>NC_139226.1:32833057-33002104 GCF_055691185.1 Crinia signifera
AGACCGATATTGACGAATTTGGATCAATACACTTGGCAACTATAAAGAGTGACAAGTCTTGTAATTTGATAGACAAGCTAAGGATACAAATAGACACCTATAAGAGCGACCTAGTCTCATTTAAGTGTAATAAACTCACTGTCGTCTCAGCCGATTACCAGAACCACACGGTTTACCGGTGGTTAGCTGGTGAATCAGGGCCAAAACATATCCAACGCCCATACAGAAATTGACGCCAACCTAGAAATCCCCAACACCTCAAAATGGGCTCATCCACTTCAGCATCCGTTACCGAGTTTTCAGGACAGAACTCCGATTTTTTAGGTGAAGGCTCCAGCGGTTCCAACAAACCGACAAGACCACGGAGGGGGAAGAGGCATAGACCACACCCTCATCGTGGAAAATCTGGGAAAGCAAAATTGCAAACAAATACAGACCTAGTGTTCAACCTATAAACTACTGAACTTACTCTGGCCATGCTATCCTTGTTATCCAAGGGGCTATCTTTCGTGCCTACACACGAGCACGACCCCTTTGAAGCCACGGTTGATCTATACAAATTTAGTTGGAAATTACGCTTGCATGAGCAATTCGATGGCCACCAGTTGACAGGCCAAAAATCTAAATTTCGACCAGCTTCCACGTATGACCCGCCGTCATCAAATGCGAGCATAAAAACATTTAGCATTTAAAAGATATGACAACTTAACCCATGAAGAAAGACTAGCACTTAAACTGAATACTGAACTGGTTATACGTCCAGCAGACAAAGAAGAGCCGTCGTGGTGCAAGATTGGGCACAATACAATGAGGAAATTATACGCCAACTAAATGACACAAACACCAGTTGGTCACCCACAAACCAATCCCAGCTTTCAAAAAGAAAGTGGATGCCTTACTTTTGAGAGTCTTAACATCTAATTGGCTTACTCAAGAGATATTTGATTTCCTCACAGTTCAATTCCCTGTATGCCCAATATTATACACTCTCCCGAAAATTCATAAATCAAATCTCAACCCCCAGGCCGACCCATCATCTCGGCGAGACTCTCCCTGCTTCAACCATTGGCTATCTATGTGGACCATCACCTACAACCATTGGTCGCTATGAGTGCAACATATATTTGGGATACATCTGAATTCATAGACAAGTCACAGACATCCAGAGTGACTGACAAAACCCAATTATCTACTATGGACGTCATTTCTCCTTATACAGTTATACCACATGAAGAAGGCCTTCTAGCACTGTATAAAGCACTGGAAACCAGACCATCTAAGGATCCACCCACTGACTTTCTGATTGAGATGGCCTGTTTGATCTTGACGTGCAACCACTTCATGTATGACCACAAATATTACATACAATATCCGGCACGGCGATGGGGTCCAACCTAGCCGCTTCCTATGCCGGATTATACATGTTTGATTACGAAACAACTTTCATATTACCTAAATATCGTGAAAAGATCGATTTCTATAAGAGATTTATAGATGATGTATTTCTTCTATGGTCCGGTACCTCTAAAGAATTCAAAGATATGGTAACATCATTGAATCAACTAAATTTTCCTATAAAATTTACCCACTTGATCTCAGACAGTTCTATTGACTTTTTGGATATTAAGATCTCCATTTCCACTGGCACCATGAATACAAGCTTACTCCGTAAGACCACTGACCGCAACACTCTGTTACTGACGACAAGCCAACATCCACTGGCATTGAAAGAACATTTACCCATTTCCCAATATATGAGATTAATAAGAAATAATACAGACACCAAGATGGAACAACAGATTGTTGAGATGACAAAGCGGTTTATCCAGAGAGGGTACTTATCTACAACACTAGACAGGTGCCTTCATAAAGCCAGAACTAAAGTCAGAACTAACATGAGATCAAGGGATACAACTCCACCCATGGTGACACCAAAAAAAGCTCCTAGGATGATCTACGTCAATACGTTTAATCATGCCTCATCCACCATTCGAGCAAGAAAGAAAAAGGATTGTGCTGTGGATGCACACCGAAGAAAAGGGTTTGGTTTGGGGGGAGAGTGAATTACCCCAAAATATTCTAAAATGTAACTTTTATTAATGTTTGCTACTAAAAAGAAGAGAGACCGGCTTCCTGTGTGGATTTTTTATATATATATATATATATATATATATATATATATATATATATATATATATATATATATATATATATAATCATACAGGGTGATCTCCTTCTGAGACTTGCGAAATTATTGAAGAATTAAAAGGACTTTAAACATACAAACATGCAACATACATTTGTGACGTGCATTGGCACAAAAGAGAGAAAAGTGATTTTTATAGGGATAAAAGGTTCCCCTACGGCTGGCTACAAAGTGATGCTGTGAATTTGTTCTGCTGTATTTTTCTGGGTTTAATCCCTTAGTCAAGAAGGGAGATGTTTTCAGTGTCTTTATTTTTAGGGGTTTTAATTCCCACTTTCAGGAGGCCTGTTATGTCTGTATCCTGGTCAGTATTTCTAGATGGTAGTTTCCCAAAATATATGGTTATGTGCACCTTTAGCTCTCTCTTATGGGGCTGTTTGGTGCTATTTAGAAGGGTGTTTAGGCAGTTTTTATCATATATGGGCCACCTTGTGTAGATATTTTCTGATGCAGGGTAATCAATATCAAAACCCAAAGAGACATTTTTTAGGGCAAGGCCGCAGGGATTACAAAGAATATGGAGAAAAACCAGGAGGGGCAAGAGGGGGCAGGAGGAAAAGAGAGTCGCTCGACTGGAGAGACGAGCCCAGAGAGAGAAGACGGTTCAGAGAGTAACACCATCCAATATATCATCAGACTCGCTAAAAATTGTAAACCTAACCGACAGGGTCCTCACAGAGGAACAACAATCGATTCTCAAAAGAGGATTATCATTCTCTCCCACACAAAACATGCAAAGATTTGAAATGGGAAAAGATCTTAACCTCTTCACAAGAAAAATACTCCTGAAAAAATTCTTTGCGAATCAATCACGCCTAAGGAATGAGGAAAGAGAACTTGGGAGAGCAGTAGGCCCAAGACTGGAGGCCAGCAACATCCTCTTTCCCACACCCCATGCACCCCCAATATAGATGCAACAGATCCAGAAGAGATACTTGCGTTACAAATATTAGAAGATCTTGCCATGGAGACAGAAGAAGAAAGAGGTCCTCCTTTAGAACCACACGATAAATCAAAAATCAAGAAAAAATCCAGTTTCCTACCAGACCCAAACATCTGTCCGCAGGTACTAATATATCAAAACCTGGTATCTAAAGATTTGGACAACCTATCAAAAACAAGAAACATAAGAAAAGGGAACATAGCCAAAGAAGAAAGAGAGGCACTTGGAGAGATGGAAAAATGGGATGACACAATTATAAAACCGTCAGACAAAGGCGGAAATGTGGTACTATGGCCTCGGGAACAGTATCTTCAAGAACTGAAACGCCAACTTTCAGACACCAACTGCTACAAAAAACTGACATTCAACCCCAGCAGTAAATTCACCACAGAGTACACCAAAATGATAGATCAAGCTTTCACGAACCAAATAATCAGCAGGAATGACCACCTATATTTAAAAATGGAGAAGCCTAAAACCCCAACATTATACCTACTGCCCAAAATTCATAAACATGACAAAGCCCCCCCAGGTAGACCAATCCGGTCAGGCATGGGCAGCCTGACAGAGAAACTTAGTATTTATGTGGACCAACACCTACGTCAGCATGTGAAAGCACTGCCTTCACACTTAAGAGACACCATGGACGTCTTGAAAAAAATTAGAAAATCTCACCGTCCCTGAAGGCACCTGGCTAGTCACATGCGACGTAGAAAGCCTTTATACAAGTATAGGTCACGAGAATGGCATAGCAGCCACCAGATACTTCCTTCAAATGAATCAGAACCAAGAATTTAACGATTTTCTGATTGAATCTCTGAATTTCATATTGACAAGGAACTATTTCACCTGTGATGGCGCCCACTACCTCCAGGTAAGAGGGACGGCGATGGGGACGGCCTGTGCCCCCACATACGAACCTCTACCTGGGGTGGTGGGAAAGAGAAATGGTGTTCCACGAACTACACGAACAATACACATATACGAATATCTTAATATTTTTAAGATATATAGATGACATTCTGATACTCTGGGAAGGGGAAAAACAAGACCTGGATGACCTCATCTCCAAATTGAATCAGAATAACCTCAACCTAAAACTCACCCTGGAAGCGAGTCAAAAGACAATCAATTTCCTGGATCTAGCAATCTCAATTGACGAAGAAGGAAGAATTCAAACGGATGTATATAGAAAAGAAACTTCAACTAATAGCATTTTACATGCAACCAGCGCCCACTTGCCTAGCACCATCAGAGCAATCCCCAAAGGAGAATTAATTTGCATTAAGAGAAACTGCTCAGACCCAGAAATCTTTGACATGAGACAAAAAGAACTGAAAACCCGCTTCAGGGAAAGGGGGTACAGTAAAAGACTGATTAAAAAATCCATGAAATCAATTGAAGAAACTCCACGGGAAACCCTCCTAATCCCCAAAAAACAGGAAATAAAAGAGGAACCGGTGAGATTCATTGGAATATTCAACGAGGATTGGGAACAAGTCAAAACAATCCTTCAGAAACACTGGGCAGTCCTCAAAACAGATGAAGACCTTAGAGAGATCCTACCCACCAAAGTACAGATAAGTTGGCGTAAATCAAAAACCATAAAAGACACCTTGGTACATAGCCACCTATCAGAACCGAAAATAGAAACAACCAGAAAAGGCTCCAACCGCTGTGGCAAATGCAAAGCCTGCCTGTACATGGAAACAACAGAAAGTTACACTGATAAGTTTGGGAAAAAGTGGAACATAACAGGCTACATAACATGTACCAGTATAGGGGTGATATATCACCTCCAATGTCCATGTGGAAAATCCTACATTGGAAAAACCAGAAGAGCACTAAAAGTAAGAATATTGGAACATGCCAGCACAATCCGGAATGCCATCAACGACCAGAGAAAATTCAAAACACTGACGCCTGCTGCAAAACATTTTCTCAAATTTCACAACAGTGACCCGAAAAATCTAAGAGTATTTGGAATGGTCCACATAAAATTAGGAAAAAGAGGAGGTGATCTGGACAAAGAACTCCTCAAAAGAGAAACAAAAATGATCTATCTGATGGATTGCCTGACCCCAAAAGGTCTAAATGAAAATAACAGCTATTTACCATACCTCTGATACCCCCCCAAAAAATTCCCCAACCAAAAGAAGATAATTTAAAAACCCACAACCCTGAAAAGATAAAAAAAGATAAAAGGAATAGAAAGAGAAAAAGACAAGAGAGAAGAAAGAAGGAGAAAAAATTAGAAAGAAAGAGAAAAAGAAGAGAAAAAAAAAGAAAAAAGAGGAAGAGAAGAAGAAAAATATACTCGCCATGTGCGGTGTGGGAGGAATGGTGGGTTCTGAGACGGTGGCACAGCGTGGCATCTGAAAAACAATAATAAAAAATAAAAAGTACAGTAAAACATACAGACCCATATCCTAATAACAGTGATATTACCAATCCACCCCACAATATGTGCGTCTTATAAACACCTAACCTCCAGTAACATCTGGACCAAAAGATACAACATTCCCCAAAATTGTTCAATAAGATCAATCCACTATATAAAGAGCCAATAAAATAAGTCTTCTACACCTACAAATAACATTGAGGACCTAATCTTCATCTTACAAAACACGATTCTCACCAAATCACTCTCCACATGTTCTTCCCCAAAACCCACACCACTGTAACCCCTTACCCTCTGTGCCCCTCACTTTCCCATCCCCACTCATATCACGTACACCTGATTATTTTAAAAAGATATTAGCACTTTTTTCATGTACCTTCTTATTTTATAATAATTTTACTACTAAACACATATCAGACAAGTGATACACAGGCAACACTGCCAACAGCAACACATGATTAAAAACTATTAACACCCAGATTTACTTTTATATCCCAAAAACCTCCGATAACATCCAATATTAATATACACCCTCCTCCAGAATAGAGGGTTACTGAAGTATATATCTCCCTTTCTCCTTTAAAAATAAAAAATAAAAATTGCTTAGAGATTTCCTCTCTCCTCTCAATTCAAAACCTCTCCAATATTTCAGAATAACTGATCCAAAATGTGTTCTTCAGGATTCAGTTCCAAAGCAAAACACATTAAATCCAATACATAGATTTAGTATTCAAAATATACAGAACGGGCAAACTCAGACCCCGGGATTTGAGAAACCCATAAGATGTCTGTTATCATAACAGCTCACTGAAAAACACTATCCTCAAATCCCAGCAATATTTACAGGTAGCTGCAATACTAAATAAAACTGTATCAAGATATAACAACACACGAATAAGATTGAAACGCTATAAAATAAGAGATAAATATATTGAAAATATACAATAATTTGCAGCATACAGAGTCCGGGGTTTAACATTATGAAGATAAGATATAGGAACCATCTGTAATTAACATCCAGGTTCCGGGGACTATAATACCCACGATAAGTATAACCAAATAACCGATAATAATAAAGAATAAAACCTCCGTCTGGAAAAGCCCAGGAAAATATCCACTATATAAGTGGAAGACCCCCTTAACCCTCATACTTATATAAAACATGAAACTTAAAAGAAAAAATGCAGAAAATTAAAAATGAAGATTATAAGACATACAGGGCGCGGGGCGAACAAAAGGAACCCCGCACTTCCGGGTTGCGGCAAACACAAGCCGCGACTGGTCAAAAGACACCACGTGACCAGAGAGTGACATCACACGCCGGTCACGTGGCCAATACGCCGAGAGACAGGGCGGAAATAGCCTCCACAGTGAGGGCAGAGCTATCAGAAACCGATTGGATGAAATGGACACATGATCCACAATAAGCCAAATGATTGGCTGAGATGTATCAATAAATATGACACGCAGGCTCTGAGGAAGCAAAACTTGTGAAACACGTGTCAGCCTTAAGCTGGCTACAAATGTTTCTAACCATATTGAAATGTTTAATTAAATGAAACAATGTTGCTGTGAATTGTGTCTGCAGATCTTGAAGCGCTAGGAAGGGGGAAAATCAGTGGAGATGTGTTGAAATGTACATAATCCTAGACAAGGGAGCCAGTTTGAAATATTCCAAAACCTGTCTGAATTTATACAGTCAGGCATTTGGGTATATATTTCTAAAAACACCATCTCAGCTGACTTAACACCAGCAATACTTTAACGCTGACCATAGAAGACCTGTCTGAATTTATACAGACAGACAAAACCTACTAACATCGTCTCAGCTGACTCAATATCAGCAATACCTTAACGCTGATTATAGAGGCGAAGTGTCAGAATTTCAGCTATAATACTATCTGAAACCTGTATAAATTCATGTTATCAATTTCAGTTATAAATACTCTGAAACCTGTCAGTACCTGATCTCATTAAATTTTGACAGCCTGCCACTACGCACTAAACCCACCCTGACTGATTAGACACTAGTGGAATCTTAAGGGATAGTGGGTATGACCAGTGGCTGTATATTTTTATATATAGTAGATGGTAGATAACCACCAGGCGCACTAACCACCCAGGCATAGAAGAATAAAGGGATACTGGGAAACCAATAATTAATCATTGGGTATCTTTCATTCCCAGTATCGGATAAGATTAATGCAAGGTGGCCTATATATGGGATAAAATAAAAAATGCAGAATTGAATGGTAACAGCCACCAAGATGAATAAGGGATACTGAGGAATAAAACCGGTTATTTGGCACCCACCATTCCCTGCATCAGAAAATATCTACACAAGGTGGCCCATATATGATAAAAACTGCCTAAACACCCTTCTAAATAGCACCAAACAGCCCCATAAGAGAGAGCTAAAGGTGCACATAACCATATATTTTGGGAAACTACCATCTAGAAATACTGACCAGGATACAGACATAACAGGCCTCCTGAAAGTGGGAATTAAAACCCCTAAAAATAAAGACACTGAAAACATCCCCCTTCTTGACTAAGGGATTAAACCCAGAAAAATACAGCAGAACAAATTCACAGCATCACTTTGTAGCCAGCCGTAGGGGAACCTTTTATCCCTATAAAAATCACTTTTCTCTCTTTCGTCCCAATGCACGTCACAAATGTATGTTGCATGTTTGTATGTTTAAAGTCCTTTTAATTCTTCAATAATTTCGCAAGTCTCAGAAGGAGATCACCCTGTACGATTATATATATATAAAAAATCCACACAGGAAGCCGGTTTCTCTTCTTTTTAGTAGCAAACATTAATAAAAGTTACATTTTAGAATATTTTGGGGTAATTCACTCTCCCCCCAAACCAAACCCTTTTCTTCGGTGTGCATCCACAGCGCAATCCTTTTTCTTTCTTGCTCCTATGTCCACCATATTGCCTGGATAGCACCCATCGCCATAAATCTTTAAATAAGGCGTCTCATTTACCTCCCCCAAAAATTATCTTTGGGACATTTGTCCACATTGGACAAAACGTGTGCGGACCCTGAACATTCCTCTTCCCCCTATTTTCCCCCCAAAACTCATCCACCATTCAAAAGAGTCTTAAAAACTGGCAGATAGTATCATCAGACCCATCATTAAAACTACACAAACATGACCGCCCCATGGGACCAATTTTAAAACAATTGCTTATGAGACCTATGGCTAGCCCCAAAATTGACAAGAATACAACCTGGCTGCATTCCATACGCCCTGGTTGCTTCAAGTGCTCCGGTTGCACGACGGGCCATAGCATGTCCTCAGGCACAATGTTCCCACACCCCCATTCAGGCAAACCAATTCGGATTCGACATTGCCTCCACTGCCTAATGGACTATGTAGTCTACCTATTAAATTGCCCTTGTGGCCTAGCATATGTGGGTATGACTACCCGCAAATTTAGAGAACGGATGGCCAACCATCGGAATTCGATTAGAGCTGCAACACAAAAGGCCAAAGCTGATCTCACAATCTTACGTCATTTTTTGGCAGCAGGCCACCAAATTGCAAGTTTGAGGTGTCGTTTAATTGATTGGGTCCCACCCCCAGCCCCCCAGAGGAGGTGACCGCGGACTCCTTTTAAAAAAAAACTTGAGAGCCATTGGATACACCAACTGGGGACACTCTCCCCCAATAACTCAATAAAAACTCAATAAAAACAACCCTTTGAACATTTTTTTGCGTTGAATATCATTGACAATGTATACCCATATCGCTGACCTTTTTCAGTCTTATTCAGCTAAATAGGTTGTACACTTCTGTATATGTGTATGTATATACCTGAATTTACACATAAATCCCAATAGAATTCCCATAGGGACCTTTTGGTATCCTTCAACATACATTAATCATTTTCTGTAGATAATGTAGATTTCCTTTCACATTTTTTCCATAAATATTTATAAAATCACAAAATATTACAAAATATATAACCGGCATAATATTTTACATTCGTCTCCACTCTTCTTATATTGCGATAGGTATCGCTGAGATTGACCCTTCATCCATTCCGTACCCATTCCGTACTCCATTTGCACTGTTAGGAACGCACAGCGCCAGGTCCTGGGGGCCATGCGTTCCAAATTGCGTATCAGCCCGACTCTTCCGGCAGCCAAACTTCTGGTCGGCTCCGAAAGTTGATCGGTAACAGACTACTCCAACCACCAGGTTTACCGCTGGCTAAAAGGTGACTCTAGACCATCATATCACCGTCGCCAGGGTACTACCATTAGATATAGAACTCCAAGGGGGGTTGATAGTTACAATTCTAATTCTGATAGTGACTCTGCCTCATCCAGACCACCCAGTGTGCCTTTTTTAGGCCGTACCGCCCCCAGGTCCAAAAAATACCCGACAAGGCGTGGTGGGCGGAAAAGGCGGAAGAGGGAGAGGCCAGAAGGCTCCAAAGTAATTTTTTATTTATCTGATCTCCCCCTAAGTAAAACTGATTGTGAAGTATTGTCACTGGGCTTTTCTTTCGTGCCTACTGTTAAACCTGACAAATTTGAATTATCGGTTGACAATTACAAGGTTGGGCACAAACTGCAGCTACGCGAATTCTTTAGTGACAAGATGAATGTGAATGTTGATATTGCACAGTTCAGTAGACCCAGTAGGTTTGACCCCCAGTCCAATAATCCAAGTATACGTACTTTCCTTAGATTAATTGAACATGATATGCATGAAGTGACAGACAATACATATGACAATCTGACCACTGACCAGAGAACATCGTTATGCAACCTGATTAAGAATGATCAGGTTGTATTTAGACAAGCTGACAACGGTGGGGCCATCGTGGTCCAAAATTGGGTTGACTATGATCGTGAAATCATGAGACAGTTACAGCTTGACTTCTGAAAAATTGCCCATGAATCCCATGTGTGAGATCAAATCGCTGGTAGACAACGTCATTGATAATGCGGTGGCACATCGCTGGATTGACGACAAGGTTGCAATGTACTTGAAGGTTGATAGCCCGATATGTCCTATCATATATACTCTTCCGAAGGTACATAAGTCCTTAGAGACACCACCCGGTAGGCCCATTATTTCGGCCATGGGCTCTATTTTACAGCCACTAGCAATATTTGTTGACAAGTTTTTGCAACCTATCGTCTGTCAATTACCAAGCTTTCTGCGTAACACCAACGATTTTTTGACACAGATTAATTTGGTGGGTGATGTCCCTGATGAGGTGTGGTTGGCCTCCATGGACGTCAACTCCCTATATACTGTAATACCACACAATGACGGTATTGAAGCTATGCGATCAGCATTTAAAGTTAGAGCCCATGACGGACCCCCTGTGGAGTTTTTGTTGGAATTAGCTAGACTGATCCTTAGCAAGAACCACTTCAACTATGGTAAGGATTATTTCCTTCAAAAAACAGGGACCACCATGGGCTCTAACTTAGCACCAGTGTATGCCAGCCTCTACATGGGGCATTATGAAAACACTTACTTGATGCCAATATTCGGCGATAAGATTATGTTCTATCGCCGTTTTATTGACGATGTATTTTTGCTGTGGCGGGGTACTGAGACAGAATTTTTTGATATGGTGCAACACCTCAACCAATTGGACAGTCCGATTCGCTTCACATTCAGCATAGATAAAAATATGATGAACTTCCTTGACGTCACGATCTTTTGTGAGAATAATAAGCTATGCTCGACCCTATACCGGAAAGAGACAGATTGTTGTATGCCACAACTCACCACCCAGCCACTTTAAAGGAGAGTCTACCCATTTCCCAATGGTGATGAGGAATAACAGCTCCCCGGTACTGGCAGAACAACAGATCGATGAGATGAAGGATCGATTTAGGCAGCGGGGGTACTCACCTGAAACAATACAGAGATGCCTCTTGAAGGCTAAGGCATGATATGAACAGTCCGATGTGAAACGTCCATTTGATGAAAAGCGGATGATATATACCACCACATATAACACACAGTCACACCATTTGGAAAAAACTGTCCGTAAGCACTGGCCTATAATAACTTCCGATGCCAAGTTACATGAAATCAGTACTAAACCCCCGATGCATTCGTATCGTAGAGGACCCAATTTGAAGCAGCTACTGATGCGACCGATGCTTCAACCGTCAAAGGGTACCTCAAAGGAAGAAAGGGGTGCTTTAGATGACCGGATTGCGCCACGTGCAGGTCCATGACACCTGGGTCAATTTTTTCACATCCACACAGTGGTAGATCGATTAAAATCAAACATCGTTTAACTTGTACTTCCAAGTTTGTTATCTATACCCTAACATGCCCATGTGGGCTTATGTATGTTGGATTAACAACAAAAAGTGTTAGAGAGCGGATGGCGAACCACCGCTACTCTATTCGTCAGGCCATTGACACACGGAAGAGTGACAAACCAGTGGCTTTACACTTCATGCATAAAAATCATTCTGTCTCAAGTCTAAGATGCATGCTCATCGACCATATTCCACAACCATCGAGGGGAGGAGATAGAGAGCGACTACTGAAACAACGAGAGGCAAAATGGATCGCTGAACTAGGAACTGTAACCCCCAAAGGGTTGAATGAATACAATTCTCTGAACATTTTTCTATGAAAACAAATATTTTTTGTGGTCCTAAAATTGGTTTGGTAGAATCAATAGGGTGAACTTTGTTCCCCCTATATGTCTATTAGTGAGAATGATTTTTTTCCTCACACTATCTTTAGTGGCAAAACCAGATTGGTTTTGACCATGATCTTTTTCTTTTCCTAATCAACTTTGGTGATATTCTAATTTTATTATATGTATGTATTAGTGTGTACTATTTCTTCTTACTATTAAAATAGTTTTAATAAAATGTTTTTTGATGAAGAATCTGTGTCATTAGGCGGGTTGTTATGTAGGCATATGGTCACAAGTATTTTTCTATTGATTTCCTTTTTTCGTTTGTTGCTAAATACTATGCCCCTGTCGATTTAGGTATTTAGTGCGGAAGATGGAACGCACACTTCCGGGTGCGGCGTTATTTATGTCACTGATGTAGTATTAAGTCCGGCAGTTCTCACTTCCGGCTACTTGTGTACTCCATGAATATGGTACGCACTTAACCGCTATATGTGAGCTGGGCTGACACGTTCTCCCAGCTATAAAAACGGAGTGTCACTTCCGGTCATGGCCGTGCGTTCCATAGCTTTGGAACGCACAGTACTTCTGGTACGGAGCCCGGAATATTTGATTTGTATTGTTTTATTTGTTGTTATACTGTGCCGTTTGCGCTGTATGACTTAAATTGCTGGGACATAAGCTTACTGTCTCTGACATGGCCATAGGAATAAAATATCTGCTGTTAAAGCCCGTTTTTGGCTCATATTGTTTTGATTGGCTACTTATATGACCATGTGACACATATGCCTATATATACCCTGCTGAGTGACCATTATGGCTGGTGTGGCTGTAGTGAAAGGATCACTTTGTATCTCCTGCTGATGTTTTGACAAAGATCCATGTTAGGATCGAAACGTTAACAACATGCCTTACTTCCAATAAACTCCAAAAGTTTTTTCATCCAAACAGTGAGTGCCCTCTGCTTTACTTCTGTTATCTATTGGATTTTGTCCATTGGAGTGAGCACCACAGCGACGACTAAAAGTGGTATTAGGTGCGGACTTTCTGTGGAGATTATATATATATATATATATATATATATATATATATATATATATATATATATATATATATATATATATATATATATATTCAAATATCCAGCCGGCACTCTCTGGATATTTGAATATTTAGAGAACTATCGTGCTGATCGGTGGTTGCTCAAGCAGGGCACCTGCACTTTATAAGTGGATTGTCTCATCGCTCTCAGTGCAATTGTGTTCTATGTATCTCCGTGAAATGGGAGAACAAGTGAACTGTTTTTAATGGTGAAGGTATTATTGCAATAATCACATGTTTATTGGCTCAAGATGGCTAATACAGCTCCGAGAGAAGACAGGGGCATTGATTTGGCACACATTGATTATCCCGTTGGGGAACTATTAACTTTTTCTGAGTCAGAGGCAGATGCCATTCTGGACAAAGATCATTTATGTGAACAAGAGGATGCAACCTCATGTGACGCTGTGTATAGAGATTTATGGAAACTCTATAGAAAAGAAATAGATTATAAATGTCACAGCGTATCACTCAGTGATAATTACCGGGCAAAGAAAATTCCCCGGGGGTTGCGTGTAAGAAATTGCCCTACAATAGGAAGGAATGACCACACATTTTGAGATGGGTCGCTATCCTCAATAAATGTTCTTTAGACCTCATCCTGTTAATTATAGAACATTCCATCAAGGAGCTGGCACAAGTCAAGGACAAGATCAAAGCTTTTGAAATTATCCATAAACCAAATTTAATGGAGGATACTAGCACCAACTGGTTCAATAAATTAAACCAACAAGTGAGCTCATACCGGCGAGACTTGATCCGCTTCAAACAAGAAAAATTTAGTAAGGTGGAAGCTGATTATGAGCACCATACGGTGTATCAGTGGACTACAAATAGAAAACAGGAGTCCAAAAGACCGTTTTTCCGTCGTGGACGGCAATCTGTGGAGAGTGATAAATCCTCAGCAGAAGGAGGCTCAACAAGTAATAGCGATTATGACACCATGTACACTGCAAGGGGGAGACGTCGCAACTGTGGTCCCTACCCTTTAGGGGGAGAGGTGAGACGCTCACCTCGAATCACACCCGGACCTGTACACGCAGAGGTGGACAAAGGAAGAGGGGGAAAGAGGCAGACCTCCTCTACCAAGGACACAGTAATATATAACCTTTCTTCCTATGAATTGTCCTCATGTGAGGTAAAATTGGTATTGAAGGGTCGGTCCTTCGTTCCTACCAGCCAGTTTGATCCTCTTAAACATCAGATGGAACTGCATGAGTTACAAAGGAAGTTAAGGATCAAAGAATTCTTTACCAAAAATCTGTCTGTTCCGTCTGAGCCTGTTCCAATCCTGCAGGCAGTCCGGAAATTACTACCCAGGTCTAAATTTGACCCTCCATCCACCAACCCCACCATCAAAACCTTTATGAGAGTGATGGAACAAGCATCCCCAAATGGGAAACAAAGTAAAGCCATGTATAACCGAGGAAATCTCTCAGGAGATGAGTGGCAGGCATTGGAGAGACTTTCAGCTAATGACCAGTTAGTTTTTCAGTCAGCCGATAAGGGCGGAGCCTTAGTTATAATGGACTTGAAAGATTACCACCTAGAGATGATGCGACAATTGGGAGATGTGTCGACATACCACAAACTTTCAGGAGATCCAACACCAACTTTTAGCAAGGAACTTAGTGGTTCTGGATATGGCCATCAACAGTAATATTATTTCGAAGAAATTAAGCCAGTCACTTGTACATTCCCATTCGAAGGTCCCATTAGCGTATCTAATACCTAAGATACATAAAGACCCAGTAAAACCTCCAGGCCGCCCCATAATTGCGGCAAGAGGGTCACTATTCCAGTTGATCTCTACTTACTTGGATAGTTTGTTTCAGCCATGCGTGCAGGGACATGCAAGATACTTACTGGATTGACTCTTTGTTGACTAAATTATTGGCGTTACCTGCAATCCCTGATGATATTTGGTTATGTACAGTTGATGTTAGCAGCCTGTACACCTTAATACCCCACGGGGAGGGGGTACAGGCTGTTAAGAAATTTTTGAATGACCATCCGCTATACTCAGGTCCGAAATTGGACTTTGTACTTGAATTATTGAAAATTATTTTGTATAAAAATTATTTCGCTTACATAGATGATTTTTATCTGCAAGTAAGTGGGATTGCGATGGGGTCCCCTGTGGCCCCATCGTACGCGAATAAGTTCATGTTCATGATTGAAGAATGTAAAAGTATTTTTTTCAGATCCCATAATTGCATCGCAGATATTTTTCTACACGAGGTTTATTGACGATGTGTTGATAATGTGGAGGGGCACGGAAGAGTCATTTAAGAAAGTTATTGAGTCTCATAATTTGAGTTCCAGCCCTATCAAGTTTACATTTGCTATGAGACAAGAAATTTCTTTCTTAGATGTAAAACTGGTGAAAAAAGTCGACACTGTGTCGACGACGTTGTTTCACAAAGAAACTATCTATTATTATACAGTAGCTTCCATCCCACTCCTCTCAAAGCAGGTCTCCCTTACTCTCAGTTTCTGAGAGTGAGAAGAATTAGTGATGACTTAGAGACTGCAGTCCAACAGATAAAAGAGATGTCTAAGAAATTTGAGGACAGAGGGTATCCACCTTCTATTTTGTCAGCAGCCAAAGAAAAAGTATTAGCATTAGACCAAGGGGAGTTGTTAAAGAAAGAGACACTTATTAACCAGCATGACCAGATATTCCCCTGGCCCACGGTCTATAACCCCAATACTAAAAAAACAGGGGCAGTGGTAAAGAAACATTGGCCATTGATTGTTTCAGATCACACGATAGGTCTGAAAGACACAAGATTTTTAAACTGCTATAGGAGCAGCAGAAACCTGAGGGGTTATCTTGTAAAAACAGATATGTCTAAGAGTGAGATTAATATTAAAAATTTCTTACAGGCCAGAAATGGATGTTTTGGGTGCGGATGCACCACTTGCGGCTTTCTATTAAAAGGTAGTACCTTCCCACATCCCCTGTCAGGAGTAATGCTAGACATTCGATTTCATTTAACATGTAAAAGGATATATCTAATTTATCAGATCGTATGCCCGTGTGGCATGGCCTATATTGGCAAAACGGAACGCACGTTCCGTGAGCGCATGACTGCACATAGATCTTCAATCAAAATTGCATTAGAGACAGGAATAACAGATCAACCAGTTGCTAAACATTTTCATAGTTTAACAGCCATACGATACAGGATGATTATGTACCACCCCTCAAGAGAGGGGGGAGATAGGGGAGCAGTCCTCCTAAGGAAAGAATGCCAATGGATCATGCATCAACAGATGCTAACACCTCTTGGCTTAAATGATCAGCTGGGTTTGGGATGTTTTTGACTTTGAAATTGCACATTGAGTATTTGACCAATATGATATATGACATTAACATGTGAAGTACTTATTGATATTAACTTAATTAATGTACTATGCCAACTAGCGTTGATATTTGTGATTACTGCCATATTTTAAAGTGCATTTTTTTTGTATCTCTTGTATTTGTGTAGGTGACAGGTGTTGCTATGCAACAATCACGTTGTATGATGCAATCTGGCGTCCCTGGAGACGGGAACGACCGGAAACTGTCATGTGTGCACCGGCGGGCCGGGTGTGTAGTCCCGAGCCCGGGAAGACGCAGTGTGCACTGGTGGTGATGTATCACTATTTAAAAGTATGTGTTTGTATATTTCATTCAGCCTGAGGACAATGTTGGATAAACATTGAAACGTTGCTGTAAGCTCAGGGTCCGAGTATTTATTTGGAAAAGGTCCGTTATGCAGCTGTCGGTGTGCTTGGCTATATATAGACCTAAACTTGTTTATAGACCTAAACCTGTTCATCAGAAAGCTGACATTGAAACAACATTTTATTAAAAATGCCAGTGAGAGGCAAAAGCCGACTAATATGGTGCCAAAAATAATCCACTTGACAACTTCCAGGAACTATATGAGAGAATCATTAAGGAGGCTAGGGACAATGGCACCATCTCAAAATCTCAATGGGACTTTCTACAGGTCGAACATCCGAAGGTAGCGACACTGTACCTTCTCCCCAAAGTTCACAAAGATGAGGTGAACCCACCCGGGAGACCGATAGTCTCCGGTATAGGGGGGCTATCTGAAAATGCGAGTAAATTCATAGATCATTGGTTACGCAAATTTGTATACACACTACCATCGTATGTCCGCGATACCATGGACGTGCTCAACAGAATCCAGGATATTGTGTTGAATGAGGACTGTTGGCTTATTACATGTGACATCGAAAGCCTTTACACCAGCATCATCCACGAGAATGGTATTAATGCGACCAAATACTTCCTGAGCATGGAGCGCGAGGATCCTTTTAATGAGTTTTTGGTCAGACTTTTACAATTTGTACTTACAAAAAACTTTTTCACTTGTGATGGCAAATTCTACCTACAGGTACAGGGGACTGCGATGGGTAGTGCCTACGCAAACCTGTACCTGGGGTGGTGGGAGCGGGAGGTGGTATTTAGTAAAGCAAATGACATCTTCACTAAACATGTCCTCTTATGGCTGCGCTATATAGATGACCTGCTCATCATCTGGGAGGGTGAGAAGGAGCAGTTCATAGAATTCATCAATATCCTGAACCGCAACCAACTCAAACTCCGACTGACATATGACATCAGTCGAGAATCAGTCACCTTTCTAGATCTCAAATTAACCATAGAGACTGACGGCCACATTTCATCTGACCTCTTCCGAAAAAAGACTGCCACCAATTCGATCTTACATAGAGACAGTTTCCATTTCCCACCGGTCATTAAGGGCCTACCAAAAGGAGAGTTCCTTAGGACTAAGAGAAACTGCTCTGACAAAAAGACCTATGAGATAAGAGCAACAGAACTGGGCCACAGATTAATACACAGAGGCTACAGTAAGCGAGCAATAAAAAGAGCAGTCAAGGAAGTAGAGGGACAGGAGAGAGGCCAACTCCTAATCCCCAAAAAGAAGGATCAGCAACCACCAGATGAGGTGGTACGTTTCATTGGCACTTTCTGTCAGGAGTGGAAGACAGTTCAGAACATCCTCAATAGGCATATTGATGTTCTGAAGACTGACAGAGACCTAGAAAAAATCCTGGATGATCGAATCCAAATAAGTTGGAGACGTAGTAATAATCTACAGGACCTACTAGTCCACAGCCATTTGGAAAAAACACCAACCCACAAGGACCACCAGGGTAGACTGGGCTCCTTCAAATGTGGGGGGTGCAAAGCATGCCTATACATGATCAGCACCACCACCTTCACGGATAAATTTGAGAAAAAATGGAAGATCCAGAATAAAATAATATGCACTACCCCTGGAGTAATGCACTACCCCTGGAGTAGTGTACAATCTCAGATGCCCATGCAATCTGACCTATATTGGGAAGACCATCAGACCGCTAAAACAGAGGGTACTTGAACACGTTTCAAGCATCAAAAACGCCATGAGGGACAAACAAAATATGAAGACACTTACACCAATAGCGAAACACTTTCTCAGACACCATCAGAGCAATCCAAGAGGCCTGCAAGCATTTGGAATGATACACCTGGAAAAGGGTATCAGGAGAGGGGATCTTGACAAGGAACTTCTCCAGCAGGAGACTAAATTCATCTTTTTGATGGACACAATGACCCCCAAAGGTCTTAATGAAGACATCAGCTATGCAGCTTTCCTGTGATTTAAAATCTGTCACTCAAATGGAAAACTATATGAAACCTTTCAACTAATGTGGAAATATACGTTGCCGAGTCTTAGAGTATATTAACCACTAAAATGAGCATATAATCAAGTGTGTGGTCACCTTACCAACATTACCGAATGTCATAAGTCTAGCAATACACCAGCAGACAGTAACTATCACCTTAAACGAATCACCATGAGATGACTCATATGCAAAAATTACACGGAATGTGGCATAAGATCTAACAATCATAAAGATCAATATATATAAACAGATATGGTTTCACAAAACTGGTCTATCCCATTAAGACCATCATATATAATTACTGATGGAGGGACTTAAATATCGACAGGGACCAGGACCCGAGGAAATATAACAGGAGGGATCCCCCTAATAGACAGCAGTTTAATATCTAATATTACACTGTTCCTACAAGTTGTATAAACACGATTTCATACAACACACCTGACCAATCAAGGTCGACACCGATGTTTACACTTCATTTGTAACTCAATCCCTTTCCTCACACACATCGACATGAGTATGGATGACACACAAACAACATATCAATCTCACTCCCTTAAAGGTAGTGAAGACAATAAGAACTAGTATGTTATGCGATACAAACTCGTTCACATTCACTTTGGATATATGATTTAACCCCTGAGATACAAACTCGCTCACATTCACTTTGGATATATGATTTAACCCCTCAAACCCCCCCCCCCCCCTTTTTTTAACACGATTGGCACTCTTAATGATTTTATATATTATTATTTTTTCTTTATCTTGCACTTCACTCACAACTCACCGTGGGGCACAGACTTTTCTAACTACGGTCCACAGTACGCAATGTATAAACTAGTCACGGACACACACACTAGTCGTCCATCATCGGTGTCACTATCACCCCAACTCTCCCTCATACACGAGACACTGTCACCTCACTATTACCTAATAGGTTCTCACAGATACCTACGAATGTACACAATGACTTACTGACATCAATCAAAATCGACTCCGGTGAAGGAGATCCGAGTAACCATGGGGGATATATCAGAAACTCAATGATAAAACAAGTACAATACGTACAACCCCGACAATCCTGACAGGTCTGTCGAACGGACAGTCTCTATACTATATCATATGAAACTAGGAAAGAAATTGGGGACCCCGACATAACATCAATCTGATGTCAATGATATATAGGACTCCTGATCGACACAAACAAATGCCGACACTATCGGCTATAATCTGACAAAGAGTTGGACCAATGTAAGATACAGAGTATCAGGACTATCAAGACAATCAATCTGTTAGAATATAATATATATCACTCGGGAGGTCCTAACAAGAGAAGGATCCAGAATGTAAAGTGACATAATAAAGTAAGCTGAATACCAACTAACTTATTGGCATATACATACCCATGCACATGAGCAACTCATCTAAACTTATGAAAAACGGGAGACAACTCATATTATGGGAAATTTAACGCGACTCATTAAGAATTTAATTAATTATGAGAGTCACGATAAATAACGTAACTGTGGTGATCAGCACCAAGGAATATGAACGCAATGGGAACAACTATGGATACCCATTAATGTCACTGATTAACATGACATGTATGCTTACATTGACATACAGGACTGAATGTAACATGACACTAAAAATACACCGCAAAAGACGTTATTAAAAAAATCCTGAGACTAATTGAAACGTGGGCGGTACCTGTGAGAAAAAACAGGACGTCCATTGGTTGATTCAAAATGGAGCTTAGCCATATAAACTTGTCCCGGGCAACTACACGGGTTGCCCTGAAGAAGAACTGCGAAGCGTACGCCGGCTGACCTGGCCGCGCGGACGTTCTCACAGTATTGCCTTGCTTGTGTGTATGTGACTGTATTTCTAGTCCTTTTCAGGACTCTAATGTACTAGATAGCCATATAACACTGGGAGTAAACCGCTGCGTGTTAGACCAGCGGCGCTGAGTGTATCAACGGGTGCACGCTGATCGGCACCACAAGAACACGTCCCATATAGGGAGAGTCTGTGGGTAGCGACAGCGACGGCACCGTGGCAGCGCTGATACAGCGTATATCGTCAGCCCATCTGTGTACAGTACACCGGTAGCATTAGTCAGGCATTAGCCATATTGCTACCTGAGTGAAAAGTACATACGATCTGTGATGCCAATTTACCCAATATGTGTCATACCAGCGGCGCTTAGTGTACCAACGGATGCACGCTGATCAGGTAGCGACAGCGATGGCAACGTTGTAGCACGGATACAACATATAGTATCAGCCCACTTATGTACAGTACACCAGTAGCACTAATTAGGCACTAGCCATACTGCTACTTGAATGAATAGTACATACGATCTGTGGCGCTAATTTACCCTGCAGATAATCATCCAACTGTGCATATATATTTATTCCACCCACACCATAAGACAATCGTTAACCCTAGTGGGTATTCATGTAATAAACTTTAAGAAAAATTTAAGAAAAATTGGTGTTTTGAAAGGAATCACATTTGGAGCCGCAGGACCCTATATACAGTCCACAACCTTATCCTCAATAGACACTTACCTCCCCTATAAATGAGATAACCTCAGAGAGGGAATAATAATTGTGTCAGATTTAATACTGATCAACAAGGCAAACTGATTGTAGAACCCGCACAGGCCATTTTAACCCACACTGTATTCACTTGTATTTATGTTATATGTTGTTCGTCATATCTCGCAGAGTTTTAAACTAATAAACATTAAAAGGTATATTTTATGTCGTGTTATTATTATAAATGGTGCACCACCATATGACAACTCTCTTCTCCTTTCAAGTCTAGATGAATATCAGCAGGAAATAGAGAGGCAATTAGCTGATTCTTCTGTGTATAGAAGGCTTGATAATGATCCCACTGTATTATTTTCATCTAAATTGGATGGGTTGTTGGGTGAAGCGGTCGGAGCGGGACACATCTCTTCTGAGCTGGCGACGGCACTGAAGGTGTGTCATCCCACTGTACCGCTGATTTATACTTTACCCAAAGTCCATGAGAGATTGCAAGCACCCCCTGTATGGCCGATTATCGCCGCCAGGGGTTCTTTGTTCCAGAATGCTGCCATATACATTGACTGTCTGCTACAACACTGTGTCCAGGCCAGCCCAGGGTATCTTTTGGATACCACTTCATTTATCAACCGCTTGTCTGAGATTCAAACCGTACCAGTTGGGAGCCTGTTATGCAGTATAGACGTGACTAGTCTGTATACTGTGATCCCCAACCATGGTGGGTTGTTGGCAGTACGGAGACTACTGGTTGATAATCCAACGTATGTTGGCCCTGATGTTCAATTTGTGCTTAGTTTGCTTGAATTGCTCCTCACTCACAATTTTTTTTTGTATAACGATAAGTTTTACATCCAGGTGAGTGGATGTTCTATGGGCAGCAACTTCGCACCAGCATACGCAAATGCGTACATGCTGATGGTTGAGAAGGACATCTTTTATTCAGACATTAATGTGTCTGGCATGATTATTTTTTATGCCAGATACATTGATGATCTGTTTATTGTGTGGAGTGGCAGTGAGGAGCAATTCAGTGAACTTCTCAATCAACACAATTTGACAGACAGTAGTATCAAGCTAACTTTTGTCACGAACACTCAGTCAGTAGCCTTTCTTGATGTTATGGTAATTGTTAGTGAAGGCAACATCAGCACTACACTTTTTAGAAAAGATACTGACCGTAACACTGTGCTTCATGCCAGTAGTTTTCATCCGAGGTCTCTCAAGTTTGGGCTACCTTATTCTCAATTTATTAGAGCAAGGAGAATTTGTAGTAATACTGATGAGGCAGAGAGACAGATCGACCAGATGGTGTCGTGCTTTTTACAGAGAGGCTACGATAGAGAACTACTCATTAAAGCCAAAATAAAAGCGCTCTCTATCCCTAGGCTTGATCTCCTTAAACAAAAACCTAAGAAGGGAGTGTCCAATAAAATTGCCATGGGTTAATCATTTCAGTACGGCTAGTACTGGTATCAATAGGATTGTGAAACGGAATTGGCCCATCATGCAGTCTGACCAGGCCCTTCATTTGTCTGGGAGTCAGATTATGCCCTGTTACACGAGGGGCAAAAACATTAGGGATTATGTGGTTAAATCTGATGTTGCACTTTTGAAAACGGCAAGCAGTGAACAATTTTTGACACAGCATCCAGGGTGTTATCGCTGCCTGGGGTGTACAACCTGCCGGTCCCTAACTAGAGCTGATTCTTTTTGTCATCCCCATAGCGGCAAACGATACATCATCCGACATAGGGTGACCTGCATGACACGGTTCATTGTTTATATGATCACGTGTCCGTGTGGGTTACACTATGGGGGTTATTCTAGTTCACTCGTAAAGGCACAATCACTCTCTATTGGACAAAACCATGTGCACTGCAGGTGGGGCTGATGTAACATGTGCAAAGAGAGTTCGATTTGGGCGGGGTTTGGACTTCAAACTGATATCTAAGTTGCAGTGTAAAAATAAAGCAGCCAGTGTTTACCCTGCACAGAATCAATAATACACCCAAATCTAACTCTCTCTGCACATGTTACATCAGCCCCACCTGCAGTGCACATGGATTTGTCCATTAGTGAGTGATTGTGCCTTTGTGAGTAAACCAGAATAACCCCCTATGTCGGGAAGACAGAGCGTACTTTACGTGAGAGGATGGCCGGCCACAGATCCTCGATCAAGGCTGCTCTTGCCAAAGGGCAGAGTGATCAGCCTGTGGCGCGGCACTTCGTGACAGCTAAACACACTATCCCTATGTTGAGGTACATTATTATTGATCATGTGCCAGCTACCATCAGAGGGGGGAATAGGTCATTGACGCTCCTCTGGTGTGAGGCCCAGTGGATCCACAGATTGGGGACACTGGCGCCGAAGGGATTAAATTAATTGGCTGGCCTCCACTGCTTCATCTGATTTCTTGGTATCTATTTGTGCTATTTATATTTATACAGTATATTTCTGTTTTTTATTTACATGCATTACTGTTTTGATAGTTCTCTACATCGATGTTCTCTATGATTCTGCATATACTGTATCTATGCTATGCATTTATATAATGCTATTTATCTAATGTATATGAGAAATGGGTTTACATGTTTTTAATGTTGCACTATTCTGTGTTTAAATTGTTATTGGTGTTTCTGTGTTTTTCATTGTAGACGCAGCTTTGGTTGCTGCGGCAACCATAGGACGCCTGGACGTGAAGTGCGTGTGATCCGGAGTAAGGGCTACGTCAGGACGCCTGCTGGCGCGGACGTGATTGACCTGGCCGGGTTTGATGACGTCACTCCATGGCGGGCGTGGTGGATGCCGGGCGACGGAGGGCGTTCTGGTATGTATGTATTTAATGTAATTTGCACTGTGGTTTTTTCAATTGTTGGTCCTGAGGAAGAAGCGTGAATAAAGCTTTGAAACGTTGACCTGACCTAGGGGGTATGTGAGTGTCATTTTTGTCGATCGAGTGCCACCTCCACGCTGTCTGTATATATAATATATATATATATATATATATATATATATATCTTTTATTCTAATGTATAACATGTTGCTGATTCAGTACTCCTGTTTAATAAGTGAGTTATATACTGCTTTAAATTCATTGTTTCCATTTTATTGTATAATATGTTGCCAATTCAATATTCCTATGGAATAAGTGAGTCTTATACCTTTGGTATGTTATAAAGACTCACCCATGTATTAAGAAAATGTTATTGGCCATACTACATCTATCAATTCTGTTTTCCATGTGAAGCTATTGAATCAATATTTGTCTGTAACTTGCAAAACCTGTATGTAGTTGAAATGTATTCCTAATAAGTAAAAAAATAAATAAAATAATTTAATTGGATGCATTACTCTATGGAATACATCCTAATGACAGGGTATATGTTTATGAGTTATCCTTTCTGGATTATATCCCAGTGACAGGGTATATGTTTATTTGTAGATCCATCTTCATGTTTCAAGCGAACAATTGCCTTAACAGTACTCTTAGCCACATTTTATTGTGACTATCATTGGTTGGGTATGTATTCCCATCCCCAATTGTCCTCTTTTTAAATGTTCTCATTTATCCTACAGTAATTATGTAATAATATTCACAGATTCAAGTGAATTTTTTAACAAGTATAAGGAATCTGATTAAATGGATATTCTTTTGACCGATTAATTCCTCGTACCCAGATTATGTATATCCCCAGATCTTTTCTTACCCGTATATAGGGGATTTCTTTGTAAATGCCTGTTTTAATTGTATGGCTTTACATCTGTGCCATGTAAATTCATAACCCCTGATGAAGTCGAAATGACGAAACGCGTTGGTTCAGTCTGATGCTTACGTTATGAATGTTTGAATTTTGAAACACTGGACTTACTGCTGCAAAAGAATTGTGTTTACATTTTTTATTGAAATTTTTTTTTATTAAAAAATTATTTTTATATCCAGCAAATTGTTGTATTACCACTTGAGAAGTGTATGCTGGAGGTGGCACTAATATTCTATACACGGTCTGGTGCCCAAGATGGCTGCCTCACCTTTTGCATGCTACTGAACATCTGCTTAAAACAGCTTAAAAATTCAATATAACCAACCTCTTAATCATCATAAATATCCAAGGACTTACCTCCAACTTGTACTACTCTCCGTGGACATCCCATCAAAATCAACAGATTGCATTCCTACGCTGAGATACACACTGGATTGAAACCTCTGCATCTCTTCACTGAGAACTCCTTCAGTTTGGCATCTCCTGCACTCTGCATTGGATACCCCAAACAAGGTACTGTGGACTACAATATATCTTTAGCTCAATCCAGGATCTTCCTTAGACTTCAATTCACCTCTGTGCTCTGAGCAACAAATAACTCCATCATTTTTTGCATTAATAAGCTCAGTTTCTGAATTGCTTAAGGATCACTGTTCATTTCAAATAGCAGGGCCCCAACCATCCCCCAGCCAGGATACTGTACATGTTATCTCTACCAGCACAAGGAGTCTACATCAAAGGCCTCTCACTGAGATTTTCACACCTACATAATTAGGAATTTGACTAACACCTTTTCACAAGCCTGCTTTGTCCTGGAAAAACTGACTAATTCAGCAGCAGAAAAGAAAAGCTTAATATATCCATGGGATTAAAGAAAAGCTATAGGTTATAGCAGTGACTGAGACAATTTAGGCTCCATTCAAGAACCCATAATGATCTCTGGATCATACACCGAATTGGAAAAACACCATAACTGCTTTCTCTCCCTCTTTCAACATCAAATGCATTCCATACTTATAGTAAGCCCATCATTGATGAACCAATGTATAAGTATACCTCCAGCTTCATTATTTCACTCCGCCCACAATGTGCTGCAGTTCCTATTACTCCAGCACAGGCTTATTTTCTCTAAGACCTTGGCATTTAAAAAAAGGAAATAAACAGACGCAGGTGTGGGAAGCGAGCAGGCTGGAAACGTTTTTCTCCCTGTAACCACCGAGGTCCCTTACTCACCTGTGCACCTCCAGTTCAAAAGAGAAAACAAATAGAAGTGGTACCAAACAGACGGCCCTATAATTGGAAGGACAGAACTGTCAATCCTCGCTTTGTGACTCCCATACCCAGAGCCCCAGTGCTTAACATAAAGAAAACTGCAGGCTCTCTGGTATGCCCAATCAGGTCTGTCCTTTCTAATGCCAGATCTATAAGAAACAAGACTGCTACAATTGCTGACCTTATTGAAGCTTCAGATCTAGCCTGTATTACAGAGACTTGGCTAGACGAAAATGCAGCACCTATCTTGGAAGCTGCAGTCCCAAAAAACTTTTCTGTCATACACAACCCAAGACTGGAACGCAGGGGAGGCGGGGTGGCTATCTGCTTCAAAAAAATCACTCAAACTTAGGGTCCACCCTATGGAAAGCACTCACTTGAGTGCATTGCTGCCCAGAGTTCGACAGGATTAGGTTTCAGAGTACTCCTCATTTATCGCCCCCCTGGAGATGGAAAGTTATTTCTACAAGAACTTGCAGACACTGTTGCTAGTCTAGTTCTGGAGCACCAAAGATGGCTCATCCTCAGGGACTTCAATGCATGGGTTGATGACGAGCTCTCACACCTTGGCCAAGACCTTCTGTGCACAATGAATGGCATGGGCTTCACACAAATCGTTCCTTCTGCCACACATAAAAGTGGTCACACGCTAGATCTTGTCTTTCAGATTGGATTACAAATCACTGACCTAAAAATAAACCCAGTCATGTGGTCAGACCACCACTCCCTTTGGTTCTCAATTGCAACCCCTCAA
Organism: Crinia signifera; assembly: GCF_055691185.1. Classification (NCBI taxonomy): domain Eukaryota; kingdom Metazoa; phylum Chordata; class Amphibia; order Anura; family Myobatrachidae; genus Crinia; species Crinia signifera. The sequence goes on from NC_139226.1 coordinate 32,860,419, forward strand.
AATAGATCTGTGCCAATGGAGCTGACCAGGTATCGTCCAAGAAGGGGTATGACTCCACAGGCTCTTGCAGCAAATCTGGATCTCTCTGCTTTACTGGGAGCTTGTGAAGATCCCTGTTCCCTAGTCCATAACTATAATAGGGATATAACGGCTGCAATTGATATTATAGCCCCAGCGCGTGTACAACGTCTCAAACCACATTGTCAAGCTCCCTGGTTTGACAGCAGTCTTAATGAGCTCAAGAAAAGGGGGCGTCGAATTGAAAGAAAATGGAGGAAGAATAACCTTTTGGAGGACAAGATAAAACTAACAAAGCATATTGAGGAATATCAATCAACAATAACCCGTAAGAAGTCAGAGTTCCTGTCAACTGAGATCATGGCAGCAAACAATAGGCCTGCTCAACTTTTCCGCACAGTGGAAATGCTTTGCAAGCCAGCATGCCTGCAGCCTGATGAAACACTCTCCCAGGCAAGATGTAATGAGTTTGCTAAATTCTTCTCAGATAAAATATCCACCATCAGGGCAGGAATCTCCACAGTTCCTTCAGATGAGTGCCAAACTACCAAGCCTGACAATGTAAGCCACCTATCCTCATGGACCATTTTTGACCCAATGGATGTAAAGGACATTGCTGAAATTGTCCAGATTTTGCGTCCCACTACCTGTGATCTGGACCCTGCCCCAACCAAGCTCCTAATAGGTTGCATGGATATAATTGGCCCTATATTTGCAAAAATTGTTCAGTGCTCTTTGCAGACAGGAATTTTTCCTCAACCTCTAAAGGAAGCAATTGTTAGACCTCTTCTTAAAAACCTAGATCCAGACTGCATGAGCAACTACAGACCGGTATCAAACCTTACTTTTCTAGGAAAAGTCATTGAAAAAGTGGTTGCAAATCAACTAGAAACCCACCTGATATCTCATGATATGTATGATCCATTCCAATCAGGATTCAGGAGAAGACATAGCACTGAAACAGCCCTGGTATACAGTATGTGCTAAACGATCTTCTGATGGCAAGAGAGGTGACTGTTCAATCTTAATCCTTTTGGATCTCTCTGCAGCATTTGATACTGTGGACCATGGGCTTCTGATTGAGCACCTAACAAATTTTTCTGGACTGGATGGCACAGTGCTAAGCTGGTTTAAATCATTTCTTGCTGGCAGGTCACAGAGAGTTTCATCTGGAGTATACTCATCTTCATCCGTGCCATTGCCATGCGGTGTCCCACAAGGTTCTATATTATCTCCCATGCTTTTTGCAGTGTACATGCTGCCACTGGGTGAAATAATTAGGCGCCATAGCCTTGTCTACCACTGCTATGCAGATGACACACAGCTGTACTTGTCCTTTGCTCCCGGCACTGTAAACCCAATAGCAACCCTAAACGGCTGTCTAGCTGAGCTCCAGGAATGGATGAGTGCCAGTTGGCTGAGACTGAATCCTGATAAAACAGAGGTCCTTATGATTGGATCTCAACATCAAAGGACAAGACAGCAGCACAGCCACCCAACTGGACTGACACTTGGGGATACAGAATTACAAAACTCTGATCATGTGCGGAACCTTGGTGTGGTACTAGATGGTGGATTGACACTTAAACATCAGCCACAATCAAATCCTTATTTTTTCACCTGAGAAACATAGCCAGAATCAAACACTTAATCCCATCGGAAGACCTGCCAAAAGTCTTACATGCATTTGTATCATCTGGTTTGGATTACTGCAATGCCCTTTACCTTGGTCTACCAGCAAAAGAACTGCACAGATTACAGCTGGTACAAAACACAGCTGCCAGGCTGTTAACTAAATAGCCCCGCTCTAGCCACATTACTCCCATTCTCTACTCCCTTCACTGGCTGCCAATAAAATGGCGAATAATTTTCAAGATCAATCTATTGAGTTTCAAAGCACTACATGACCAAGGCCCAAGGTACCTGAAGCAGCTTCTGATTCCATACTGTCCCACCCGATTACTGCGGTCTGTAGATGAAGGACTTTTAGCAGTACCTAGGATCTCCCGTAATTCCTCTGGGGGTCAAGCTTTTAACCACTCAGCTCCGACTTTATGGAACTCACTTCCCCGCACAGTTTGAGAGACCCCCACTCTAGAATGCTTCAAAAACAGACTCAAGACTTTCCTATTTACTCAAGCGTTTCCTTCAGTCCCTTAAGTATTGTTTATGAAAAGCTTTTCTGTACTGTATTACATTCATTCTATATGTTAAGCGCCTTGAGTCCTATTGCAGAAAGAGCGCTATATAAATAAAATTATTATTATTAATTATTAATATAGGCGCACTCAATATATTTCTTTCTTGCTGTTTCTATCTTTTCCCCCCACTAACAGGGGGACTTATAGAGTTGCTGCCTGGATTCATATATAGCGCAGGGAAAGGGTTAATTTTGTATCCAGTGAATTAAACCCAAGAGGCTTACAAATAAATAAAAAGGCCACCTTCGATTCATCAACTGTAGAATTTCATGATGAATGGGATAAAATAATCAGTAACTGTTCTTTTCGCCTTATGAAACTGATTATAGAGGAGAGAAAAAGGGAAATCAATAGATTAAACCTAGAGATCACCAAATTGGAGGATTTAGTTAAACCTTTTGTGGAATCTAATGAATATAAAGATTTCGCTAAAAGAATAAAATTCTCTATAAAAAATCAGATAAATTTCTTTTAGATAAAAAAATAAGGAAATTTTATAGAGATAAAAAGGAAGCAGATATGGAGGGGGAGGAGGAGGCCAGTATACACAGCCCTGGATGCCCCCATTTCAGTCAAAAAAGGATACAACCTAATAAACCAAAACCCAGATCCCCATACAGACAAAGAGAGCAAACTTTTAGAGAAAGACGGGATGATAGGGATACACAGAGAGAGAAGGAGGAGGGTAACACCACAGAGACAACATTATGAAAGATTTGATAACTACAGAACCACACAGAATCACCCCCCCATGGCGACCAAAGTCTCCTAATAGAATTCATAGGAGGTTCAGAAACTGAGAAGTGGGGGGCAGAATGAGATATCCTGATAGAGATTCCCCGATACAGAGACCAGAACAGGGAAGAACAAAGAACCATGCAGATTTCCCAAAAAGAAACTACACTTTGAACATGTTCAGAATTATGAACATGAGTCCCCTACACAACATCACAGAGATCAAGCCACCACACCCATAAATGTGCAAAACAGGTATGGTCCTCTAAGACTAAATCCGGATAGGATTCATTTTTTAGAAAGAGGCCACGGAAACGACCGTTGGAGATAGTGATGTTTAAACAAAAAAGAGGGGAAAAAGGGGAGGAATAAAAAGACCAAATAAAATGGAAAGAAGAAGAGAAGAAAAAAATGACTCGACCAACCCAATCAGGATGTACCACGAACAGAAGGTACCATGAAAATTTTTAATATTAGTTCTCACAGCTTGTCGGCTATAGAATTGAGAGTCTTAGGGAAGGGCCTGAAATATGCTCCAACGAACAATATTAATAAGTTCAAAAGCTTTGTGGACGTCCACAAATTCATCAGGAAGTTATGTATTAAAAAAATTTTCCTACTGAAAGAACCAGTGGCTCAAACCTCTATACTCGCGGACCAGCAGGTAGAGGAGAGCAAAAGATTCAGACCAAAATCAATCTTCTGTCCCAACCACGTGAAAGGTAACTTTTTAGAGACTTTCAGTACCTTAATTCAAGATGATATCAAGAACATCAAACTGAATGGCACCAAACATAACCTAACTAGAAAAGAACAGGAGGCCCTAAAGGAACTCGGCAAAAATGAACAAATCATCATTAAAACCGGCCGATAAGGGTGGTGGGATAGTTGTAATGGATAAGGAATGGTATATTAATGAAGTGACGTCACAAATTGAGGATGGATCAGTGTACCAGAAGTTACGGTCCGACCCCACTGAAAGGATACAAAAGAAACTATCAGTGTTAATAGAGAAATACAAACAAATGGGAGTTTTAGATGAAAATGCTTCAAAATTTTTATATAATGATGAACCTTCAGTGCCAGTTATTTATCTTTTACCCAAAATTCATAAAAGCGTAACACACCCTCCAGGCAGACCAATTGCCTCGGAAACGAACTCGGCAACAGCTAATCTGTCGGAATATATTTTTTATCTTCAACCCTTGGTTTTAACCAACCCTTCACATCTTAAAGATACTAAAAGTTTTTTAAACATTATCCCGACTATAAAATATGAGAAGGAATTGTTCATGGTGACAGCAGACGTAAAGTCACTGTACACCATTATCAATCATGACAAAGGGCTAGCGGCAATAAAACACTATTTAAGCACTAGCACTTTAAGCAACGATCTTCAAGAGTCTTTAAGTGAAGGGGTGGAGTTCATTTTAACCAACAATTATTTCCTTTTTAAAGACGGGTATTATCTACAGAAGAACGGCACAGCTATGGGCACCAGGTTCGCCCCAAGTTACGCCAACATCTTTATGGGCCAATGGGAGCAAGACCATGTATGGTCAGGCAATGCGTTTGGGGCGAACCTGGTGTCATGGAAGAGATATATCGACGACATAGTCTTTTTTGGGAATGGAACTGAGGAAGATCTTATCCTCTTCTGCAACCATCTGAATACAAATGATTTGAACATCGAACTTTCTTTTAACATTAGTAAAACCTCTATAGATTTTCTAGATTTATGATTTTTGGAATGGAACCGAGGAAGATCTTATCCTCTTCTGCAACCATCTGAATACAAATGATTTGAACACCGAACTTTCTTTTAACATTAGTAAAACCTCTATAGATTTTCTAGATTTACGATTTTTATTGAGGAGGAGAGGATCAAGACCAAAACCTTCACAAAACCGACAGACTCCCAATCCTATATACAACGGGACAGTTGCCATCACAACCAGTGGCTTAATGCCATCCCGGGAGGCCAATTCAAAAGGATCCGGCAAAATTGTACAGACATAACCATTTATAAGAATCAAACTGAACAAATGGCTACTAAATTTTTAGAGAGTGGTTATGACCCAGATTTTATTGAGAAGAAGAGGAAAGAAACCGACGAAATTGACAGAAGTGACCTCCTAAAAGACAAGGAAGTCACAAATATTAACACAAATGATATTACTTGGTCTTTTATCACTGGTTTTAACGCTCAGCACAAAATTTTAGAAAAATCTTTTAAAAAGAACTGGGGAATTTTAAAGAAAGATCCGGTCCTTGGCCCAATTCTACCGAACATTCCCAAATTTGTATATCGTAAAGCACCAACAATCAAAAACAAAATAGTTCGTAGTGCACTGATTTCAAATAAACCGAGTGGTAAAATTTTAACTAAGGGTTTTCATAGATGTGATTCATGTAAATGTTGTAGGAATATTAAAAGCCAGGGGATTTCAAAATACACTTCCATCGAAATCAATGGTGTAAAACATGCCATTGAAGATTTCATAAATAACAGCAAAAATATTGTCTACTTTGTGGAATGTTCATGCCACCTATTTTATATAGGTAGAACATCCAGACCACTAAAAACCCGCATAGGGGAACATTTAAATAACATCCAGAAGGGCATGGAGTCACATTCCCTTCCGCATCATTTTAAGACGCACCATAATTCTTCATGCAGTCATGTTCTAAGATTTGGGGGCATTAAACAAGTTGTAGGGACCATTAGGAACCGCAACATTGCCAGCACCTTAGCAAAAGAGGAGATTAAATTTATTTATGATTTTAATACTCACTCCAGGGGGTCTAAATTTAGACTTTGAAGTTAAATGGTTTATATAAATGTAAATTTTAGATATTCTTCCATTTTTATTCCATATTTATTTCTTTATTTATTACCTATCTGTATCCTAATTGATTGTCCCACTTTCTTTTATACATGGTACCCATCTGGGGAATATACGAAAGGGGAGAAGGAGGAATATATGGATCCTTTTTCTATGGGAAGATTTTCAGAAGGACACCACTTCCGGTTACGATCCTGTACATTCAACTTAACAGAGAACTAGGAACCCATCAATTCTGGACTTCCGGGGAACAAGAACAGCGGCACACACTTCTGGGATCGGAAAACAACATCCGGTTTAACAAAGGAGAGCCTTGATGACGGCGAATAAGACAAAACTATCAAGCGCACTTCACTAAACTATGAAAGGCGCTCACAAGTGCCACACACGGCACCAGTGTACGAACAACAACAGCTCCGTTGAGTGCATGAGTGTTTACATGGAACCGGAAGTAACCGGAAGTGGACGCAATATGGGGGAATTTTTTTCTGAAGGACCATGGGAATATTTTTGGGCGGGATTTAGATATATTGTATAGGAATACTGTGATTGGTCTATTTGCTTATGTGAATGATTGTGATTGGAGGATAGGGGTATATAATCCCTTTCAGCAGCACCAAAGCTATTTGTGAGGTTATCAAACTGACCATAAGACTGTAATTATGATATTTTATTAGGTGTAGTAATTAATGTACTATTTTAGTCCGTCTGTACCCTCTTATTCTCCATAGATGTTTCTATTCCCCAAATCTGTGTGTATTTCCAGATCAGATCGCTCTTGCCCAAATATGGTCTGACAGGAAATACCCAGGAAAGAATTCACCAAAAGGTTATGTCCAATTACCATACTTTTGTTCCTGCTATCACAGGAGGGTGGTAGCTGAGGGACAGTCTTCACAGGGGGTGATCCAATTCCCCTGCTATCAACAGGAAATGTTCACAGGGGGTAATCAGGACATAATGTAATCAGACTGTGTTTTGTATCTTGTGTTGACACTGCTCTGCATATCTCTGGCCCCTTCCAGACTTTCTGGGGCCTGACCCAGCAGGGGGGGGCAGCAGCAGTACCTGGGAGGGGGGATAAACCTGACTTGAATCCACCAATAGAGATTGAGTGCAAGCCCCCTGATGGTATGGAGACGCGTGGGAATTTAGAAGTTTTTAAAATGACTGGCACACAAGCCAGGAGAGATTTTTTGATGGACTGTCCTGGACTAAGAGGTTATGCTCTGTCTAGGTATCGTGTGGACTTATCTGCTATCACTGCTGTGTGGAATAAGTGATAGTTTCGTTATTTGGACTGTGATGCTTCAAGGACTTTGCTACCCGGATGCTTTTATGCTACCATTTGAATCTTTTTCCTGTCTTCATCTACGTGTGTGCTGTGATAAAAATAAACCATATTTTGGTTTCATCTGCTCGGTGTCTGAGTGATTGAGGAACCCCGTATCTTCACACTATTCTCCTTGAGAAAGGTCATAGTGATGACCGAAAACGCGTTCGGAGGACCTTGGTGTTGATTTCAGACTGAACTGGATCTGGTTTTGAATACTGATTGGAGCCGACATCGGGTGACGGATTCCGGGCCATCATCCTTTGTTTACATGCGCTTTTGAGAGCTGTTCATTCAGTCTCTCTATCCGATCTGGTAATTAGCCATTTCTATTTCTATTTTTGTATGTCATATACATTGTTGTTTTTTATCCAATAAAAGGTGGTATTGCACCATATGCCCCTTTTCTATTTTCTTTTGGGACTTCAACTGGATCGAGTGAAAGCTCTGATTTGGATTTGAGACCTGGTTTCTCTCCTGATACGATATAAGTAGTCAATGTAGGAGAAGAGGAGACGTTACCACATAAAAAGTAACGTAGGACTACACACTATCCTTCATGCATGTCAGTTTGTGGAGAAGAGGACCGTTCCAGTTGATATAGGAACGTTATTTAGAACCACATATAGGCGCCAGTGGAGGGAATTTTCTATTTCTGTCTTTTTGCTTAATTTTGTGTATATTTATATATCTATATGTTCACTTATCCATCTGCCTAGGTTCCAACATGGCCATTGTGCGTATGTTTGCCTGTGCCGAAGAGGGCTGACTGCTCCTTCCTGGTCTCTGAAATGCAAGCAGGTAGGTATAAATGTGATGTTTGGGGGGCTGCTCCTCTGCTGTAGGAAGGGGTCTGAGGACGGGGTTTGCTCCCCGAAACGTTACCCACCTTGTATGATTTAATACATCACTTTATGCAAATTGTCTGACTGAGTGCTGTTTTTGTCCTATTTGGATTTGGAGAATATTCATTGTCTGTATTCTGGCAAAGGGGCATGCTGTTTTCTGGAGTCCACAGTGAGTGCCGGCTGAATTGGATTGCTACCATTGTGCAGTGGGATCATTCCCTATGTACCAGTTGCAAGGCACCTAAAGGATTGTTTATTTGAACTGTATTTGGTGAATTGATGAACCTGACTGACCCTACATTCCTCTCCTATATACCTAAGGGATTACAAATACACCGGCATCTGTGGGGATGGATAATCCTGCAATGGCTCAGGCAGAGGCAGGTGATACACCCGGATGCCAGGTGTTTACACAAGGTGGTACACCTTGTGAGACTTTCATGTTTACTCCTGCACAAATTGAAAACATATTGTTTGAGGAAGATACCTGCATACAGGACTCTGATATGACCATCGATGAAATCTATCAGCAATTGTTTAGACTTCGCCGCCGAGACGGTAGACTATTTATTGCATCGCTTATCTCTATCTGAGTATTTTCGGGCAAAGAGAATTCCTTGCGGCTTCAGAGTTTGTAACACTCCCACAATAGGGAGACATAATCCTGAATTTGTGAGGAACTGGGTGGGGATTCTGAACCGTTGCTCACTAGACTTAATGGTTCTCGTCATTTAAGAGGCTGGCCGTGAGCTGCAGATGACCAGAACCAAACTTAGTGCCTTTGTGAATGAGAATAATGTTAAGTTGAATGATACATCAAATGCGCATTGGTTGGATAAATTGGAGCAACAATGTAAAAGCTATAAAGATGATCTGATCAAATTTATAAGAAACAAAAAAAGAACAGTCGATTTGGACGAGGAGAATCGGGTATATAACTGGCTGTCGGGTGGTATCTGAAAATAAGGAGAAACTGGGGCGTCCGTGGCAACCACGAAGTCCCAAAGATTGGACTCGCAAGGAGAGTAGGACTGTGACGAGTGACAGCGATTTCGCTATCTCTGAATCTGATGAGCCATCAAATTCACAGAGAGTCCCTTTAGATCGACCCAGACCACAGGGCAACAGAGGCTGGCCACCTGCCGGGGCCGTCAAAACCTCCAAAATCAGAAGAAATCCACCACGTCAAGCCGAGAATCGGAGAATGTGATAATCAATTTATTGCATCGCACCCTCACTGATATGGAGATTCAAGTCCTACATAAAGGACTCTCGTATGTCCCTACTAATACACATGACCCGTTCTTATGGAAAATTGATCAGCATCGATTAATGAGGAAATTGAAACTGAGAGAACATTTTCAGTCCCATCCACAACGGGACTTGAGTGACCCATTGTATAAATTCTTAATGTGTAGATCTCAGTCATCATTTGATCCAATTTCACAGAATCCCTCTATTAAAACCTTTGAACGACTTCTGGATGAATCTGTACATACATTTGTGATGGCTCCAGCTAAGGTTAAGAAAAATGTGTCCTTTCTGGAGTCATAAGCTCTTAAATCGCTGTCAATATGATGATATTGTGATTAGGCCCGCAAACAAAGGTGGGGCCATTGTGGTGCAAAATTTGCATGACTATCGACAAGAATTATATTCACAATTGGCTGAAACAGATGTTTACCAGAAGTTGAGCTCAAATCCCACCCAGCAATATCAAATTGAGTTGAAGAACCTTTTATTTGAAGCTGTGAGTAATGGTAAAATCTCACTAAAAATCAGTAAAGCATTGTATACTGAATGGCCCTGGGTTCCAGTTTTGTATTCCTTGCCCAAGGTCCATAAAAACCGTGAATAGCCACCTGGAAGGCCTATCATTGCCGCAAGAGACTCTTTGTATCAACCAGTGGCGCAGCTATTAGACTTTCTCCTTCAACCTTTGCTCCTGAGGGAGAAGGCATTCCTGAAAGATACTACAAGTTTCTTGCAACTTTTGAATGGTATTGGACAAGTACCTGAAGGAACTCATGGTGTGTTCGGATGTCTGCAGCCTCTATACCTCCATCCCTCATGATGGGGGGCTAGAGGCTGTTGCAGAGTTCATTAGACAGTACCTTGACCTACAGATGTTTGATCATGAATTATTCTGTCTACTTCTTAAACTTACTTTAAAACATAATTATTTCCTATATGATGGTTCATATTATTTGCAATTACGGGGGTGTGCCATGGGGTCGGCCGTGGCCCCCTCGTTTGCAAATATTTTTATGTTCGCTCAGGAAGATGTTTTGTTTTTGAATTGTCCAGAGGTTAGTCAGCATCTATTGGCATATACATGCTACATAGATGATATATTCTTTCCGTGGACAGGTAGTGTGGTGGATTTAGAAAAACTGGTTAACCATGTTAATTCTGTGGATTCCACCATTAGGTATACAGCCAGTTGGAGTGCAGATGAAGCCTACTTCTTAGATGTGGCGATTAGAATTGTAAATGGCTCCATTAGTACTGATGTATTCTTTAAAGATGTGGAGAAAAACACTTTCCTCATGGCTTCCAGCCACCATATCACAAATGATGCGCATTGCTCGCATCATGAGTGATAGAGAGATTGTTGAATCCCGACTGGACACCCCGATTAACAAATTTGTTGTCAGGGGAGACGATCTACAAACTCTGAAGGAACAAAAAGCACACATATTGAGTTTACCCAGGTCCCAATTATTTGTAAGCAAAAATAGGGAATCAGTCAACATCCTCCCTTGGATCAGCACTTTTTCGACTGCGAGTCCAGTGATTCCAATGCTTTATAGCCAATTATCAAAACTTGCAACGAATTTCCAGGATTACTGCCTGTAAGACCACTGGTGGCGTTCAAGAGAGGGTCCAATATCAAAGACCAGTTAATGAAAACTGATATTACCGCCATGGTGGTTCCCAGACCACCCAATACCGTATAAAAACCACCTGGCTGTTACAGTTGTTTTACATGTGCCACTGGTAAGCATATGGTGGTGTGTCGTTCCTTTAAACACCCTCATTCTGATCACATGTTCGATATTAGACATGTGAATTGCAGATCAACACATGTGATTTATGCTATAATATGCCCTTGTGGCCTCTACTATATTGTCTGGCATTTCAAGAAGCGCAGTCCTGCTAAGTAAATTAAATGTCCATACATATTGTATCCAAGTTAGATTTCATTTATTAAAACAACACATGAAAAGGAAAAATTATTTTCCATACAATATATAACAGGTTATAACAATTCTGCACAATATATCAGACAAACAAGACATATAACATAGAACACATACACTAAAAGCTAATAATAGCTAGGATTGCTGTTTTTTGAGTCAGTCAAATAGACAAATATGAGGCTGTATATTTATCAACAGAGTTCTGTTAGAGGCATGGTGTTAACAGATTGTTATCATAGTTACCAGTCCTGCATACACTTGAATCCTGTAGTGACTGCACTTTTAATATGACAAGTGGTCAAGTCAGTCTCTCCAAGTAATTACAAGAATTGCACTCCGGAAATAGAGAAAAAGGAGATCCTGTTCTGCTGGAACCAGCCAGCTGGATGATTTGTAATCCACAGTACTGCGCTCCGGAAATAGAGAAAAAGGAGATCCTGTTCTGCTGGAAGCAGCCAGCTGGATGATTTGTAATCCACAGTACTGCGCTAACAGGGTTATAACTGCAGGACCAGCGCATATAGGGGCTCGAAAACGCATTTTTCCGCCTTTAGATGTACTCAGCGGCTTCCACAGTGAGGACTGAGGAAGCTGCCGAATGTAATCTTCGTCCTTGTATAGACTAACGCAGATTGAATGAGATTACAGTAAAAAAACGATACCCTCTTCCATTAATCCCAGAACTCTCCAATAGAGTTAAAGGCTCTACTATGTTTACAAAGCTAGACCTGCGAGGGGCCTATAATCTAATCCGCATTCGAGAAGGAGATGAATGGAAAACCGCGTTCAACACCAGGGATGGGCACTATGAATATCTCGTGATGCCCTTTGGCTTATGTAATGCTCCAGCGGATTTCCAGGAATTCGTAAATTAAATCTTCAGAGACTTGTAATATGACTTTCTGGTTGTTTACTTGGATGACATCCTTCTCTTTTCCAGAGATTTAAGAACTCATCGCCAGCAAGTATGTGAAGTTTTGGGTCTACGAAAAAATAAACTCTTTTCCAAACTGGACAAGTGTACATTTGAATCCTCCACTATTCCGTTCTTGGGTTATATAATTTCCGGTCATCAACTTCAAATGGATCCTGCTAAAATCGATGCCATACGAGATTGGTCACTCCCTACTACTCTTAAAGGAATTCAGCGTTTTCTAGGGTTTGCTAAATTCTACAGGAAGTTGAACAGAGACTATTCGACTATCATAGCTCCTATCACCACGTTAACCAGAAAAGGCGCAAACCTTTCGAACTGGTCACCTGAAGCCTTGAAGGCCTTTTCATTTCTCAAAGAAGCATTTACATCTGCTCCTATTCTTCGTCAACCAGGACTTAGTCATCCTTTTGAAGTTGAGGTCGATGCCTCTGCTATTGGGGTTGGAACAGTATTGTCGCAAAATTTTGAAGATAATAAAATTCATCCATGTGCTTATTTTTCAAGAAGATTTTCAACTGCGGAGTTGAAATATCCAATCGGAGAGAAGGAGCTATTAGCCATAAAGTTGGCTCTCAGAGTGGCGTTATCTTTTGTAGGGTGCTCAACATCCTATTTTCGTGATTACTGATCATAAGAATTTGTTATATCTGCAGACTGCGCACTGTCTCAATCCAAGACAGGCCAGGTGGGCGCTTTTTTTTTTTCAAGCTCTTCTATCGACCTGGGGCCCTCAATCATAGAGCAAATGCTCTCTCACATTCCTGGCAAATGGATGATTCCACTGAGCCGTCCAGGGAACAATTCATTCTTGATCCCACATCTTTTGCTGTGACTCAAGTGACTCCAATACCTCTGGTGGGGAAAACTTTTGTAGTTCCCAAAGTTAGGAGAAAACTCCTGTCCTGGGCACACTCTTCTTCGTTTATGGGTCATGCAGGAGCCCAGAAAACCAAGAAGATCTTATTGGTGGCCTCAGCTTAGGAAGGACGTATCTGAATTTGTGGCAGCTTGTTCCAAGTGCGCACAGCATAAAACTCCTAGAACTTCTCCAGCCGGTCTTCATCCATTATCCATTCCTCAAAAATCCTTGGACTCATATTGCAATGGGCTTTATCACCGATTTACCATTATCCAATGGCTTCAACTCGATTTAAGTCATTTTAGACAGATTCTCCAAGATGGCCAATTTCGTACCTCTTTCTGGTCTGCCTTCTGCCCCACCATTATCAGAATTGTTTATGTGGTCCACAATTCATAGATAAATTGTGGAGGGCATTATGCGCAGCATTACAGATCAAGGTAAATTTATCATCTGCTTACCATCCCCAGACGGACGGTCAAATGGAGAGAGTAAACCAAGATTTAGAGACTTTTCTTAGAATATTCATGTCTGCTTCTCAGAATGATTGGATACAATATTTCCCTTTTGCCGAGTTTGCTCATTATAATTTTTTTCATTCTTCCACTAATACGACTCCATTTTTTTTATCAACTATGGTTTTTTTATTCTCGTGTACCAGCTTTTCAGTCTCTTCCAGTGCAGGACGTTCCAGCCGCAGAGTCAGCTCTTCGCCAGTTTTCTAAGATCTGGAGACAAACTTACAAAGCATTAGTTAAAACTTCAGGAAATTACAAGATAGCTGGTGGCCGAAGAAGGAGGGCAGTTCCAAGACTTAAAGTAGGAGATTGTGTCTGGGTATCTAGACGAAACCTTAGAAAATTTGCACCCAGATTCATTGGGCCATATCCCATTGAAAGAGTGTTGAATCCAGTATCCTATAAAAGTTAAACTGCCTTCATATATGCATATTCCTAATGATTTTCATATTTCCTTGCTGAAGCCTTTGGTGTTGAATCATTTTCAGTCTGTCTCTGAATCTCCTAGGATTCCAGTTTCACAAGATGAAGAATTCGAGATTTCTAAGATCATAGACTCCCGCAGACGTTCCAATCGTCTCCAGTATCTGGTTGACTGGAAAAACTACGGTCCTGAGGAGAGATCTTGGGTAATTGCAAAGGATGTGCATGCTCCTAGACTGGTTTGTACGCTCCATACCAAGAATCCTACTAAGCCTGGAGGGTGTTCGGAGCCCACCCTTAAAAGGGGGGTACTGTCAGCATGCAGAGGCTTACTACAGTTAGGGGTCGCACTGTCTGTCCTGCTGGCTGCATGGTGTGGTCGGGATGCTGGGGAGCAGGGGCGCACAGGAGGCAGGTCCCGGGGAGCATGGTGCGGCAAAGGAGGCCACCATTGTAGCACAGTGTTGTGGAGGGGCAGACCTGCTGCGTGTCCGTGACTGAGAGGACGTGTGCCTGGTTCTCTGCTGTGTCTCCGGTATGGAGGCAGCCATGTTGGAGACCAAGGTTTCTCCAATCCCCTTGCCAGGGGTTCTCCAGCCAATCCGGTGAGTCTTTCCCTGATAAAAGGGGTCTGGCCCATGTCTCCCTGCCAGTGCTTCAGTCTACCTCCTGGAGAGTGGTTCAGAGGCTTTGTGCTCCATAGTGTTCCTGCCTAACCTGCTGTTGCTCCTATCCGTTGTTCCTTAAAGGTACCAGTACTGCAGTGACCTGCCAGTGTGCTGCAGGGGACCCACCTCCCTTCTGTTGGGATTGGCTTTCTCCAAGTCATGTTCAAGAGTGCTAAAGTTATTCAAGAGTGCTAAAGTTGTTAAAGAGTGCTAAAGTTATTCAAGAGTGCTAAAGTTATTCAAGAGTGCTAAAGTTATTCAAGAGTGCTAAAGTTATTCAAGAGTGCTAAAGTTATTCAAGAGTGCTAAAGTTATTCAAGAGTGCTAAAGTTATTCAGTCTTCTTCAAGTGCCACAGTTATTAAAATTCATGTTCAAGAGTGCTAAAGTTTTTCTAAAGTGCTAAAGTTACCCAAGTCCTCGCAGCTCCAAGTCCTCACAGCTCTAAGCTTCTACAGTCATCTTCAAGGTCCTTATTAACTGCGAACTTTTACAGTGGTCTCCAAACTCTTCATCATCTTCAACCTCGTTACCGTTTTTTATGCAAATTCTATATCACAGTCCATTCATCATTATACAAACTGTTATTGTTGTACTACCATTGCATTTACTTCATTACCTGTTATGTGCTGCCATTCTTACTGGCTGTATCCCAAGACCTGATTATTAAACTCTTCAAACTTGTTCAGCTTCTCCGTTCATCCTGTATTCTGGCTCATGAGAAAGCATTACATTCAACCACCTAACTTCCAGCTCCTCCAAGGTTACCTACCATTTGCCAGTCCCTACAAATCCACAGAGTGCGACACAGATGCAGATGGAGACTTACAAGAAAACCCTAATCACCTTTAAGCGCGAGAAATTGAAAAAAGTCCAGATGGATTATGAGCTTAAAAGAGTATACAATTGGGTCGGTAACAATAGACCAGTAGGATGCTCCAGAACCTATAGGAGAAAGGGGGCTCTAAACCCAGGTAGAATTACCGATGAGTCCAGTACATCCCAAAGTGAACAGGAGTCCATGACCTCTAATGACGAGCAGCCCCTATAGGGACCTGGACCAGAGCTATGCTAAGAAATCCGACATTAAAGGAGCCAATCGAAAGAGGACGTGGAGGTCAGGGCAAAACATCAGACAAGAGAAAAGCAACCAAACCTGTCAAACCCAAGACCTAGTATTTAATTTATCTTCAAAACCTCTCTTACCAACTGAAATACAAGTTTTGGCCAAAGGCTTTAGCTTTGTCCCTACTACCCATACAGACCCCTTTCAATGGAAAGTGGATACCTTCAAATTAAACAGATCTCTACGATTAAAAGATAATTTTGGTAAATCGACTGGAGGCACTAAAAAAACCTCCATTCAAGATGACACTATTCCACTACAGTTAAAAAGAGTGGCCCCACATTCAAAATTTGATCCAGAGACTAATAATCAATAAAAACTTTCACCAGATTAATGGACCAACAACTGAGTTTCTTTCAGGGGTCAAAAAATCATAAAGTGCAGCATAATCTAACTGTAGATGAAAAAACAAGCACTCAAATCCCTATCGACTCGCCGCAATATAGTAATCCGTGGTGGTGCAGGATGTACATGCTTATCGTATTGAATGTGAATGCCAATTGAAAGATGTAAATACGTATATGTCCGATTAGATTCTGATCGGACCTCAGTCTACAAGAGGGAATTGGACATTCTACTGAATCAAGCAGCTAATGAGGATATTATTTATTACCTTGGAATTAAGATCAGCCCTAAAAGTGGATTTTTCAATTGTACCTCTTTATTATTTGATACCTAAAACCCCCAAATCGTTAACAAATCCCCCCTGGTCGACTGAACAATTCCCACCTGGTCAGCCCGGGGGGCTTTGTTGTAGACGATTTCAATTTACTTACACAGTTTCCTGAATCCATGTGTGCAGGCCCTTCCATCCTATCTGAAGGACAACACGTCATTACTTGTCATACTTAGGGACCTTGAATTGTTGAAAGATCTAACCACAATTAATTACCTGTGTACGGCGGAGGTCTCCAGCCTCTTCACCTGCATCCCTCATGGGGCGGGTGTGGAGGCTGTGAGACATCTACTTACCAAAAATCCTTTTTATCAGGGTCCCCCATTTAACCTTTTTTTGGAGTTATTAAAATTGGTATTAATGAGAAATTATTTCTTGTACGATGGCATCTTCTTTTTGCAAGTTTCTGGGGTAGCTATGGGGTCAGCGGTGGCCCCAGCATACTCTAATGCATTTATGTACAATATTGAGCAGAAGTTGTTTTATCAACAGGGTGTTTTGAATCAGGAAGTTTGTTTATACCATCGTTACATTGATGACCTGATAATTTTTGGTCAGGTGATGAACAGTTTCTTATCAATCTGTTAGAGGAACATAATCAATCTGACAGTGTTATTAAATTAATCTACACTATCAGCCCCAGAAACATTGGATGTTGATATTACCTTAGGTCAGGGTCATATTTCCGCTGCTCTATATACTAAAAAAACAGATCACAATACCATACTGAGGTACAATAGTGCACATCCTCTACCGTTAAGCAGTGGTTTGCCTTATTCGAAATTACTGCAAGCACGACGCAATAACCTCTGAAGTGTCAGCAGTGGACCAGCCCTTGACCTGATGGTAAAAAAGTTCACTGAACGGGGGTTTCCAAAAGTACAATTAGAAGCCTAATTAACTTCCCCCTAACTTGTACGTCCACCCATGTAATTTATCACCTCACTTGTCCGTGTGGCTTGTCCTATGTAGGGAAAACCCAACGCCAATTTAAGGAGCGGGTGGCCCTAAATAGGACAGCCATACATCAAGCAATCACTAACGGGCATACGGATCAGCCAGTAGCTAGACATTGCTTATCATTTAAGCATAGTGTATCTAGTATTCAATCCATTATCATTGATCACATGCCACCTTCACTAAGAGGTGGCGATGGGAATAAAAAATTATTGCAGATAGAAAGCAAGTGGATTTTCACCCTGGGTACAGTATCACCAGGGGGTTTAAATGAAAGTCTAGGGTTACTCTGCTTTCTATAAAAAGATTACCTTTTTATTCATCCACATATTACTATTGTTAACTAGTCTGCCGTTCCCTCTAATATGCCTTTGCAAATGTGTTTTCTGATTAGTTCAGTATTTTTCTTACCTCCATCTGTTGATGAGAAGTGTGTTTGTCATACGCTGATTAACAAACCCCATATTTATGAATGGGGTACATAATGGTTATAACTGTTTGGGTGTGTGGATACATTTGTATTTACGTATAAACATTGACTGTGGATTCATAATTATTTTCGGTTCTCAAGATATCTTCATGATTATACCTTTTTTAATGATTGGATGTTTCTCTAATGTTTACTTGCTTCTTTAGTGTCTATAAATGTGTTGACTTAGCCTTTATAAACTGTTTGTCTTTTATGTATATATGTGTGTCATATAGCTGTATAGTGTGTTAATCAGATTTAGACTCCCATTGTGTTACAGGAGAAGCCAGACAATACCGTTATTTGATGTAAACAAATATAGGTTTACGGAGATAAGTATTGTAGAATCTTGTCAAAGTCCACATATACTAAAGCATTTTACAAGATTCACCACAATTCTAAGTACACAGACATAAAGGAATATTTGACCTAAATTAGAATTCTATAAAACAATGGGTTTCTCAATATGCATTCATTAATCAAGGTCTCCAAATTAATGTATATGTGGATATGATCCCTTGACTACCTCCCAGGATTCTTGTTTAAATACAGGGTCACGACAGACTAATTTGAGCTTCCATTGGACCTAAGATTGAGGACAGGGCACTTGTGACTGACCACAGATCCAGGATTACACAGTGAGAGGAGGCTCCATGGAAATACACCCTATGTTTGGACTCTGGCTATCTTTTGTAACTGTGGAAGAAAGAAGGGTGGTACACTCTACTGGGCGCTCCCTCGTGTGGACACCCGGTGAAATAATAACGAAAAATAATACTTCCTTTATAAGGGTGTTCTGTTGTATCGCTTCTTATTTTTCAATTCCAAATCCTCGAAGTTTAGATTCGTGAAATATGTGGGTAAAAGAGGTTTGAAACTTCAAATAATAAAGGGGAGACGCATAACAAAAAAGATTGCATCTACAATTTAAGTAAAAGACAACTAACTGAAGTGGAAAAATATCTTTCGGAAAAAGGTTTAAAATATGAGAGAGGATTGGAAGTATAATAGATATCAATCAAATAGGAACATAGCCCCTGAACAAGAATGGCGGCTACCTATGAGAAATAGATTCTCACCATTGGAAACTGTACACGCCTTTTTTTAGAGAGAGGAACCTCAGTCTCCATACAGGGAAAGGGGACACAACTACCAGAGAAGATAATAAAGAAAACTCAGAGGTAAGAGGGGGAAAAAACATCCGAAACCTAGAAAACACACAAGGAAAAGGAAAAAAGGAAGAAAGGAAGAAGACAGGAACATATGATTGACCCTATAACAGATAATATATCAACTAATATTTCAGAGAAGGAATGTGGCGTAAAAAATTTAAATATAAGCTCTTTTGCATTAAATGCACATGAGGAAAAAGTCTTAAGGAGAGGTCTGAAATATGCACCCACTACATCGACTAACAAATTTTCTACATTTGTGGATATCCACCAATATGTGAGAAAATTGTGCATAAAGAAATTCTTTATGACTCGGGATGCAGAGCCAAATACTGCTACTATAGAACCACCACCATTAACAAGTTTTAAGCCAAAGTCGGTCTTTTTCCCCTCCCATATGAAGGGAGGTTTCATTGATACAGGAAGATCTCAAAGAGCTAAGAACTAGCGGACTCAG
Organism: Crinia signifera; assembly: GCF_055691185.1. NCBI lineage: Eukaryota > Metazoa > Chordata > Amphibia > Anura > Myobatrachidae > Crinia > Crinia signifera. Next base: position 32,879,864 of record NC_139226.1, read on the forward strand.
ATGCAATTTCAATTTTAAAGAGCACAAAGCTCTTGAAGGATTAAAAAAATAATACAGACCTGATCGTCAAACCTGCCGACAAAGGCGGGGGAGTAGTAGTTATGGATCGACAGTGGTATGAGACAGCTGTTAAAAACCCACTTAGAAGATTCCCGAACCTATCAAAAACTAAGGGCAGACCCCTCAAATAGGATTATTAAAGACCTTGGGAACTTGGTCAAAAAGTATGTATCTAATGGAACCTTAGGAGAGAATGAGGAAAAATTTCTGTTTAACTCGGAAGTTATGATCCTGGTGTTATATCTTCTGCCTAAGGTTTATAAAGATCTGGTTAATCCTCCTGGTCACCCAATTGTGTCTGGGGTAAATTCAACAACAGCTAATTTATCTGAGTTTTTGGATCATCTCCTTCAACTCAGAATGACTCACATCTGCAGGACACAGGGGACGTCTTGAAATTCCTACACACGGTCCAGTGGGAGGAGGGGATGTTCCTCATGACTGCAGATGTTAAATCACTTTACACCGTCATTAGACTTATTCTGCAACTTTTTGAACAACAATGAATGGAATATTGAGCTCTCTTTTAATATCAGTACCTCGACTGTAGACTTTTTGGATCTTACCATTTTTCTATCAAGACAATAAGCTTTGCACTAAGACCTATTCTAAACCCAGTGACTCAGGAACATACATGAATTATGATAGTTGTCATCATCAAAACTGGCTCAATACAATCCCTAGTGGGCAACTAAAATGTGTAAAAAGAAATTGCACCAGTGATGACGTATACCAACAACAAGCAATGAGCATGACAAATAAATTTAAAGAATGTGGGTACAAAAAAGAATTAATAGAAAAGGCACTTACACAGGTAGAAACCATAGAATGACAAACATTACTCACAAAAAGAACGGAAGTGAAAGAAAATAATAATAAATATGAGTGGGCGTTCATCACGGGCTATAGTGCTCAACACAAGGAAATAGAGAAATAGTTTAATAGGCACTGGAAAATTCTTAAAAAAGATTTAGTATTAGGACCAGTTTTACCAGCTAAACCAGGCTTTATATATAGGAAAGCCCCCAATCTAAAAGATAATCTAGTGAAAAGTGCTTTCCTCCCCAAACAAAGGGAAAGTAACATTAGGACAAAGGGTTTTCACAGGTGCGGCCTATGTTTGGGCTGTCGGGGGGTAAAAGGAGACGATATTGGCAAAATAGAAAGGGTTACCATTAACGATAAGGAATGGGACATTAAATGATTTTATACCTTGCCATACAAGCAATATTATTTATATGATAGAATGTACATGTAACCTTGTATATATTGGCCGCACTTTCAGACCACTTAAGGTCATCTGGGAGAGCATCTAAGAAACATAAAAAAAAGGCCTAGACACACATTCATTATCTAACCTTTTTAAATGTGTGCATAATTGTTTGGCTCTTTCAATAAAACATTTTGCTGGCATTGAACTAGTTAAAAATGACATAAGGCATAAAGAAACTGCATCTATGTTAGCAAAAAAGGAGATGCAGTTGATTTATGAGTTTGGCACCCTAATACCAGGTGGCCTGAACTCAGATTTTGAGCTGAAGTGGTTTTTGTAAGATAATGAGCAAACCCTTTTAGAATATACTTTTTAAGTCAATGGATAACTTATTTGCAAGAATTACTTTTTGATGGACATTTCCCATCTTGGTACTCTTCTTTCCCTTTTTTTATTCAGATGTTGTATGAGTTAATTGTACAAATGTAGTAACAACCCCTTTTTTGTCTAAATAGTTCATTGTGGACAAACGTCATGTGGATCTTAATATAGAACAGGAAGAGCAGCGTGTGGGCAATTATGTGACCGCACTACATGGGTGACAACTAAACAATCCCTGACTATAACGCGCGGCTATCGAGGGAATGGGGAGCCGCGAATGTGCCATTTTTGTTAAGGGCGGAATTGACGACTTCTATTTTCTGGCTATAGACAACCGGCCAGGCCTTATGAGTGCTGTCACGTGACCACCATAATGTATGGACTATTTATGGCGGATCAGGAGGACAGCATCCCACTCACCTTTTGCCTTGAAAAAGACCAGGGACGTGGCTGAAACGCATCGGCCAGGTGACACTGTGAGACACCACGCCAATTCCTTTAGGGGAGGTTTCCGACCTGGACTTTAACTGCAGCGGTCCGCGGAGCGGTAATAACATCTTGCTGCATAACCTCAGTTGCCTGTTTGAGAACGTTACCATCCTGTTCTCCACTTACCCTGGTAATTGCAAGCTTCCTCCTAATCTGCGACTTTGATGTGGAAGATTCACACTGTTGAAGTGTATTGACATGCCTGTTATGAGAACTTAGTATATCTATAGTTCTCATAGAGAATTGGTAATTAGGATCTACTATTTGTATCAATTGTCTGGAGGGATTTATTTCCCTGTTTTTTTTTTTTATATATAAAACCTTTATGCGTGTTTTATGATGTATTAAATTTGTCTGCACTATGATCTCCATTGTATTCTCTTGCATATAATTTACGTGGAATACTTCCTGGATAAGGATTGGAGACATATACAAGTGAAAAAGAATAAGTTAAAATCTGGATTTGTTCTTTCCCTTACAAAACACATGTGTTTTTGGTGTATATGCAGAAGTTTTAAGGTTTTTTTTCCTGTTTTCTATATTTGCTCTAATTAAAGGAACTGTGGAGGAACCTTTCTTAATTACCCTTAAACATAACTGCTGACTGCACCCGTGAGCGCACCACTTGTTAACCCATCCCGTTTCCTGTTTAAAATAAGCACCTACATCATCCGCAGACACTTTGGAGAAATTTGTAGATATACACAAAATCATCCGTAAAATAACATTGAAAAAATTATTCGCCGCTAAATATAATGATAACAAAGAACTAGAAGAAAATAACACACAGTCCGAGCCAACTGAAAGGAAAGAAGAGGAAGAAACAGAAACCACATACATCAAGAGGAACTTCATAAATACTTTTAGCAAGATAGTCAGTCATCGAGGAGATGGAAGAGGCAGAAGCCAAGAAGAACAAAAAGAAAGGAGCACAAAATCTAACCAAAAAAGAGAGAGACGCCATTAAGAGCCTCAAGGACGATAAGTCAATTATCATAAAACCCTCTGACAAAGGGGGAGGCATAGCCATCCTTGATAAAGACGACTACACAATGGAAATTCATAGGCAGCTTAATGATAGAGAAACCTATAAGAAGCTCAGCTCTGATCCTACTAACAAAATTAAGAAAGAGTTTCTAACCTTCCTCAGTAAGCACCTTATCACCAATGGTATTAACAACATGGAATATGACTATATAAATATAGAGGAGCACCCCACACCCACCATCTATGCACTCCCCAAAGTGCATAAGGACGTCTCTAAACCTCATCTCTAAGACCCATCATCACAGGTACGAATTCAATGACATCAAACTTATCAGAAGTCATAGACAAATTACTCCAACCATTGGTAAAAAAGAATCCGGCATACCTAAAAGATACAGGAGATGTTTTGAATTTATTACAAGACACCCCATGGAACTCAGGAAAAATACTGGGAACTGGAGATGTAATATCCTTGTATACCTGATTTCCCATCAAGACGGTTAAAGGATAAAATGCCCTTGTGGTCTTCTCTACATAAGACCATAAGGCAATTCAAAGAGCGCATCGCTATGCACAGATCGAGCATCCGTGCAGCCCTAGAAGGCAAAGGGTCTGACCAACCAGTGGCCAGACACGTTAAAGAATTTAAACATCCCCTGCCCATGGTAAGATATAAAATCATAGTCTGCATTCCTCCAAACCGTAGAGGAGGAGACAGAGGCCGCTTATTATTACAATTAGAAGCCAAATGGATATATAGGCTTCAGACTGTACAACCGCTCGGGTTGAATGAGTATTTCTCTTACACTTGCTTTTTGTGAATCTGCCTCATCCTAGCTTCACAATTAATTTGTTCCGAATGAGCTTTTAAAAACGGCAGCAGCTGTGTGGCCTCTGTGCTTGAGGTTCCCATGATTAAACTGTTCCGATTATAATTAAGCTGACCATTTATCCTGCCTATACAGCAACTTTATGTATTTCATACGCTGACACACTAGGTCAGTAAGTCATGATTTCCCCACCGCTTGAGATTGTGTAATGATCATGCATTCTTGTTTATTTTACTGACACGGACCCTGTACATTTCGTTAGTTGTATTGATCCAATTGAATCTAACGAGTACTGTTTAATACTTTATAGTCCGCAAGTGTCAGACATTCTAGTATATCCATCCATGTGATACTGTATCCTATTCTTCTATTTTAAATGTATTTGTTTAACTCGTATCACCTAGGTGATGGTATTACACACCCTCTGACACGCCCACAAGGGGGGGTCCGGACCCGTCGGCGCCCAGTCGCATCTATGACGTCAACCGACTCCCTGCCGCAGCGTGTTGGAGTTGATTGTACAGCACAGGTTTTTGTCACAGCCACAGGCTATATATGTAAGTACCACTCTGTATTTTCTTCATGTCTTGATAAAGGGTAGTAACCCGAAACGTTGACAACAGCAGCTGGTGTGAGCTGTCATTTATTTCTTATTTGACTGAATGTTGAAAGTGTCCTGAGTGCCTATTCGCTTGCAGCATATTTCTCCCCCTCAAAAGGGACACAGAGCACCGGACCACAAAGATTATCATTAAGGAGAGTGCCAGGCTTTAACCTACATATTTATCCTAGTCAGCATCCACTGCGGACACGGAGCCACGGCATCCCCACACTCTTCTTGCCAAAAAGTGACCACAACCTGTTCTTTAAAGACGCATCTTTCATCCCATCTGTTGGAGATTCGCCTCCACAGACCAAGGAATGACAAACCAGGATACAGTTCCAGGCTTTAGAGACATTACCCTCCCAAGGGAGAATCACTGGTACTAACTGACTCTGATGCAGAGCAAATTCTATTCACAGACAAACTCAAAGACATGGGATCTGGAGATTCCATTGACCAACTTGTTGCACAACTTATCCACCTCAAAAGAGGGAAGTGGATTTCTATCTCCAGGGAGTCACTATCTGACTACTTCCGAGAGAAAAAGATTCCAAGAGGCTTCAGGATAAAGAATATACCCACGATAGGAAGAACAAACCCAGACTTTTGCCGCAAACGGACTCTGGTCCTGAATAAATGCTCCTACGATTTGATTCTGTTGGTGATTGAGGAGTCTAAACGCAAGCTAGACCTGGTACGTTTCAAAATTGACATCTTCGAAAATTCCCACATAAACAGTATCAAAGCAGACAAATCCACTAACTGGTTGGCTAAATTAACCGCACAAATAGAACAATACCGCAAATAATTGATTGATTTCAAAAAGAAAAAGTGCAAGGTGGTTAACTGTGATTATACAGAATACAAAGTGTACAGTTGGGCATATAGCCGAGAAGGACCACAATACAACCAAAGAAGAACCTACCGCCGTAGGCAACCGTACGACACAGACAGATCAAGTGGTGGCCAATCTTCCTCAGACACAGAATGTGCAAGGGCCCCAAACTGGAGAGGCCGGGGCAGAGGAGGACAGAGACCCCCTTTAGTGGTATTAACCCGTGCGAGACGAGGCCCAAACGACGTGCTCGAACCCACCATGGAGGCCAGTGGGTCAGGATCGCGAAGAAAAGCAGCAACCTAGAAGACTTAGTCTTCAATCTCTCTGATAGAGAATTAACATCTGATGAACTCAGTGTACTCAATAAAGGACTTTCCTTTGTTCCGACGAGCAGACCAGATCGTTTTGAGGACAAAGTTGATCTTTACAAATTCGACAGAGGCCTAAGGCTACGCGAATATTTCGCAGATTCCAAACGTCCGCAGCTATAGCCCCCACCATAAAGAAAAAATCTTCATTTGACCCAAGTTCACAGAACATCTCCATCAAATCCTTTACTACTTATATGGAAAATTTGGACACTAATGCCACTGGTACCAAGACCAACATGACTACAACTGAATCAGCAGCACTAAAAGCTCTAGGATCGTACAGTGACATCGTCGTTAGATCAGCCGACAAGGGGGGGGGGCATGTTGTCCAGAACCTTGTGGATTACAAAGTGGAGATCCAGAGACAATTGGCAGACCAATCGATTTACAGGAAACTGAGAGGTGATGCAACAGCAACCTACAAAAAAGAACTTGACCAGATCCTGCACGCAGCAGTATAAAATGGGACTATTCCTGACAAGATCTGTGATGCCCTTGAGGTTGAATTCCCCAAAACTCCAATACTGTACACTATTCCCAAACTCCACAAGGACCCCCTCCACCCACCAGGTAGACCGATTATTTCGGCCAGAGACTCGTTGTATTATGTAGTGGCCCAATTCCTTGACCTTTTTCTCCAGCCCCTGGTGCAAAAACAGCCTACCTATTTAAAGGACACCAACTCATTTCTCAAAGAGTTAATTAAGTTGTCACCACTTGACCAAAAGTATTTATTATGCACTCTTGACGTTTCCCTCTATACGAGTATCCCACACGATAGGGGATTACAATCAGTGAGGAAGGCTGTGATTTCAAACGATTGTTATGGTGGTTCAGACGTTGCATTTTTCTTACAGTTACTAGATTTGGCTTTATCAAGAAACTATTTTATGTTTGATGGTGAATATTATTTGCAGTGCTCTGGGGTGGCAATGGGTTCTTCTGTCACCCCGAGCCTAGCAAATATATTTATGTATGACGTTGAAAGAGATTTATTTTTTGCCAATCCTTCAGTAGCCAGTTTCATCAAATTATATCTCAGATTTATTGATGATATCTTTTTCTGTGGTCGGGAGACGAGATTAGCTTCCATGATACCACGAGATTGATTAACACTCAAGATCAATCCATTAAATTTACCTACTCCTGTAGCTCCGAGACACTAAATTTCCTAGATCCTAGTAACAATAAATGAAGCCCGGGAGAGTGCCACTACCTTACACAAAAAACAAACAGACAGAAATACTATTCTGCATGGTTCTAGTCACCATCCACCCTCCCTCAAATGGGCTCTACCCTATTCCCAATTTCTTAGAGCACACAGGATTTGCAGCAGCACTGCTGATGCCGAAATTGCAATTGCAAAAATGACCAAAGATTTTCTGGTCAGGGGTTACCCGTACAAACTCTTGCTTAATACCAAATTAAAAGTACTTTAATGCAGACAGCTAAAATAATTTGGCCCATTGTCTCCTCTGATAGGAATTTACCGGCCCTAAAAAACACCAAAATTCTACCATTATATAGAAGGGGAAAAAATATCAAGGATAAAGTAGTACGCAATGATGTTAGCCTGTTAAAACCAACAGCTAATGTCTACTTTCTTAGCCGTAAAAACGGCAATTTCAAATGCCTTGGCTGCACCACATGTTCCAACGTTGAGGTTGGTGATCATTTTTTTCATCCTAGATCGGGCGAGAAATTCTCCATTAAATATCCCTTGACATGTAGTAGTCGCCTTGTGGTCTACTACATTAAATGCCCTTGTGGTCTTCTCTTCCTAGGGAAGACCATAAGGCAATTCAAAGAGCGCATCGCTATGCACAGATCGAGCATCTGTGCAGCCCTAGAAGGCAAAGGGTCTGACCAACCAGTGGCCAGACACTTTAAAGAATTTAAACATCCCTTGCCCACGCTAAGATATAAAATCATAGACTGCATTCCTCCAAACAGTAGAGGAGGAGACAGAGGCCGCTTATTATTACAATTAGAAGCCAAATGGATATATAGGCTTCAGACGGTACAACCGCTCGGGTTGAATGAGTATTTCTCTTACACCTGCTTCTTGTGAATCTGCATCATCCTAGCTTCACAATTAATTTGTTCCGAATGAGCTTTTAAACGGCAGCAGCTGTGTGGCCTCTGTGCTTGAGGTTCCCATGATTAAACTGTTCCGATTATAATTAAGCTGACCATTTATCCTGCCTATACAGCAACTTTATGTATTTCATACGCTGACACACTAGGTCAGTAAGTCATGATTTCCCCACCGCTTAAGATTGTGTAATAATCATGCATTCTTGTTTATTTTACTGACACGGACCCTGTACATTTCATTAGTTGTATTGATCCAATTGAACCTAACGAGTACTGTTTAACACTTTATAGTCCGCAAGTGTCAGACATTCTAGTATATCCATCCATGTGATACTGTATCCTATTCTTGTCGGATTCTATTTTAAATGTATTTGTTTCACTTGTATCACCTAGGTGGTGGTATTACACACCCTCCGACATGCCCACAAGGGGGAGTCCGGACCCGTCGGCGCCCAGTCGCATCTATGACGTCACCCGGCTCCCTGCCGCAGCGTGTTGGAGTTGATTGTACAGCACGGGTTTTTGTCACAGCCACAGGCTATACAGTATATGTAAGTACCACTCTGTATTTTCTTCATGTCTTGATAAAGGGTATTAACCCGAAACGTTGACAACAGCAGCTGGTGTGAGCTGTCATTTATTTCTTAATTGACTGAATGTTGAAAGTGACAATACATTAACAGTGTGAATTACCATAATCAGTCAGTGTAGACAAAACAGAGTCAGCTGTTAGCAATGAAAATATGCATGACATGAACAGTCTGTGTGCAAAAAACAGAGCTAGTCCCTGGCAACCCACTATACTGTAAATGATAGAGCAGTGGAGATGCGCAGCTTGTCTGTAACAAATTGTCGGGACCCGGCCAATTTATGTGTTGCGCCGGAGGAATACTAGCGATAACGGATGCCAGAATTCTACTATGTCGGGGATAGAGTACAGTAATCCGTTTGGTGCACACAGCCATACAGACTATGACATCAGCGCACTTCCGGCCGGACGTTTTGCGTGTCAAAGCAGAACTTCCGGGAACTAGTGTGTTCCACTTCACTATCAGAGCTTCTGCTGCTATTATATATACTTTAAACCTACAGCTGACAATTTTTATAGACTTTGTAAATACTCATCACCATTTTAGTTGGCATAGGATTGATTATTAGGGATTTATTGGTTATATCCCACTTCCGGCCCACCGACCTTGTCCCCTCCTACAGGAAGAGGAGGTACATTAGAATAGGTATATAACACACTCATTAGATCCGACTCTCTCACCCTGAGGAAGGCTTGCAAAGGTTGAAACGCATAGGTGGAGAGTCGTGGGGATCCAGATAACATTTAACTGCTGCATACACTTTACTTCAGATTCAGGAGTATCTGTCCGGAGCTGATCCCCTGAAAAAAGTTAAGTAGTTCCACCTCATTCTTGCAGAAAGTTGATGTTGACCGTACCTTATTTTTTATTGTGTAATGTTCTTAATTGTTATTTTTTAGATAAATCAGTTGTCATTTTTATAAGTACTGATTGTACCTTTTTTCTGATCTTTACATCGATACACCGAGGGAAGGCGGTCTGGTGACCCCATAAAGATACCTTGATAGGATAGACATTGCGCGCTGTGTCATGTAAGTGGGGTACGACCCCATTTACATTCTTTGTGTACCTATCTCTATAGTACCCTTGGTGAAGGTGAACCCATTTTGTGGAAAAAGATACCTTTATGGGAGTTGTCTACACCTGTCTCATGTGAGTTTTGGTACGACACATATACATCTTAAGAAACCTTAATATGAGGAATACACCCTCATTTGGTGTAAGTAGGGTACGCCACCCTTCTATATAACTAACCACATCCTTATTTGGGTGGGAGTCATATACCCGTATAAATTGTGCATATGTACTATACCATATCCAATCCTTTTCTTTTTCATATACTCCCAATCACTGAGGAATAAAGAAGAAGTGACTAACAGGATAGGAATCAAGACGACCATAAGAATATCCTGGAATCAATACTTATTAGTTTGTGAGCGGAGTGTGCGACAGGGAAACTCTTTTGTAGAATTCTACTATGTACTTGCTCCCTGTCAGTGTGTGGTAATCTATGCAATTAAATATTGCTACTACTAATCTCAGCGATATGTTACTAAAGAAATTATTGTAACATAGTGCATGTTGTAACAATAGCAATAATGTAACTGAATGGTTGTAACAATTGTTGAAAGCATATTAATACACAAAGATCCCGCTGGCTATCTAGAAAGGCAATAATGTAACAATACCAGAAAACATATGGTCTCACTGTGGATAAAGCAGGCCATAGGAACAATACAAAAGTCCAAGGGATATGCGGGGTCAGGATAACATCAAACGGGTCACTTTGGGCCTTATTTTGGTTCATTCTTTCTGACAAAATCCTTCTTAGATGGGCAAAACCATATGCACTGCAGGTAGGGCAGATGTAACATGTGCAGAGAGAATTAGATTTGGGTGGGGTTTTACTTCAAAGTGAGATCTATATTGCAGTGTAAAAATAAAGCAGCCAGTATATTCCCTGCACAGAAACAAAATTACTCACCCAAATCTAATTCTCTCTGCACATGTTACATCTGCCCCCCTGCAGTGCACATGGTTTTGCCCATCTAAGAAGGATTTTGTCAGAAAGAATGAACCAAAATAAGGCCCTTTGTGGGGGAGACAATGCTCTGTTCCTGGACTTAACTGGTAATGTATGAGTATCACCACCTGCGGTCAAACACCTTTCTCACCTATTAAGTAGCTCACCACAGGTGCTGACAATCAGAAATTACCTGCTAAATGGTGGAGAGGGTCAGCTAGGCAACATGATCAAGCAACCACTTCATCATTGCAACCATCTCAACACCATACTCAATTATGTGTATGTACACACAAATAATGTATTGATGTTACACAATGAGCAACAAAAAATCAACATCACACCTTATTGACTTTGTCTGTGATTGTTGCCCAAATCTTGTCCTTTGCAGAGTGGGTAAGCCTCTTGACGCTTAACTCTATCCATTCCCGTGCTCTGGGGACCAACATCTTTAATTCGGGCTCCTGCAGATTTTTAGTTTTTTTTTGTTGAGATTCTGGATAGCACGCTTCCTAGATGATGCACCCCGTTTCCTGGTGCGACCAGTCACCTCACCATGCACCTGCTGGGTCTCAGATGTTTCAAGCAATGGCACATCTTGTTCTGCCTGGTTGTTTGGCCCTACTTGAGGGTCACCACTTGGCCCAGGGTCTGCTTGAGAGCCTGACCCTTGGTCTGCCTGGTCTGTTTGGCTACGGGTCGCTCTCCTCCTCCTCCGCTCCTCTTCCCTACTCATGATAGCCTCAGTCATGGACTGCAGTTTACAAAGAATTAGTGCATTGTCTGAGCCTGACTCATCAGACCCTAACCCATACATGTTAGCATTGATGCTGGTGACCTATATGTAGCCAAGATTTCGGCGCCCTTTTTTTCTAATTTGATGTTTTAAAGGGGAATATTTTTTTTGCCATAGTTTTATGTAAACTCCATGTCCTATTGTGCTGAAATTCCTAAATCCCACTGTAATGAATGGTTTATAATATCTGGTTTTGTGTATTACTGTTTGTAAGCCGAAGGTCGCAGCTGTCATGTCCACCATGGAAGGTGTATAAGCATGTGTACGCCCGTGTAGGGGTTTTTGTTGCATAAATTAAAACGCATGCATATTGTTAATACAGAATGGAATAAATAAAGTTTATACTAAATACAAGTGATTTCCACCAATCAGCGACCAGCATAACTTATATATGTACCTGCAATTATTTGCTGCGCCATTGCCAATATGACTACCCAAGGGCCCCACCCTTCTCTAATCGAGAACTTATAGCCCTGGTCTCCATCATGGACCAGCGGCTGGGGGCCATGGGCCATATGTCAGCAATGCGGCAGGCGTATTCTGCGGTCGCCCCCTGCATTTGCAACCACACGGGTGCCACGCGGACCATCGCCCAGCTGGAGCGGCGATGGTCCGACCTCAGGAGACGACAGCCGGCCCTCCTGAGCAGGATTCGCCATTATGTCAGCTGCTTTAAGTATATATTGTTTTGATGTGCATTGTTTTGATAATGTTGAACTGTGTGTGTGTGTGTATATATGTATGTGTGTGTATATGTATATATGTGTGTGTGTGTATCGGTATGTATATGTGTGTGTGTGTGTGTGTATATATGTATATGTTTATATTATGTATATGTTTATATTTGTGTGTGTATGTGTGTTTGTTTTCCCATTTGTACTTGGAATGTATACATTTAAAAAAACAACACTCATGCTAGACTAATTGAGTATGTTATTTGCATAATTTTTTTTATTCCCCCCCCTTTTCAAATTCCACCACCTTCAATGACACTTCAAACAACAATGACATTGCAGCACGCGCCATGGCACGCATAAGGGAAAGAGAGGCACATCAGCAAGAGGAGGAAGCCAGTGCAGACATGCCAGCTGCACCTGCTGCTGCCAACGCCAGCTCCACCTCCTCTACCCCCACCACCTCCTCTGACCCATCCCACTCCCCTGCCCCCACCCCCTCGTCTACCGCATCCCACTCCCCTGCCCCCACCCACCTCCTCTACCCCATCCCACTCCCCTGCCCCCAGCCACTCCCCTACCCCATCCCACTCCCCTGCTCCAGCCACTCCCCACCACCCCAACCCCATTTCCAAACCCCCTACTACTCCCTACAAGCCACCCCCAACCCCTACCAATCTCCACAACCTTACACCAAACTCCCATCTCATCATCATTCCTCCTCCCCCCCCCCCCCCCCCATCCCCAAGCACATTTCCAGCATCCACCAGTGACCAGGATGGGACTGCCAGCCATAAGTAAACAATGTGCCTAATGTTTTCATACACATTTCTACACATAAACAATCACAACACCCACATATGTGCAGCCCACATCATCATTAGTTCCAGCAAATCACTGCAGTGCCACCCTGAGCTGTGGCCTGTCCTCCTCCAGGAACAACGGTACCCTTGGTGTATTTTTTTAGGTTGGGCACGCCTTACTCCTTCAGTAATTGACATAACAGTACATCCAATGAAATCCTAGAGTGGTGTTGTTGAAGTCATGTGGGCCCAGCTGTTGTGTAACTATATATTGGTTTGTTAATACTGTGTGAGGCCATGCTGAGGCATGCTTTTCTAAAATCTGTAGGCCCATGATTTGTACAGCAATGTCCTACCATTTGATAATTAAGGAGTGGTTAAGCCTCAACAATATAATTACCGTTAAACTGCACAGGTTAATTCTGAGGTATACAACAATTGAAATAATTTCTTTCCCTTCACCATAGACAATCAGCACCAGGAAGATGTGTCCCACACATTGGGTGAAATTAACCTGACCCTCATCTACCTTGCCATCCTCTTTGGGCAACTGGAGGACCTCCTTTCATTTTTTTTGTTTTATTATTATTTTGTTAAAAGTAAAAGTTTATATACATTTAGAAGTTGTCTGTTTTTTTCCGGAAATATGTTAGAGGGTTTGTAAGTTAAGGTACATACAGATGTGTAATGTCACTGAAATATGTAATTTAATGTGAAGGGTAACCAGTGAATGTTGTCTGAATGTGTGGGTTGTATGGTTAAATAACACAGTGTAAAAGCATGTTTGTTTGTTGTTGTTACATTCAAACATCACACATAACATTAGGGTAGGTAGACATGTAACAAATTAGACACAAAATTATTATGGGCATAATTTATTACATACACACAAACACCAACATGACTACATTTAAAAGTTAAACCATCGTGGGGACACATAGATAGTGAGTAAAGTGTCACATTAGAACATAATTAATATACATGTAATGAGGGTTAAAATGTTTTATTTCGGTGTTTTTTTAAGGTAGACAATTGAGTTAATATAATACAATGATTAAATAACACTTAGTGTAATTGAGTAATTGCCATAATTAAACTTCAAAGGGAATACTTGCAGGCCAATATATGTGAAACGTACGCCACCGTGGCAGAGATCCGTCCGAGCACGGTGGCGTAACAAATTTGTGTAACAAATTCAAACTTGCCTCCAAGGCACTGAAGTATACAAAATATCAATTCATACATCACATAGATAAGAAGCGGACTTCCTTCCTGGACGTGACCCTAGAAGCAGTGGGTGACAAAATTGTAACATCCAACTATACGAAAGAAGTCGGAGCCAATGCTTATCTCCATTATAGCAGTGCCCACTACCCCCCGTTAAAAAAAGGAATCCCTAAGGGGCAGTTCCTTAGGTTATACAGAAACTACTCCGATTTGGGTGTCTTTTGTGAACAAGCGGAGGATATGAAATTGTCCTTCCTGCAGAGAGGCTATCCAAAAATTATTATTGACCAAACCTACTCTGAGGTAACATCCATGAATAGAGACAATTTACTTAAGTATCAGAATACAGATCCGGAAAGTAAGAATATGAGTAATAACAAAAAACAACTAATGTTCATCTCTATATTTAACACTCACTCAAATAAAATCCGTAAGATTGTGGATAAGAATTTCAATATTCTAAAACAGGATCCATTGCTTGCAAACCTTTTACCAACTAACCCTCAATTTATCTTCAAGAGAAATAAAACATTAAGGAATACTGTATGTTAGCCCCGAGTTTCCTCAAACCCATAAAAAATGAGACTATAGGGGAATCCATGAAGATGTGGTTAGGACAGAAACCCAAAGGGTTCTTTAAATGTGGGAGAAATAGGTGAAAAACATGCGACTTTATTAAAAACAGATCTAACTATGGCAAACTAGGCAAACAATACAAACTTAATTCTTTCATTAACTGCAATACAAAATATGTGATATATTTATTATGCTGCCCTTGCGGCCTAAGATATATTGGCCGAACAACGATAATGATTAAAATACGATTCCTAGAACATCGCAGGAATATCTGCAAACGAGTCTTATCACACAGTGTGTCAAGGCATTTTGCCGAAGGTCACGCAGGTGACCCCAAAGGGCTCAATTTATTTGGCCTGGAACATATACCAGAGACCTCTCGGGGGGGTGATAGGTTTAGGAAGTTGTGCAAGCAAGAAGTCTTCTGGGTATTCCAGATGCACACTATACACCCAGAAGGCCTCAACGAAGCCGTTGAATTGAACTCTGTAATATAAACGTTTGCATGGATGCAATAATCATTTTTTCTGTATACCTACAGAAAAAATGTATACCTTCTGTATCTTCCTCCTCTTTCTATTCCCCTACAGTTAAATCAGATAGTAAGCTCTCATGAATTAAGTACCGGAAAGCCACATTTTCAAATAAAAACATTGTTCCAATAAATATATGAAATAAAAATATGGAATCAATAATAGATATATACATAACATCCACACAGTGGAATAACTATTCCAATCAAACAGGTGTTGACATGCACAATGACCCATGTCATATACCTTCTCTACTGTCCCTGTCACCTACATTATGTAGGTAAAATGGTGCGAACGATCCAGAAAGGATGGCAGTGCACAGGTCGGCCATCAATAGTGCCATCATACAGAAGAAATCGGACCAACCTGTAGCCAGGCACTTCCTGGAGGCACATCATACTATTGCAGACTTGAAATTCATAATCATAGACCATGTACCTGCAATGCGTCGCGGTGGGGACAGAGATGGTAGATTGCTTAAATTGGAAGCAACATGGATTTTCAAACTACACACCATCAAACCTGACGGACTCAATGAACGGAGTGTTTTCTTATGAGAACTTTTCTTATGAGAACTTTTCTATGTTCCCTATAAGTAGTTTATATGTAGTCTGTAGCTTTATTGCATATCGGGGGTATATTAGTTGTTGTTAGTATGTCTTAACACTATTGTAGTATAAGCCCACCGGGATTTCTGATGCGCAAATTGTAGCTACCGCAGCAACCATGTCTAATTGACTGCTGTACTAGTATTATAACTTCTTCATAAATGCCGGCACCTTAGATTATGATAATATCTTTATACAGTTGTAATATGTTTCAGCCGCAATAATCTATACTATTGGTGTCTATACACAGGCTGTTTGCTGCGGGAGCCGGGGACGGCGTCCCAACTAGCTTCGTTGCCTAGCAGCAGTCGGAGATGACGTCATCAGCAGTGGACTCTGCCCCTCCGGGAGGAGAGAACGCTGATTGTTACCGGCTGTCGCAGTGAACACGCAGGCTGATGTAAGTATTTATATCTGTGTCCGCCGCCGTGCGGTTATTCATGTTTGTATTTTCATTGATACATGTGGTCGTGAGCAAGATGTCACCAGGCATCGAAACGTCGACCACCTGCATGTATCTGTAATGCCTGTACAAATTCTGTCATACTAAAATTTCGTTGAACAAGACCCCTGGAGTGACGCAGCTTTTTCTTTAAATAAGTGTGTATTCCTCTGAAGGCACCCGGGGCACGTTGAACTTTCTGAGAGTGGAGTGCCGAATCTCCAAACTACTGTATCCTATAGGACTGTTTGTCCGCCCGGATTAAGGCACCCCGTTTACCTTTCACTATCTGTGATCCAGCCTGCAACAGAGCCTGTGCAGGACACCATGGAATCTAACGCAGCTGCAGGTTGCCGCACAATGCCATCCACTAAAGGGGTGGTACATAGCTACAATGATGTGCAAGCCCAGAATATCCTATTTGACGCTTCAGAGGATGACCCCATGGGGGATACATCATTGTAAGATATTACCCACCGATTGCTACAACTCAAGAAAAGGGAAGTAGATTATCAGCTTCACGGATCATCACTTTCCAGATACTACCGACAACAGCTAATACCAAGGGGATTCCGGATTCGAAATATGCCCACCATTGGGAGATTCAACCCGGATTTCTGTGTTAAGTGGGTAGGAATCCTTAACAAATGCAGTAATGACCTGATGCTTTTAGTTATTGAAGAGTCGACGCGTGAACTAGAGGTGATAAAAGCAAAGGTTAATTCTATGGAAACCACGTATAAAATACCCCAGATAAGAACAGAAAACCCAGAGTGGCAAACTGATCTGACCGTGAAAATCGATACCTTTAAAAAAGAGCTTTTAAAATTCAAAGCCAATAAATACAACATTGTAGTCAAAGACTATGAAGATAATAGAGTATATAGATGGCTGATGGGGGGAGAACCGCAGATGCAACAATATAATCGCAGCGGAGCCCAAAATTATCGTCGCAGACGTGAAAATCGCATTCATGAGACACAAACATCAAACTCAGACAGCGATTTCCGAGTCAGGGACTCGGATGACCCATCTCAAGCCAACACGGTCCCTTTAGACGAACCAGTGGCCCAAAAACGCACCAGAGTGCGACCACCCGCAGGGGGGGCCAAAATACGAGGACAGCGCGAGCTCAAAGCCCTCGCCAGGAACTAATCTACAACCTCTCAGACCACACACTATCTGAAGCAGAAACATCAGTACTAAACAAAGGTCTTTCATTCATACCCACTAACACACACCGGGAGATCCAATGGCAGATAGACAAATTCAGATTCGAAAGAAATCTACGATTGAAAGAACACTTTCAACATCAACCACAAAATGAAGTCATCCCGTCGATTGTGCAAAAGATCGAACGATCAAGATCCAAGTCCACATTCGATCCAGTATCATCAAATCGATCATTACCTACTTTTTCAAAACTAGTGGACACAGCAGTGATCAAGTACAATGCAGCGGCCCCTAATATCCATCATAATCTGTCAAGAGCTGAACAGGAGGCCTTGCGGCAACTAGCAGGATACCGTCATATTCTAATTCGACCAGCAGATAAAGGCGGAGCAATTGTGGTCCAGAACCTGGCGGACTATAAATTGGAGTTGGAGAATCAACTTGCAGATCACAACACATACGTGAAACTACCCACGGACCCAACTACCCGGTACAAAGTTGAACTGGATAATCTGCTAAAGGTAGCAGTACAAAACAACAAAATTGAGGAGTCTTTAAAAACAGCATTGACCCAACACCATCCAGTAATACTTATCATATATACGGTACCGAAGATCCATAAAAACATCAACAAACCGCCAGGACGGCCAATTATCTCTGCAATAAACTCATTGTATTACCCGGTATCCAAACTACTTGACCAAATCCTCCAACCACATATCCAATCACAGCCTACATTCATTAAGGACACGACTGCGTTCCTAACACGACTAGCAGAATTCGATACCCTGCCCAAGGATACTGTACTGGTCACGATGGACGTGACCAGTCTATACACCTCAATACCACAACTGGCAGGTATCGCAGCAGTTGCAGCCTTTTTGAGGGAAAACAACATCACTGATTTGGAACAATCACTGTTTGTGGAGCTACTCTCCCTGACGCTTGAAAGGAACTATTTCCTGTACAATGGAGAATTTTATCAGCAGACCAGCGGGTGTGCCATGGGCAGCCCGGTGGCTCCCAGCCTGGCGAACGTCTATATGTTCCAGGAAGAAAACAACAAATTTTTGCACAACGTAAACATCAACAAGTACATACTACTGTACGTTAGATTTATAGATGACCTCTTTCTGTTGTGGTCGGGTCCAACGTCCCCCTTGGTAGAGCACATTTCTACAATCAATGCCAGCAGCTCACCGATTAAATATACGGTGAACATTCAAAGTGAGCAAATTAACTATCTGGACGTGTTGATTAAACTACAAAAAACTCAACCATCACAACTGAGGTCTTCACAAAACCCACCGATCGCAACACATTGTTGGCAGCATCAAGTCACCACCCCAAACGTCTAAAACGGGGGCTACCTAAGTCTCAGTTAATGAGAGTATCCAGAATTTCAAGCACCAAGCAGGCAGCGATGGAGAGTACCAACCAAGTAGTGCAACGCTTCGCACAGAGAGGATACGATGTAAGTCCTATGAAAAAGATGCGAGATGAAATATTGGCCATTCCACGAGCCGAATTGCTAGCACCAAAAACGTGCTCTGACCAATCTATCCTCCCATGGAAGCAATAATACACTACGTCAAGCCCGGTGGTCCAACGAGCAACCACAGCCTTGTGGCCCATAGTTAAAACTGATGCAGAACTCCCTTGCTTTCGCTCCATCAAACCGATGGCATGCTACACACGGGGGAGAAACATTAAAGATCAAGTCATGCATACAGATATCACCGGATTTGATAAATTGGCCTCCCAACCAGCCCACTTTCTGCAGAAGCCACCAGGGTGCTACCGATGCCTGAAATGCACCACGTGCAAAAATCTAGTGGTCTGCCGCACATTTAAACATCCACACAGTGGAATAACTATTCCAATCAAACAGGTGTTGACATGCACAATGACCCATGTCATATACCTTCTCTACTGTCCCTGTCACCTACATTATGTAGGTAAAACGGTGCGAACGATCCGTGAAAGGATGGCATTGCACAGGTCGGCCATCAATAGTGCCATCATACAGAAGAAATCGGACCAACCTGTAGCCAGGCACTTCCTGGAGGCACATCATACTATTGCAGACTTGAAATTCATAATCATAGACCATGTACCTGCAATGCGTCGCGGTGGGGACAGAGATGGTAGATTGCTTAAATTGGAAGCAACATGGATTTTCAAACTACACACCATCAAACCTGACGGACTCAATGAACGCTTCAGCTGGAGTGTTTTCTTATGAGAACTTTTCTTATGAGAACTTTTCTATGTTCCCTATAAGTAGTTTATATGTAGTCTGTAGCTTTATTGCATATCGGGGGTATATTAGTTGTTGTTAGTATGTCTTAACACTATTGTAGTATAAGCCCACCGGGATTTCTGATGCGCAAATTGTAGCTACCGCAGCAACCATGTCTAATTGACTGCTGTACTAGTATTATAACTTCTTCATAAATGCCGGCACCTTAGATTATGATAATATCTTTATACAGTTGTAATATGTTTCAGCCGCAATAATCTATACTATTGGTGTCTATACACAGGCTGTTCGCTGCGGGAGCCGGGGACGACGTCCCAACTAGCTGCGTTGCCTAGCAGCAGTCGGAGATGACGTCATCAGCAGTGGACTCTGCCCCTCCGGGAGGAGAGAACGCTGATTGTTACCGGCTGTCGCAGTGAACACGCAGGCTGATTTAAGTATTTATATCTGTGTCCGCCGCCGTGCGGTTATTCATGTTTGTATTTTCATTGATACATGTGGTCGTGAGCAAGATGTCGCCAGGCATCGAAACGTCGACCACCTGCATGTATCTGTAATGCCTGTACAAATTCTGTCATACTAAAATTTCGTTGAACAAGACCCCTGGAGTGACGCAGCTTTTTCTTTAAACATATATATATATAGAGACAACAAGGTGGATATTCTAGCACGTCAGCGAGTGACACAGAGACCCCTAAACCGCGTGGCAGAAACAGCAGAAGACCAACGGGCCCTTTAGGGGTGGACACCCGCTCCAAAATCCGCTTTCGGGAAGAGAGAGACCCCAGACCCGTAAACGCACCAGACGAGGGGGCCAGAGCCAGAGAATCCAAAAGACAACCCAGAGGTACCAGGGGAAGAAGGATTTGATCTTTAATTTATCTGCGACTCCTCTCACGGAAATGGAAATACAAGTACTTAGTAGAGGACTCACATTTGTTCCAACCAGACAACAAGATGAGTTTCAACTGAAGATTGATAACTACAAAGTACAGAGAAAACTCCGGTTGAGAGATTATTATGAAAAAAAAGGAGAAGATACTGACACATCACCCACTGAAGAACACAGCATTTTGAAAAAATTGGGTAGCACTAGCACTTTTGACCCCCAAACTTTTAACGCTTCAATCAAAACCTTCTCAAGACTGATGGATAAGAACACCCAAGAGGCAACAACAACCATCAGACCTAATCTAACTATGGAAGAGAGACAAGCGTTGAAAAACCTAAGCACCAGAGAAGATATTGTTATACGAGGTGCGGATAAGGGGGGTTCAATAGTGGTACAAGGGATCGAGGCATACCGTAGTGAATGCAACCGCCAGTTGTTGAATGAGGAAACGTATAAATTGTTGCCCAGTAACCCAACTGAGGCTTACGCTGAGGAGTTGGAAACAATTCTTAACGTGGCAATACAGGAGGGCGTCATAACAGCAAATTTGAAAAAGCGGTTGTTTAATTTGAAACCTAAGACGGCCTTATTCTACACGATCCCAAAAATACACAAGGACGCACAGAGTCCCCCGGGCAGACCCATCATCTCTGCCCGTGGGTCTCTGTGTGAGCCATTAGCCAAGTACGTGGACCATTACTTGCAGCCATGCATACAGGCGACTGAGACTTACCTGAAAGATACTACTATGTTGTTATCTAGACTGGAGGCCTTGGGTACTTTACCCAAAGACCTGGTACTGGCATGTGTGGACGTAACAAATTTATACACGTGTATTCCACATCACCAGGGGTTACAAGCCACAAAGGAACTAATAACAGGAAACCCTCGATACACAGGCCCACGGACAGAATTCTTCCTACAACTACTAGAGTTCACACTGACTCATAATTGTTTTCTCCATGATGGACGGTTCTTTAACCAGAACTCTGGCTGTGCCATGGGATCTCCGGCAGCGCCGGTCTATGCAAACACTTTTATGTATGCAGTAGAGAACCAGCTGTTTTTTGCAGATGCCACCATTAGTTCCAGGATACATCTATATCTTAGGTATATAGATGATATCATTATTCTATGGACTGGGACACAAGAAGAACTGGGTGGGATCCTTGATACACACAATACATCTAGCAGCCCGGTAAAATTAACATACACCATGAGCCAGGAGACCATAAATTTTTTGGATGTGCAGATTGTGGTCAGAGAAGGTGGGTTGGAGACCAGGTTATACTCCAAACCTACGGACAGGAACACGATTCTGCACAAACAAAGCTTTCATCCTAACCATACTGTCCTTAGCCTTCCGTATTCCCAATTTTTGAGGGTGTGCCGAATAAACAGCAATACGGCCACCCGTGATATGCAATTAGAGGAAATGGTTAAAAAATTTCTAGAAAGGGGATATAGGAAAGAGGATCTAAATAGAGCCAAGGAAAAAGCGTGCAGAAAAAAACGCCAAGAATTGCTGCAACAAAACAATAAGGATGACAGCAGACAGGAAAATCAACCTTTCACATGGGTAACGCAGTACACCAACAAAAGTCCAGACATGATTAAAAGAGTCAAGACATTATGGCCAATAGTCAATAGCGACCCGGATCTTAAAAGCTTACAAGGGGTACGACTAATGCCCAGTTATGTGAGAGGCCCAAATTTAAAAGACATCCTAGTTAAAACTGACATAACGGGAAGGGGGGTGACAAAACCCAAGCATTTTATGTCCAGGAAGGCTGGATGTTTCAAGTGCTTGGGGTGTGCCACCTGCACTTACTTAGTGGCAGGAGATACATTTAGGCACCCGTACACGGGTAGGGCCTACAAAATCAAACATACCCTCACTTGTACATCCCGCTATGTGGTATATTTGCTGTCTTGCCCATGTGGTTTGCATTACGTGGGCAAGACGGTAACACAATTTAAAGAAAGGATGGCCCAACACAGAACGGCCATCAGGGCCGCTTTAATTAGTGGAACCAGCGAACAGGCAGTGGCGCGGCACTTCGCTGAGGCCAAGCACAGTATGGCAGCCTTAAGATATCGAATGATAGATCACATCCCTGTCTCTTTAAGAGGTGGAGACAGGGATAGGCAGCTACTGTGCTTGGAGAGTAAATGGATACATAAGCTCGACACTGTGAAGCCACACGGGCTAAATGAGGCCATTTACTATGGATGTTTTCTGTAAGAAATGTTTTTTGTAAGAGAATCTGTTTAATAAGAAATCTTTTTGAAAAAATGTTTGTTGGAGGTTAGAACATGAGTAACTGTTGTGAACCAGTATTGATTATTGTAGGAGGAATAGACTAATTTAAGCTGACCAGACTTTAATATAGATTGCATAACACACACTGTCCAACAGTAAAAGGTTGGGGGTTGTCCCAATAAATTGCTGAGACCCTAATAGGACAGTGGAGTGTTGGCATAAAAATGTATTAAAAACATTAGCAAATAGGAAGGTTGAGGTGGAATCAGAAATGAGGGGGTGCGATACAGAGTGGATGGTTGCTGCCACACAAGAGCACTGACACGTATTAATAGCACAAGATTTTAAGAATTAGTCTGCTTTCAACCAACACAGTTGTAGTTGGTTTGAATGGTTTTGTTTAGTTTTTTTCACTCAGTTTTTATTTATAGGTTGGAAGCAGCCACACGTAAATGATCAGAAGTGTACTGATCTCTATTATAGATACCAATCACATCGAGTACTTCACACGCAGTGTAGTTCAGGAGAGACGGGTGCACATAACGGTGTGCACTCGAGGTCCTGATACACGCACGTTCCTTTTATGAGTAACAGTACACATATTGAACACTGAATAGAAAGCACAAGATTATTTTTAAGATTATTTTAAAGCTATAGGTAATGTAATTATTGTATGTCTTATGTAGGTAAGTAGATTTGTTAGCGCACCAGAGATTCTCTAATGTAGAGGAGATTGAGAGCACAGTCAGCGCCACCTAGTGATCACTGTTTGTTTGAGTACTAGCCGAGTAGGCTAGATACATCGTACAAATTAGCACATCAGCACGCTTTTATAATAACAATCATTTGATGACGGGATTAGCATGTTTTAAATATATTAAGATGAATGTGCGGAGATGTTTACATTAATGAAATATTTACATGTTTGTTTTGCAGTGTTGTCAGTCAAAGCATCATGACCCCGGACGGCGCCGCGTCACCCCCGGTGGGAGGATCCGGAAGGGAGACGGAGAGCACGCCGGCGGGCGGATGTGAGAGCAGACAGCACCGGGTAGGGTAAGTTGCACTTATGTATAAATATGTCACTGTTTGGAGTTGTTAACTGATTATGTCCTGAAGACGGGCTAGACCCGAAACGCCGTAGGCATCAGTAAACGCTGGTTTTGAGTTATAAGACCTGGAGTGACATCGTCTTCTTTCAATGTATGCAAGTGATTTAATTTTCACCTTCGATGGGCACCCGGGCCAGCTGATTAATGTAACCGGAGAGGGGCAGTGCCGGACTTGATACACAGTATATATATATATATATATATATATATATATATATATATATATATATATATATATACACAAAATATAAGATGGAGCTGGAATCTCAATTGGGAGACCAGGATACCTATATGAGGTTAACAAGGGACCCGACCCAACAATATAAAAAGGAATTGGATCATTTGTTACAACAGGCAGTTTTAAATAAAACCATTGACGCCTCATTGGCTACAGCTCTTTCACAGAAACATCCGGTAGTACCAATAATATACACTGTACCAAAGATCCACAAAAATATCAATAATCCTCCAGGTCGTCCCATTATTTCAGCCATCAACTCCCTGTACCATCCAGTATCCAAATTGCTTGACAACATCCTCCAACCATACATACAGATGCAACCGTCCTTCATTAAGGATACAACGGCTTTCCTGCTACGTCTACAAGAATTTGACACTATTCCAGCTGACACGGTCTTAGTAACTATGGACGTTAGCAGCCTATATACATCCATACCACAACAGGCTGGTACAGCAGCAGTAGCCGCTTTCTTGAGGACCAATGATATTGTTGAAATGGATCAATCATTATTCGTGGAGTTATTGGGCCTTATTCTGGTTGGTGCGGCCGGCCCGTACGCGTACGTTCCGGGGTTTTTTAATGATCTGCGCATGCGTACCATCTCCAATGCGCAGGCGCGAACACTCCACAACGCTTACGGACGGGTCTCTCTGTGCGAAAAAACCTGTACGCGAGAGTACGGGCATTGGGGGCGGCATAGGGGCGTGATGAGGAGAGCGGCCGAAATAATGAGGGAAAATGGGCGTAAATATGGGCGTACACGGGGTGTGCAGCAAAAATGAACGGTGCTACTACCGCACGATCGGCTAAAGCACCGTTCATTTCGGACACAAAACAGGCGGCCGCCAACCGCCACCTCAGACCACCCCTACAGATACCGCATGCCAGCGTGCGCCTGGGTTTGCTAATTTACGCTGATTACTACTCAAACACATACACCTGAATGTAATAACCAATGCTGCCGTCTATTAAGTCCAAACCATGATTTCACTACCTGCAAGCCTACACACAGCACTCAAACACATTGGAAGCTTATCTTTCTATACTTCTCTACATTTAAAGGTTTGTTTAATTTAAGGTAAGAATCTTTTTAAGACCTGCTTATATATGCTAAGGTAGGTATTTGTTAAACAGTTATACACATTCACTACGTGCTTTCATAGACTTTACATAGTAGCACACTCAATCTACACAAGTCGACATGTGTCAACGTATTCACTCTAATACAAACATAGGTTTTGTATTTATGATACAATAACATAAACCACATCTAACACCTACAAAGGATGTTTCAGCAATGTTTTAAGCCCATGCCCACTATTTTGCACACAATCTTTAATTGAGTTAATAGAAAACAATAATTGAATAACAATTAGAATAATTAATTAATTGTCAGAATTATAGTTGAAAGGCAAGATTTGCAGGTCCATATATGTGAAGGGTATGCCAGCGTGCACGGACGTACGCTCACTCTCACGAGCGGTGACATAAGCTGAGTTTTCCATTGAAAACAATAGGGACCCGTCCGTGCAAGCTGGCGTACGCTCAGATAGCCGCAAGAAGTCGGTGGGAAGACGGACGAGAGACGTCCGTAAACGGTGGCGTACGCTCTGTTGTACGCCAGTTGTCGGAGTCTAAGGGGTGAGCCGTCGGTGTACGTTGGCGTACGCTCAATTGTACGCCACTCCCCTTCGACGTTGTTTCTGGCCGTACGTATGCGGCTGATTTGTGGGTGGACTTAACCTCAACGGCCGCGTACGGAGAGCGTACGCTAATATGGAACGTACGTATAATGGAGAATATTTCCAACAAACAAGCGGGTGCGCAATGGGGAGCCCGGTAGCACCAAGCTTGGCAAACATATACATGTTTCAAGAAGAAAATGAAAAATTTTTACACAATGCTGTCTTCAATTGTCATCTATTGATATATGTACGTTTCATAGATGACCTGTTCTTTTTGTGGACGGGACCAGTGCCGTATTTAGAGGAATACATTGCAGACATAAATAACAGCACTTCGCCTATAAAATACACCATAAACGTTCAAAGAGAAGCAATTAACTTCTTAGATGTGTTGGTTAAAATCACTGACCATCGGATTACAACTGAAGTGTATAAAAAACCAACTGACAGAAATACACTACTGTCAGCCTCTAGCCATCACCCAAAGCCCCTCAAACGAGGACTCCCAAAATCACAATTTATGAGAGTGGCTCGAATCTCAAGTAGTAGTCAAGCAGCAATCACCAGCACAAATGAAGTAGTACAACGGTTTGCCCAAAGGGGGTATGACCTTCATGCCCTAAAAAAAACCATAGCAGAAGTATTGGCAATACCGCGTCAACAACTACTAATTCCAACAGTATGTAATAAAATTGACATCTTACCGTGGAAACAACAATTCACGACATCCAGCCCGGTGGTACAAAAGGCCACACGAGCACTATGGCCATTAGTAAAGTCTGATGCATCTCTCCCTTGCTTTAAATCGGTGAAGCCTATGGCCTGTTATACTAGGGGACGTAATGTGAAAGATTATTTCATGCACACAGACATTACTGGCTTTGATAATGAGGAACATCCATCTACATTTTTACAGAAACCGCCAGGGTGTTATAGATGTCTGAAATGCACCACGTGTAAAAGTTTGGTGGTATGCCGGTCATTCAAGCATCCTATTAACAACAAGGAGATATCGATCAGACAAGTATTAACATGCCTCATGACACATGTTATATACCTACTGTTTTGCCCGTGTCATCTTCATTATGTTGGAAAAACTGTGCGTACCATCAGAGAGAGAATGGCCTTGCACAGATCTGCAATCAATTTGGCCATCCGCACCAAGAAAGCCGACCAACCAGTGGCCCGGCACTTTCTTGAGGCCAATCATTCAGTCACAGACTTGAGATTCATCTTAATAGATCATGTTCCGGCTATGCGTCGGGGAGGTGACAGACGGTCTTCTGCTGAAATTAGAGTCCAAATGGATTTACCAGCTACAAACAACTAGACCAAATGGACTCAATGAACGTTTTAGCTGGAATGTGTTCTTCTAGCCACTGCAATAGGGTCATAATCCCTTCATAATTCCTTTATTATGAGCTGGTCGTCATCCAGATCATCTATAGTAAAGTGTTTTCAGGTCCACACACACCAGGGCGCAGTTAATGAAACATGAGCTGGTAATAGAATATGCGCCGGCAATAAAATATGTGCCGGTAATATATAATCATATAGCATTAATAATAAATAATAATTAATAATAATTAACACCCAACACTCAGGATGTGGGCCCTTCATCACTATGCACAACACCTAATTGGTGGCTGTCAGCAACATCCTAATCATTGGCAATGTTTAAGCAACACTTTGATTATTGCTGGTAGATATATTGCAGTTTACATTATATACTGATTGTTGCAATAACTGTATAGTTGTGAGCTAATATTGTGTGTTAATACTGTCCATGTTCCCCCGCTAGGTTGATCAGCACGGTGGCCGAGGACGGCGTCCCGGCTGAGCTGCGTTGCCTAGCAGCGGCCGGTGACTGACGTCAGCAGCATGCGCCTCGCCTAGACGACGGGAAGCCTGCCGCAGTCGGCCGCCAGGCTGAGTAGCGTGGCTGGGTAAGTAAGCTATTTAAGGTCCGCGCTGGCAATCGGCAACCTGTATGTATGCTATTTTCAGGTTACAGGTTGTCTTGAAAAAGATGCATAAGGCATCGAAACGTTGACGATTTTACACCATGTATCCTGCTGATTTTTTAAAATTTCTACACTAAAGTATCTATCTTTATAAGACCCCTGGAGTGACGCTGCCTTTTGTTCTATATATATATATATACGCTGACTGGAACTGTCTGTTGGTTATCTATTTAGGTAAGTGTTTCATGTACTGTAAGTTGTTCCCATACCTTGAAAACGGAGTAAAATCCGAAACGTCGGTCTACAACCACGCTTAGTGTCTATTTCAAGTCCAGTGGAGTCCCACACCATCTACAGTCTATTACCCCCTTCGTGTGCAGCACCCAGGCAGTTGTCATCCCTGTATCGTGGAGTGCCAGGATCTACAAATTCTACATACACGGATTAGGTCCCACAGCCCAATCCGTCTATCTGAGCACCCCGTCTACTTTCAAGCTTTTTTCCAAAAGCGATAACCCGTTCTACAAGCAGTGAACCAACCAAGCAATTGTGCCACCGTTGGCTGTTGTACCTTGCCAGCACCCCGGTAGATTTTTAACCTCTGTTGGAAATCCTTGGAAGATGCCATCATACTGATATTCCAGCCATCACCACCTGAGCAAGTCTCTACTACCCCATGATGACCAGTGACAGCTTCCAACGACCCACCCTCCCTCTAGGTGAACGCCTGAGATTTTCGGAAGATGAATCTACATCAGTCCTGTTTTCTGAACGACTAACCGAGTTTGAAAGAGATTCGACTCCAGAGGATATTTATAATAATCTCTTCAAGCTTAAGAAAAAAGAAACCGAATTATTACTACATGGAGTAACCCTCTCGGAATACTTCCGTGAAAAGAAGATTCCGAGGGGCTTCAGGGTGCGAAACACTCCTACAATTGGCCGTTATAATAATGACTTTTGTAGGAAATGGTGCGCGATACTTAATAATTGCTCATTTGATTTAATGACCCTGGTCATTAGCGAAGCCGCCCGTGAACTTGACAGTATCAAAGTTAAAATTTCTAAATTTGAAGCCCTCCATCTGGAACAGATGGCTAATGATCCTGTCGGCGATTGGACCAATAAATTGGCATCCTAACTAGCCACATTCAAAAAGGACCTATTTACCTTAAAAAAAAACAAATTTGATACTGTTAATCGGGACTATCAAGAACAAAATGTCTATCGATGGCTTGCTGGACCCCAAAAATCATTTGACCCAAGACGCAACCGCTCCCGTCGCCGCGGCACTCGCTCCAACACTGAAGCTGATACCAACAGTGATTCTATGTCGTCAGCAAATGAGGCTAATGACAGACCACCGTCAAAAAACTCCAAGCGCCCCCCAACAGGGATCAAAACAAGAGCGCTCCTAAGAAAAGATTCCGCCCCCCCAGACGAGGGGGACAAAATCTCGGAACCGAGAGGTCACGGACGAGGCAAAAGGACCTAGTATTCAATATCTCCAACAGAACTCTATCTCCTGCAGAATTATCTGTTTTGAATCATGGACTCTCGTATGTGCCGACCAACAAATTCAATGACCTCAATTGGAAGATTGAAACCACCAGATTGAATCGCAATCTCAAGCTAAGGGAATTCTTTAGCAGAGAGGATCGCACCACTACTATACTCCATCTGTATTTGACAAGTTCAAACAAAAATCATGCTTTGATCCTTCGTCCCACAACACATCGATTCTTAGCTTTACAAAAGCACTGGAATCACAAGTAGAGACTATTACAAAGGGGTCTGAAAAGACACATTTCCCCAATCTCACCAAAGATGAGTGGACAGCTCTGATCAACCTGAGCCGATATGATGACATCATGATCCTCCCCGCAGACAAAGGGGGAGGCATTGTTGTCTGGGACACAGAGGACTAACAAGCGTGAAGGATACTCACAATTGGCAGACCCTAATGTGTATGAAACATTAGATCACAATCCTACTACCATTTACAAAATGGAACTAGATAAAATTCTAGAAGAAGCGGTCTCCCAACAGCTGATTCCCACCTCCGTGAAACAATACCTCACGTCTGAGTTTCCAAAAGTCCCGAGTCTATACTGCCTACCCAAGGTCCACAAGGATCTCAAAAAGCCTCCAGGACGGCCAATAATATCGGCCCGTGAATCGCTATACAATCCCATTTCCAGCTTCCTTGACTACTTCTTGCAACCCTGCATCCAACAAACGACATCATATTTGCAAGACACTACAGCACTGTTACATAAACTTGCAGCCCTGGATAGCATCCCCAACGGTATATGGCTCATCACCATGGATATCTGTAGTCTGTATACCAGTATCCCGCACCAAGGAGGACTCAGTGCTGTATGCAAACTTCTGACCAATAATGACAACTACACCGGCCCTTCCGTCGATCTCTTCATTCAACTATTATCGCTCACTCTGCATCGCAATTTCTTCACTTTTAACAAAATTTTTTACTTACAACGGTCCGGGTGTGCCATGGGATCGCCGGTAGCTTCGTCTTATGCGAATGCATATATGGCTGACCTAGAACAGTGCTTGTTCTTTAATGCTGAATTCTCATCCAATATATTCTTCTACACACGTTACATCGACGATGTCTTGATGTTGTGGACTGGCTCAGATGTACAATTCTCGACTATTATGTCTGACATCAACTCTATGGAGTGTCCTATTAAAATCCCCTTTTGCATGAGCCAAACTACGGTAAATTACCTAGACGTGTGTATCAACATTCTTGATGGCAACATCAGCACATGCATCTACTCGAAAAGCACCAATCGCAATACCCTGCTGGAAGCCCAGAGTCACCATCCTCCGGCCCTCAAACGCGGTCTTCCCTTTTCCCAACTTCTCCGCGTCAAGAGAATAACGAGTGCACCTGAGTCCCTTGAACCTGCACTTGACAATATGATTGCCAGATTTCAACAACGCGGCTATCCGAACAGTATCTTACAGAATGCAAGAGATAAAATTGACAACATGCCCCGTGTCGACACACTTGCCAGACGCACAGAAGACAGCACCAAATCCGACAAATTATGCTGGGTCCGCTCCTTCAACACGGCAGATGAAACCATTAGAGCTACCTCTAAAAGTACTTTGGCCACTGGTCCAGAATGACAAAGATCTACCCACTTTGAAAAAAAACCACCTGATGACATGCTATACCAGAGGCCGCAATATATACGTGACTGGGTCGTCAGGACCGATCTATCCTCTCGAATTCCGCCCAACACAAGAACCAAACCTGGCGGCGGTTATAAATGTACAGGCTGTATCACTTGCAATGCGATGATTGCCACCAAGACATTCTGCCATCCACACTCAGGTGTGAAATTCAAAATCAAACACGCTCTTACCTGTACTAGTTCTTACATTGTCTATCTTCTCAAGTGTCCATGCGGACTATGTTATATCGTAAAAACGATCCGGACATTCCGTGAAAGAATCGCCCAACATCGCTCAGCCATCGGAGCTGCCCTGAACAACAAAGCTAACGACCAGCCAGTAGCGAAGCACTTCGCCCTTCTGAAACACAATCTTGCTAGCCTACGCTACATTATTATTGATCATGTCCCGGAGAATATCCGAGGAGGCGACAAACAAAAAACTCCTACAGCTGGAGTCGCGCTGGATTTTTAAGTTACAGACTGTATCACCTAAAGGACTCAATGAACAAATTTCATTTAACATCTTCTTATAACATGCTTTGATTATTACTGCTATTGCTCTGTGTCTTTCTCCCCTTGCTCCTCCAGCTCTTGCTCAATACAGTTGATTGCCTCATGTTTTTCTCATATTATTGCACGTAACTTTGCTATTTTTTCACTTTTGGTGTTCACTTTTGTGTTTCCCCAGTTACAGCGATCTGCGCTGTCAGGTTGCCCAGCAACCAGGACGCTTTCACGGGAATCCTGGTGTGAGTGGTATCTCGGTCCCCACCATGTGACAGGCCCGGCAGGAAGTGAATGGGGGCGTGGAGCAGGCAGCGCAGTACGCTGACTGGAACTGTCTGTTGGTTATCTATTTAGGTAAGTGTTTCATGTACTGTAAGTTGTTCCCACACCTTGAAAACGGAGTAAAATCCGAAACGTCGGTCTACAACCACGCTTAGTGTCTTTATTTCAAGTCCAGTGGAGTGCCACACCATCTACAGTCTATATATATATATATAGATATAAACGGAGGTTGCGGCACACCATTCACTTAATGTGTGAATGGTGTGCCGCAACCTCTGTTTATATCTACCTATTTCTTCTTGCGGGCACCCATGCAGCAACTACTCTAGGAGGCTGTGCCGGACACCCAGGATCGTTATATATATATATATATATATACATACACACACACATACACACACACACACACACACACACACACACACTCTAAAACTCATGAAGTACCTTTTATTCTATTCTATAGAAGTTTCAAGTCTTGATATGTATGATACCTCATAACTCATTTTCTATGTTAGATTTTCTTTTAAAAATGTACTAAAAAAATTAGGTTAACTAGATATATACTACAAAATATGATTATAATATGATTATAATAGTTTTGTTTGTTTTGTCTGTCCACCTATTTAACAATAATATATAATATCAACACTGTCTGTTCCGTATAGATCTGGTATACTTCCGGATTGTGTGGACCGCATATGTGTTCCAAATATAAAGTTGCTCCCATTGGTGGGTTAATATATTATAGTGACAGGAAGTCCCTGTTTCCCAGATACGGGGGAACCCAAAAGTAGCGGCACAACTTTAAATATTGTCCCCTAACCCAACCATGTGCACAATTGTTTATATAGCCGGAAGGCTGTATGCAGGATAGGCGCAAATAT
The DNA here is from genome assembly GCF_055691185.1 of Crinia signifera. Lineage (NCBI taxonomy): Eukaryota > Metazoa > Chordata > Amphibia > Anura > Myobatrachidae > Crinia > Crinia signifera. The sequence goes on from NC_139226.1 coordinate 32,912,484, forward strand.
AGAGGTAGCGCTATCACTATACAAGCTTTAAACCCCGCATTAGTTTAAGCTTTAAACCCCGCATATGCGTTCCACCCGAAACCAGAAGTACGCAGCCGGAAGTCCGAAGACGCCGGCTGCTGATGACAAAGTTAATTTATAGTCTTTACCATTTTTTTATGTGTTTCTAACACTCGTTAAAAAAAATAAAAATTTGTCTCCTTCTCATAATATGTAACATGTGCAGAGAGATATAGTGGTGGAAAGAGCATGTCTAAACTCAAATTTTTATTGCAGTTTAAAATTAAATCTGGCTAACGTTTGTGGGCTACATGCAGATTTCATGTGGAGACCCCCCCCCCCACTACAGAATGAGTACTTGGGTGTAAGATAAAGTTCTGTCATTTTTTTAATTCCCTTTTATTTCTGAATTGTATTTCTCTTGTGTGTACTTTTTAAATCATTGTGATATCTTGTAACCATTTTTATCAGTTAAAGCTCTGTAGTATTTCTAGGAATAAATAATACATATTCCCAGTTCTGATTTTGTGATTCTTAGGACCTTTTAAGCCAAAGAAGAGTTGTCAGCGTTACCTTATTTTTATACTATATTGTGTGGTCAGGTGCGAGCCAAGCCGCTCTTTGCGCAGTTTCAAAACGCTAAAATCAGGCTTTGGCTGGTGGCAGTGTTCCTCAAAGAGGGGACTTGAGTGTCCATGTGAACCCCAGTCATGGCCGGAGCTGCTCAGATTGAAGTATCTGAACAGGCGACCACTGGGTATGTGACATTTGGTGGCAAGCAGTGGGATTAAGAATTAATTTTCTTTTTAAGAACTTAAGTGAGGGTGGGTAGAATTTTGTGAGAAATACCCACATCACCAGAATCAGAACTCAGAGCTTTATTATAATTTTAAAAGTCATACAGTAAGTGCAATCTGTGCCCTTCCCTTCTCTTGTTTTTTCTTTCCTTTCTTTTTATTTGACAAGTGTGAGACTCGGGATGTCTGACTAAAGGATAATGAAACGTGATGATCTGGTGACTATATGTATGCGGAGGGATATCCCTTGGTCTGGCCTGAGTAAGGAACTGGTGATTCAGGCACTCGTGGAAGCCAATCGGGTTCTAGCTGCTGGAGGAAACCAGTCCAGGGACACTCCTACTCCAACGGCTCAGTTGGCACAGAACAACACAAGTGATGCCCAGCCAGGGTTAGATACATCTGCTGGGAACCGTGAGTCTACACTGCAGAGTTACCTTCAAACTGCTGTCAGTCAAATGAAGGACGTGGACCCAGAAATCGCCACACAGCTAATGCAGCATTATCAAGCAACTGCTAACAGAGAAGCTGCAGAGTGCCAAGCTGAGCTAGAGGCTGCAGAGCATCAGGCCAAGCAGGAGTACCAGTTGGAACTGGTGAGGCTCAGATGCCAGAGTGCTGTTAGTAACCCGGATAGGAAAATCCCCGGCATGACCAATTTCCCATGCTGGAGAAGGATGGTGACCTGGATCCTTTCTTTAGGAGTTTCGAAAAGACTTGCCGGCAGTCTGCACTGGACTCCAGTCAATAGGCAAGTTATTTAACTCCTGCGCTAAAAGGAAAGGCTTTGGAAGCATTTGCTGACCTTCCCCAGGAGCTGGATGGAGATTATACTGCCATAAAGAAAGCCTTGTTAAAGCATTTCAACATCATCCCTAAGGCATACCGACAGAAGTTCAGAGACTCAAAGCGCAGTCGCTCTGATACCTGTGGGGGCCTGTTAGCGCAATTGTCAACCCTGTTGCATCAGAGGGTTGAGGGCTTGCAAGTAAATTACTATGATAAATTGAAGTACCTCATTCTGCAGGAGCAGTTCATTGCACTCTGCCCAGCTGAGGTTTAAGAGTGGGTCCTGGACCGGAACCCAGAGTCAGCAGAAAAGGCTGCCACCCTAGCAGACCAATACACCAGCACCAGGGCTTCTGTGACAAAGAAGACCTGGGGAACACCCGGACAAGTCAGCTGGAGAGAGCGGAGGTCCGGAGAATCACCCCAGCAGCCCTCTTCAACTAAACCAGCCGCTGCTGCATTTGTTGGGGAGGTGGGGGGAAAACCTGTTTTGGCAACTGGCCGCAGGTGTTTTAATTGCGATGAAGTGGGGCACATCAGTTTCCATTGCCCCAAGAAGAACTCTCCTGTGGGGGGCCCAGCCGTGAAACCTGTACCTGCCGTCCTGTGTGTAGGAGGACCCCAGGAGAGACCGCAGGATAATCTACAACCAGTCCAGGTAGGACAAAAGGTGGCGCTTGGGCTTTTAGACTCGGGTGCAGATCTGATTCTCGTAGATTCAGCACTGGTGGGCCCAGAGAACATTATACCCGGAAAGACTATTGCTGAACGGGGGGTGGGAGGGTCCACCCTGATGTTCCTATGGCCAGAGTATATCTTGATTGGGGGGTTGGAAGAGGCATCCATGATGTTGGGGTGCTGGACAATCTACCTGCCAGTGTGCTTTTGGGGGCTGATCTTGGAAAGATGCACACTGCCTATGTAAATTAATGTGATGTTGGGAATGACACTGTTACTAGCTAACTCTTCTGTCCCTCAGGTGACCCCTGCTGAGCCGCACAACAGTAATGCAAATGTATGTGATGTTGCAGACTTGTGTTTATCAGAACCTAACCCGTTGCAATTGTACAGGGAGAAGTGGGTCACAATGCCTGTACCAAGGTAGAGTTACAGTATGTGATATATCATTGCCAGATAATGTTGTGAAAGTACCATTAGCAGGTACTGAGGCAATCCCTGTGTTAGCAGTCCAGACAAGGACAGCTGAAGCCCAGAACAGCTGTGATTTAAACCCTGCCTGTGTGAAAGGGGATTCCCTGGAAATAGATCCCCCTCCACTCCCCTCCCCTCCTGTAGAAATATCCAGTTCAGATACGGTCTTGGAGCTCAGACAGAGTTTTTGTAGAAAATGGGCTGTTATACCGTGAGCCTTATTCCTCAGAGGACCCTGAAGATGAAAGTCCTGGCAGGCAGCTGGTAGTTCCACAGGCTTATAGGGAAGGGTTAATGAAAATAGCTCATGAAATTCCCTAAGCCGGACATATGGGTCCGAAAAGAACTCAAGCTCGTTTGAGGTCCAATTTTTTCTGGCCTACCATGGGGAAAGATGCACCCAATTACTGTCGCTCCTGCCAGTTAGCTGGAAAGCCTGGGGACAAGGGCCGAGCACCTCTCATTTCATTACCACTTATCTCAGAACCATTTGAACGGGTTGGTGTAGATCTTGTGGGGCCCCTAGCTATCCCCAGCAGCTCAGAGAAACAATATATTCTCACTGTGGTGGACTACGCCAGGAGATACCCCGAAGCTGTAGCGCTCTCCTCCAATCCGCGCAGACAAAGTGGAGGATGCGCTCATATCCATTTTCTCCAGGGTGGGGTTCCCAAAGGAGATGCTAACTGACCTGGGTACTCAGTTCATGTCTAAGCTCATGCAGAGTCTCTGTAAGAGGATGCAGGTGGATCACCTTATCACCTCCAAACGAACGGCCTACGCGAACGCCTCAATGGTACCCTAAAACAGATGTTGAGGGTCTTTGTGGAGTCCCAGGGAAGGGACTGGGAAAGATTCTTGCCGCACCTCCTGTTTGCATACAGGGAGGTACCCCAAGAATCAATGGGCTTCTCCCCCTTTGAACTCCTGTATGGGCGCAGTGCACATGGGCCCCTGGATTTGATTAGACAGGAGTGGGAAGGGGAAGTTGATCACCCCTGAAACATCCGTGGTGCACTATGTGGTGCAATTCAGGGAGAAAATGCAGTCTCTAATGGAAATGGCACAGAGCAACCTAAATTCCGCACAGACCAAGCAAAAACAATGGTATGACCGACAGGCTAGAGAACGTGTCTCTGAGGTGGGGCAAAGTGGTGGGGCAAAAAGTGCTGGCTCTGGTTCCCATGAGACAGAACAAGCTGCAGGCTGCCTGGGAGGGTCCCTACATTGTAGTAAAATGTATCAAAGATGTTAATTACATTCTGGAAAAAGGGGAGGGATGTAAGAGGCAGAAGATGTATCAGGTCAACATTCTCAAACCTTATCACGACAGGGGGCTTGTGTGTTTGCTGTGTGTAGTTTGCCTGAGAATGACCAGGAACTTGACCCCCTGATGGATTTAGCAGCTGCTGCTAAGGAGGGGCGATCCCTGGGTGATGCCCACTTCAGTGATAAACTGACAGGGGCACAGGGAGAACAGCTCACTGACACACTGCAGCCCTACAAGTCCCATTTCACAGGGAGGCCTGGGAAAACACACTTGGTAACTCATCATGTAAACACAGGTAGTCAGACCCCCTCAGGCAGCCAGCATATCAGGCTTCTCCCGAGGTGCTGGAAGGCATGAAGAGGGAAATTGATGAAATGCTGCAGCTTGGGGTGATTCAACGGTCTCACAGTGCTTGGGCTGCCCCAGTTGTACTGGTCCCAAAGAAGTGTGAGGGCACCCGCTTCTGTGTGGACTATAGGAGGTTAAATGATGCCACTGTGTTTGATGCCTATCCCATGCCCAGGATAAATGAACTGTTAGATCAGCTGGCCCAGGCACGTTATATCACTGTTATGGATCTGAGTAGAGGATACTGGCAGATCCCACTGTCACCTGAGGCCCGTGAGCGGTCTGATTTATCACACCATTCGGCCTGTTTGAGTTTCTGGTAATGCCCTTTGGAATGAAAAATGCACCTGCGTCTTTTCAGCGCCTGGATAATGACCTGCTGGAAGGCCAGGAGAGACATGCCGTTGCCTACCTGGATGACATTGCGGTGTTCAGTCAGACCTGGAAAGAGCACCTGATCCATCTGAACAGTGTGTTAAGTAAAATCACTGGGGCCGGTTTGATGATCAAACCAGAGAAATGCCAGCTTGGGCTGGGTGAGGTACACTACCTGGGGCACGGTGTTGGAGGTGGTACTCTTCGCCCAGAGTCAAGCAAAGTAGAGGCTAAAACGGAGTGGCCCACTCCCACAACTAAAAAACAGGTCATGTCCTTCCTAGGTACTGCTGGGTACTACCTCAAATTTGTACCCCACTACAGCCCCCTAGCAAAACCCCCGACAGACTTAACCAAAAAGAAGTTGCCCCAGGTGGTCAATTGGACAAAGGAATGTGAGGGGGCATTTTTGGCACTGAAGTCTGCATTAGCTAATTCACCTGTGCTGCAGGCCCCAGATTTCCAAAAGATGTTTGGGGTGCAGACTGACGCTTACAGTTATGGGCTAGGTGCTGTGCTCAGCCAGGTCAATGAGAAAGGAGAGGAGCATTCCATCCTGTTCTTAAGCAAGAAATTGCTCCCCAGAGAAGTGGCCTATGCCACCGTTGAAAAGGAGTATTTGGTGATTGTGTGGGCTCTCCAAAAACTCCAGCCATATCTGTATGGACGGGACTTTTTAATAATTACAGATCACAACTCACTAGTATTTCTAAATAGAGTTGCCGGAGATAATGGTAAACTGCTCAGATGGAGCCTCAGTAGTAGTAGTAGTAGTAGTAGTAGGAGTTTTTGGTAGGTCAGTCGCACAGGACAGCAGTGTATATTTTGAATATAAGAACAGGAGGCCCCCCGTTGGGTAAAGTTTTGGGTATTTTTATAATCCCTGGGGGTGTGCTACCACTGGACAAGAAGATCAGTCAAAGTAGGAGAAAGCAGATTTGTCTCAATAGCGGTGCACCACCAAAAAAATTACAACTTAAAATATACCTTTTATTAATTTTACTGGGTAAAAAAAGCTGCGAAAATATGACAGACTACATGCAACATATAACAAAAACACGTGAAAGATAGTGCAAGTTAAAAACTAGGGCTCATGCAGCGTCCCTTAGCACTTATTTCCCTTAATATTTTATTGGTCAACTGTCGTCTCTCTCCTGCGTGACGGCTATGTCGCCTGGATCACACTCGGGGGACGAGTTTATGCACACCAAATATATAGTAGGATACCTTCCTGTCTGTGAGCAATGTCTTTTTAAAGGTTACAAAATATCAAATGTAAATAAACTTTTTATCCAGATTGGAATTGTGTCAGTTTGTCTCTTTATTTAGACTGCTTGATTCGCAGAGGTGAACGGTAAGAAGCCTTAAATTATTGCAGCCGCAATTGGTGCATATATCTTGTGTAGTATTAATCCTGACAACTTCCACTATGTAGCGTATAGGTCTTATTATAAGATCAACACAGTATTTTGAGTTGCATTATAGTTGGTCGGCAGATATCGCCTGGTGTGTACCACTCAAATGATTACTGCACATATTAGTAGGCTTAATGGTCAGGTGTATCATTCACCAAGTAATTCCCCTTCACAGCGGGTATATATGACAGTATGTAGGAGCGTGAGCCCCTGCCCCCGTCCATGCCTGAGACCGTATTGTGCCATGGGTTAAATCAAGTATGCCCGTAGTGCGGCTAGGCGGGGTGGCTAATGATCCGCTCCTATCACCTCAACTGACAGTGGAGATGGCAGCGTAACCAACAGACAAAGCTTACAAAGTATCAAGTTTAAGCTAAACATTAGAGTCCTTAAAAGGACTAGAAATAATCAGACAGGAATAGGGAGGGCTGAGGGAGCGACCGCACGGCTATGGAGGCCGGCATATGCTTCGCAGTTCTTCTTCAGGGCAATGCCGGAGATAATGGTAAACTGCTCAGATGGAGCCTCATACTGCAGCAGTACACATTTACCATCCAGTATAAAAAAGGGTGCCCACCACAGTAATGCGGATGGACTCTCACGGCGAGGTAGTGAATAGTGCACTGATGAGACGGTGATGTGGGTCACTGCCCTTGTGCGCTATTTCAAAGGGGGAGGTGTCGCGATCAAGCATGCCTGTTATTGTTGTTTGTAAAATCATGTCTGCTATTATTATATCAGGGCATGTCTTGTATTATGTGTGTAAACTTAATGTGACCTAAAGGGAGGTTGAGTCTGCACTCCCTCAGAGTGACCATCTGTAGAACCAGATAAGATCTGAGACCTCTCATAAACCATGGTCCAGAAGAGAGGTTAGAGATTGCCCTTTCCTCCAGTGCAGATCGCTTATCAGTGAAGCCTGTCTGCTAGGCATCTCACTAGATAAGGACTGAGTATCAATCACTTTGGAAACAGCAGAGGAATTCTGCATGTACTGTATAAGATACATCAGCATGTAGTGATCAACAAGGGAATGGTTAAAAATCCCAAGGGTGGGAGGGATGAGGGAGCCTGCAGATAAAACCTCTCTCCTTTCAATACTGAGTGTCACTACTTGGGGGAACAGCAAACTGGCTGTAAGCGACGAGATTTCATGTGGAGACACCCCCCCCCCCCCCACTACAGAATGAGTACTTGGGTGTAAAGATACAGTTTTGTCATTTTTTTTATTCCCTTTTATTTCTGAATTGCATTTCTCTTGTGTGTACTTTTAAAATATCATTGTAATATCTTGTAACCATTTTTATCACTTAAAGCTCTGTAGTATTTCTAGGAATAAATAATACTTATTCCCAGTTCTGATTTTGTGATTCTTAGGACCTTTTAAGCCAAAGAAGAGTGGTCAGCGTTACCTTATTTTTATACTGTATTGTGTGGTCAGGTGCGAGCCAAGCCGATCCTTGCGCAGTTTCAAAGAGCTAAAATCAGGCTTTGGCTGGTGGCAGTGTACCTCAAAGCGGGGACCCGAGTGTCCAAAGTGAACCCCAGTCACGGCCGGAGCTGCTCAGATTGAAGTATCTGATCAGGCGACCGGTGGGTCCGTGACAGGGAGGTAGAGGAAATATCAGATTGTTACCTGATAATATGCTTTCTTCTACTCCTCCATGGCAGCATATATTACCTACCCTTGTGATTACTTAATAGTATAATGTTCTGTGTTTTGTTTTAAAGCTAAGAAAGATGGAGACACTGAACTAAGGAGGATGTGGCTTATATGGACAAGGGGAGATCTTTTTTTCCTTTCCAAATGTACTGCCCAGTGGGGAGGAACCCAGTGATTGGCTGCCATGGAGGAGTAGAGGAAATCATATTATCAGGTAACAATCTGATATTTTTATGCTATCAGCAAACTTACCCCGCTTAGGGGTAAATTTACTGAACTGTCTAATTAAAAAAGAGGTGAAGTTGCCCATAGCAACCAATCAAAGTAACACAGATTAAATATGCCTTCTTTTCCACCCACCCATAAGACTTCCATTTGCCATTACTGCAAGCACAGCTACAGAACACAACAAGCTTCAAGCACTTTCCTTTATTAGTTGGAACATGATATCCTTGCTCGGAGACCGAGGGGGGTGGGGTCAAAGAGGACAGCTATGACAGGCCTCACCGATTTCAGGGGCCCCAGATCATGGCTGTGGTGGCAGGGATGTACTCAGCCACCCAGCCATCTATTGAGCCCCAAGGCCGTTCAACATATATTGAACCAGATGCTTGTCCATCTACTAAGATCCCCAGGCACTCAGCCTTCTACTGAGCATTTCCAGCTGCTCGGCCGCCTACTGAGCATGCTTGACCATCTACTGAGTGCCCCTGCTGCTCAGCTCCCCGGCAATCAATGCAAAGCCCCAGACAGCTGTGTGTGTTTCCCAAGGTGCAGCCGTTAAAGTGACCGCCACCAGGTGCCAGTGCTGCTGGGATACAAATAACTTCATGAGCATCATGAAGCTGCACCATCACAGCAGGGCAAGCTGCAGTGAAGGAGGACCTCCCTCCACCTCATGTGTATTCTGGATCGCAGGACAGGTGGTGGCATGGCGGCGTTGTCAAGTAAGTGGTGGGTGGTTTTACAACTATTAAAATAAAAAAGGTGTTTCTCCTTAGCTGTTCCATTCGCCAGGAATAAAATTATTTCAGTAGAAAATCAGCAGATGGCAATGGATTGGGTTGGGGGGGGGGCAGAAATATCAGTGTGCAGGGCCCCAAGATTTCTGTTGCCGACCCTGATGATATGACAGGAAGGACTTATATGCAGTACAAAAGACAAGAGATCAGACATTTTCATGATGTTTTTCTTTATTTTGAGAAACACATTTGGGGGAGTAACAGAGCCTTGACTCGACAATACAAAAATTTGGTTTGGTCGATTTTTCATATTTAGTTCATTCGCAATATTATGTCCGTTGAAAATTGTGAGTTCTGACCACTAATATTTGGGGGGCAGTTAACGTGGCTCCCCTATTTGTGCTAAAGCCCTATCTATAGAGCTGCTACTGTTTGTGCCTACTTTGTATTTCTACACATAACTGATCTCTTCATCCACAGGAAAATCTATTTTTAGGAGCTACAGCGTGTCAAAATGATCGAGTGTGTTTCTGTGCTGTACAACTGAAACATATCTTGTTGGCTAATATTATAGGTGGAAGCCGGGACATAGCTTTCAGAGGCAATGGAGACACCCGCCGCTGGGCTCCATCCCTGAAGGGGCACCTGTATGTACAGGGGGATCAAAATGTGACTGCTGCTCTTCCAACACAGCTCTGTGGAGCACCACCTGCTACTGCATAGTTACTTGAATCTATCCCAGGAGCCCTATCAGCAGCTGAAATAGGTGACGGAGAACTCCAACCTAGATCCATTCAACCGTCACTGGACTGTGACATGAGTCCCACCTGTGAATGCTGATTCTGCTTGCTGCACATGGCTGAATTTCTTTTGTCTGAACCTGACCCTGTCAATCCACTGCAAACACCGGTTCCTGTAGACTGGCGGGGAACACTATCTATATAATTCTGTAAAATGTGTGTCTTTTATATAAAAACACACACACACACACACACACACACACACACACATTCACACCCACCATATTGGTTTACAGGTAGGGTGTGTAACAATTTCAAACTTGCCTCCAAGGCACTGCAGTATACAGAATGAGAATAATCATTTGGTGGGGGTGCTAGACCGATATAAATATTTGCTGCTGAATGATGAATTATGGCTCCCAATATTATATATGTCCCAATTAGGGCTTCTCTATGTGGAAAGACACGTGTTCCCAAAAGGCAGGGGCAGATTGGGCCACCGGGATACCAGGAAAAATCCCACTGGGCTGGACCCATTTCACCCTCTGCCGGGCCAACTAGAAGATTAAGCAAGCCAGAGCGTACTTAAGAGGCTTACATTTTTTGGGTTGGCAGGGAAGAGTTAATGACTGCTAGTGTGTTTAAAGTTGGTTTCAGTTTTGCTTAGTTAGCCTTTGGGTGAACTGGGGGGGGGGGGCGTGAGCTTAAGGAGAAGGGTATATAGGCAGGTCCTTACAGGAAGTACTTCCTCTTGCAGAATTTTCTTCAGCTTGCAGTCGTGCAGTCACAGCACAGCAGCCTTTACCCAGCTAAGTGCCTGTCTGTACACCTTTTCATCTATCCCCTGCTCCAATATGTGCTTTAACCAGCATGTCCCGTCCCCGCCGCTCAGCTCCCCCTCCCTGCCACTTTCTGGATGACTACCTTCCCATCCAGCCCCACAGTATGCCTACCCCCCTGGCTCCCGCCTCACGGGCTGCCCCGGCCTTACTACCGTCACCCCCGCCCGCCCCCGGGCCTCTCAGCATGCCCCCCCCCCACAGGGGGTTGTTTTCCCAGCCTGGTATTACCTGGGCCCGATCCGGACGCACCCGGATCCGGCCCGCCCATGGCTGGCTTCGCGGTGGCTACGGCTCCCCCTTGCTCCCCTCAGCGGGCGCGCTCTTACCGCCCGCTGCCTGGTCCCCCGCCGGTCAGTCCGGAGATGGCTGCGGCTGACGCCGCGGCACTTAAGGAGGCGCAGGCCTGTGACGTGATGGGCGGCACTTCCGCCGGCGCATCTATGCCCGATCCCGGCTTCTCCGGGACGGGCGTCCCCTCCCTGCTCCACCATGCCGAACCACACACGGGGACCTCTCCCGACCCGGCCACCATCAGTGGGGGAGCCGGATTCAGTGCCGCCATACAGGAAGGCGGGCCCCGGCGTCTGGGTGCATGGTGGGCGCCTCCGTACGTCAGGCCACGCCCCCGCCCCCTGCATATCAGATAAGGGACCTCATTCAGCCCTCAGTCGGGGATGGCCCCAGCCACACAGCACCCTTTCCCACCAATGAAGGCCCGGCGATCCAGGCCCCGCCTGGGCCTGGGGACGGGTACCCCTACCCGTCCATCCCACAAAGGGGGCTGCAGGCACCACCAGTGCCCGTCCCTGCCCCAGGGGAAATACAGGCACCGGTGACCCTCACCACCGCTGCCCACGGGGCTGCCCCACCACCGCTGCCCCCCCTCCCCCCTGGCTCCCTGGTCCCCAGCCGGGGAGCCAGGGGTCCGCCCCCGCACCACACCGTGCCCCAGCGGGTCCGGTGTGGAGTGCCGGGGCCCCCACTGCGCCGGCCTCCGGAGTGGTCCAGCTGGGATCATTTCTGCTGGGGTAGGTCCAGGGCAACCATGGGTGCTGCTTTGGCGGGATTGCGTTCCATGCACGTTTGCGGGGAATGCAAGATCCTACTAGGTCTTTTGTGCTTAGTAAGGCCTTGCGCGGTTGGGCTAAAGAGCGCCCCCCCCAAGGCTGATACGCGCAGGCCCATAGATTTACACTTATTGGGTAGTTTGATAGGGGCGTTTGCAGAAATTGCTGACTCCCCTTTTGAATCTAGTCTTTTTGGTTTAGCCTTCTCCGTGGCCTTCTTTGGCGCTTTCAGGATCAGCACGCTGGTTGCAGCCAGTAGGGCTTCTGTGAGCACAGGCATGCTGTTCACGAATGTCGTATTGACAGTGGGTGCTCTTAAGTGCAAAATTCCTCGGTCTAAGACCGATCAGCTAGGCCGAGGGAAGTGGGTCACCCCATGCAGGCTCATTTGGAGCCAGGGTTGTGCCCCGTGGCTTTGGCCACCATTTACGCGGCTGCTAGACCTCAGGGCGGGCCCCAATGGCTGTTGCATAGTGACGGGACTCCGCTTTCCAAGTTTCAGTTTGGGGTGGTATTTAAGCATTGCTTGCATCATCTAGGTCTGAGGGAGGGGGAATACGGTACGCACTCCTTTCGCATTGGGGCAGCCACATGCGCAGCGGCCAGCGGGCTTCCTGACTCTTCCATTCAAGCAATGGGTTGATGGAAATCCGCTGCATTTAAGACTTATATAAGGTTAGATCAGATTTAGTTGTAGTGCGCCTGTTGCGCTGACCCAAAAACATTGTTTACCCGCTGGTTCTGGAACAGCTAGTGTTCCGGAATCAGGGGTGTGAAGGACTTTCTTGCTTTTTTTACCTCCGTGGGTCCTCAGTAATTTCAATTCGGCCCACCTCCCCCTTCGGGGACACACGAGAGGTTTTTTATCAAGTTTTCGACTTCACTTGGGTCCATTGTTACTAACTTACTTGCTGTACTAATCATTGTAATGTATTATTTCTGATTTTAGGACCTTTTTCTTTCAGCTTCCCCTTCAATACCCCCAGGACAGATGTGTGTAGTGGGACATTCATTTGTATTTTGGGCCGAAAGGCACCCCTTAGCTAGAAGAGCTTTAGAATTGTCCAGTGGACATCTAGTGAGATGGTTTGGGGTCAGGGGTCTTAAGTGGTCCGGTCTGTTGCCCTTATTACTGAGTGAGGAAAGGGCTTGGGGTCGCCCCGCCATAATAGCAATTCACCTGGGTGGGAACGATTTGTGCCAGACAAAGGGCATGGCCATCATATTAGCAATCAAGGCGGACCTCCTCGAGGTTATGCGCCTTTGGCCGTCGGTCCACATAGTTTGGTCGGATATCGTCCCCCGTACAGTTTGGCGTGGTTCCCTTAATGTCTCCGCGGTTGACAAGGCTAGAAAAAAGGTGAACTTTGCAGTGTCGAAATTTGTTAGCCAAGGGGGGCTCAGCAGTTTGTCACCCTTTGCTCGTGAGATCTAGTACCCAGTACTTTGCCAACAATGGGGTCCACCTATCTAATTTGGGTTTAGGGGTATTGTTGGGTGATATTTTTTCCTGTTTCGCTTAAGTTAGCGGACACCTAGGTCAGTTTCGGGTGGCATGTGGCGGCTCTTCCAGCCTATTTAGTTTGTCTCTTAGAGCCTAGCGGTGGCGGTAGGGCGTCACAGTCCAGCGGTCACTTGTGGCATGAGAGGGCGCTGGGAGGCACTGCCCCCTGGAAAGACGGCAGGGTGTCCTGCCTTTGCGGGGGGGCGCGGTGGGCACTCCGTCAGCGGAGTGTCCACACCGGCCAGAGCGGGGGTGGTGAGACTTCCCAGCGTTAGGTTGTGCCTTAGTCAGATGGGCCATTTCAGTCATTCCCATAGTAATATCAATCAGTTGGGGCGTTTAAGTCGCCACCATTTTTTGGGATGTGACTAGAGCTGGGCATTCCGTGGCGACTTATTGCCAGCCCTTTACGAGAGGGTCATACCACATTAATAAATATACTTATGACCTTCAAATCTAATTGTTATGGTGTCCGTGTCTTTGTGTCAGCGTAAGTTATTTTTAGTTAAGCTAGCTTAAAGTGTGTGTTAGAATTTCAAGCCAAATAAATGTATAGACGCCTTAGTGAATACGGCCGCCTGCAGTGCTTTTGCATTCCACCAATCCGGAAGCTGTAATCTGCCTAGCTAGAATACAGCGGGTGCTGAGAGTTTGTAGAAGCAGCACCTGTCCTGACCGTTACTGCTTCTTGTTCCTGTCAGTGTCTCAAAGCAGCACATGACGCTGGTGACGCTGCTGCTGCCGCTTGTCAGAGGCTCTGAGCGCGCGTAGAGGTGAGGGCAGCTTGCACGGCTTTGTCCCCTCCCACTGCTAGGATACACAAGCAGGGGGGACCTGAAACTCCCCCTGCATGGGCTGCATGTAACTATCCCCCATAAATCATGAACCGAGAACCTGTCTGTAATGAGCAGTCCGGTGTCTGAGCCCTCCCCCATTACAGGCTGCTGCACAGAGCTCTCCTGTGTTCAGGGCTGACCCACACAAGTGGTCAGTTAACTTTTTGAAGCACATGGCTTCTGCAGAAATTGCTCATGTATACTTTATTTTAAAGTATGCAAATGTGTGTACTATAGCTATCTGCTCTGCATTTTCTCTAATTTATTTATCCACCCTGATTCTTAATATTCCCATTTTTTAGAGTTTCTATAATTCTTGTTTTAGTTTAAAACAATCCACTGCACCAGCAAAAATATAGTGCACAGCCCCATACACACTTGCAGATCCCTGCCGACACTAATATTGGGAGTGACAACATGCAGGACGAGGAAAGGGATCATTAACAATACATAGGAGCACCCATTGTTAACGATAAACAGTGTGTACACTAGGCGATATAGATTATGTAAATTAGATTACAAATCATAGTGTAATAATGTCTGGAGACAGTTTATAGCTCCACCTCATTGAAACTTAGACAATTATTTTATAAAGTTTTCTTGTATTGGAACAAAGACAATTAAAAAAACCTTAAAAACACACATAGAAAAACAATCTACAGTATCATCTATCTTTCACATGCAAATATAGCAGCAGCCTCTGTACACTGGGACAGGAATCAGGAGAGCTTGTGATGTCACTGTGTTCTGGCCAGGGAAGGGGGGGTTGCGACAGAAGAGGGGCCGAGGGGTACAGTATCCCCTGCATCCTCCCTTAATCTGGCTATGCCCCCCTCAGTCACTCTGCACGATGTGTGCATGCACCTATCCGCTGCTTAGCAGAGCAGTGAGTGACAGGGAGTCTCCCAACTACCCCTAGACCCCCATCAAGGGACAGTCCAGCCAACAGGTAGGACAATCCAAAATAATTAGGACAGTTGGGAGGTACAATATTCTACACACAAACACACAATGGGAGAAAACACATTAATTTTAACCACAGGCGGATTTAGGGATGACGGCGCCCCTAGGAAAAACAATAACGCCGCCCCCAACCCCCTGTCTAATTATATTATTTTTATTGATTACTTATTAGCTCTCATTTGATAATAGCCAATATAATGGATTTATTTAAAAAAGCCACTAACTGACATGTTCTTTTATTATGAATACATATTACTAAGTAGGACAGTTTACAGGGACAGTATCTGCTTGTCCTATCATTGACACTCATAGGCGAATCTAGAATTATGTTAATGGGTGGTCCCAAATCTAGATATAATAGCAGGGGGACCTTTGCGCGGCGTAGCCGCGTGGCAAAAAGGGGGCGTGGCCTCATTGGAAGGAGGCGTGGCATCACAAAAAGGGGTGTGGTATTACACTTTAGACCATACACAGTAATGCCCATTACACATTTTAGCAAACTCCGTAATACCCATTACACTAAAAGCCACACGCCGTAATGCCAATTACATATAAGGCCACACACCATAATGCCCATTACACATTGTGGAACACATCATGATGCCCATTACATACTATATAACAAACCGTAATGCCCATTACATATTTGCCACATAAGTGCTGCTTACCTACGTGCTCATTGCGAGGGGGTTCTTGCTTGATGGCACCATAGTACCCATTGCACATGATGCCGCACACCATAGTACCCATTACACATGATGCCACACACCATAGTACCCATTACACATGATGCCGTGCACCATAGTACCCATTACACATGATGCTGCACACATAATGTCCCTTACACATGATGCTGCACACATAATGCCACTTACACATGATGCTGCACACATAATGCCACTTACACATGATGCTGCACACATAATGCCCCTTACACATGATGCTGCACACCGTAATGCCCCTTACACATAATGCCACACATTATGCGTAATGCCCCCATATACCGCCACTTGTAGCGTCCCTTAAGCCATGCCCCCAAAAGTGCCACTTACTGTAAATTTTTATATGAGCCTTCGCTGCTGCTGCAGGGAGAAATGGAGAGTGGGGTAGCTGCTTCTATGGGGGAAGGAGCAGAGCGCAGCGCAGAGCACGCTCCCACTCCCCTCCTGGTGTCCCCTCTAGCCAAGTGGACATTTGAAATATTGTGCGCGCTGTTGTTGTGCGTGACATCGGGGAAGCACGCCGGGCGCCGGCACCACATGATTAAAGGGGGGCGGGCGGGCTGAGGTGAAAGCGGGGAGAAGAATTGGAGAGGAAGCTGCAGTTATTGACAGCTGGGCAGAGAGCAGGGGGCAGCCCGGCTGTATTCAGAGCACTGCAGGTCACGGCTGTTTGAAATAATACCCCTTTCACAACAGAAAATGCAGGGATTTACCCGGGAATATGGTCCCAGGATCATGCAGGGACATTCCCAGGCTGACCCCTTATACACCACCCTAGTCCCTGCATTTTCTGGTGTGAGGGGGAGAGACAACCACTCCCCTCTCCCTACCTCCCTTTAACCAACCAGCTATATCTTCGGAACCAACTGACCCATTTACATGAGACCAGTATCATATTGAAGAACTTTTGAGTTGGCTTCAAATGATTTTGGTCCCGTAAAACTGGGCTGTTTGGTTCCAGAGAAATCTGCCCTCAAAGAACATAAACAGTCATGAAATTACATTTAAGAAATGTAAAAAAAAAAAAAACGGTTTAACCTCAATATCCCTGGAACCAATTAACCCATATGGATCCAGCCTGGTATCAGATGAAGGCCCAGCGATTTGGGTTCGACTGAGATCAACCTCGAGCTTCAGTGATGCCGAAGGGGGAACTGGTAGCCCTTGAACTGGGTGGGGGTCGGAATTAGCGGGTCCCATGTTAAACTATAGGGAAAACGTTCCAGCTTTGCCTGGCAGTATCTCCGGTTCCCAGAGGGCTAGAGACACGCGGCTGGGCTCGTTGGAAAGCCCCATCCCTCAGCTACAAAATGGGCTAATGGGTGGTCCTGTGCACCCCCGGACCACCCCCTAGATTCGCCTATGTTGACACTATTTAAGATGGAATATAGTACAGTACAATGGATATTTTGCAGTTACTGGTACATTTTGGGCTGACCGTACCATCATAGGCATCCAAGCAGGGCAGGCAACAGGGAGGGGGGTCAAGGGGGACACCTGTACCAGGCCCCAAGCTTGTGAGGGGCCCCAAGGTTCTGAAGGGTCATGGGCTGTAAGCAATGGTTTATAAAGGCACGTGCCTGGATTCCTGTAAGGGTACTTGCCTGGAACACCGTCCAGTATTAGTGAATATTAATTATGTTTCTTTTGTAACAATAAAAAAAAAAAAAACACGTTCAATATGCAGTGTACTAAAAATGTTCTGCTCAAGGGGGCGGGGTATTGGGCCCCCCAGATATATCAGTGTACCGGGCCCCAAGATTTCTGTTGCCAGCCCTGCATCCAAGTGCCGCCCCCAAACATGTGCCGCCCCTAGGCACGTGCCTAATGGGAAATTCGGCTCTGATTTTAACATGAAAACACCCAGTAGCAGAATGTTAAAATGACATTTAGAATGTATTAGAATGATTGAAATAAAAACTTTAGAAATCTTTCTAAAAATGATAATGGGATATATTAGAGCAGGACATCCCAAACTCAGAGCTCCATAAACCAGAACGGTGCAGCTGGCTATCTATACTTGTGCACACACAGGTGAGTCTAATCAAACTGACTTAGCTACTAATTAAGCCACCTGTGCCTGCATGTGCTTTAACCCTGGACACTTTAGAATCTAGTTTGGGAACTTCTGTAAAATTTCCCTCTGGGTGACAAATTTATAGTAACAAACAAAATGTGACAATTTCCACGGTGTACAGTCATGTTCTAAGTTATACAATCCTGTATCATCAGAAATGGTAAGTTTAATAAGTTGCACGAGTTATATACATAGATTCAGTACATATTCAGTTTAGTGGACTGCTGGTAAATAGCTAATTATAAAGGAACACTCACAAAGAAAACAGCATAATTAAATGGCCTTAATATTTACATATATATAGCACAAGCATGTTCCATTGCACTATAATACTGGTGACAAAGTTGTAATAAAACAACCCTGGGCAATAACAGGGAATATGTTAGATACATTATGTGCTGACTGACTACAAGCCTGCATTTCACCTGGTTTTAGAACCTATGTAATTCAGGTGTGTCTTGGGATAAAATGGTAAGAGCATTGTTCCCTGAAGCTACATAAATGTGGCTGCTTTAGACATAATGCTATCAATGATACATAAGAACCACTTCTATAACAAAGAACACCAAACACATATGGATCACATTATACACCAATCTTCTATCTGAGCAGTAAGCCATGCCAAACAAGCCCTCCTCTATTTAAAGGGAAGCTATCCAATCACAGGTTAGAGATTAGAGTGACAGCTCACCTGGCCAGTGAAATCTTTCAGTACATTACACTGCATGGGTAAGAAGGTAATAAAGGAAACATCAATGTCACCTTGTATGTTTATAAACTATAATCAGAGCAGAGAAGATACAATATGTGAAGATGCATAAAAGAAATGTGAGAGCATATTCAAATAAGCAAGACACAAACATAAGAACTATATAATAAAAAGTGTGTTGTTTCATCAGATCAGTGTGCGTGCACCATGGAAAGCAGAGTATGTGTGAATGCATTATGTGCCTGATTCTGAGATGGGACCAGTGGCAGCGAGTCCCAGCCAGCAATGTTCGGCAGTGTGGGGTGAAAGTTGGCATGGCTCCCCATTTGAATTTTGGGTACTTGTGTACTTTCATGGCGCCAGCAGGCACCGTGCATCTGTGTCCCCTTGCGGGGCTCGCTGCGCTCGCCCACACTACAGGCTTGGTGGCTCGCTACGCTCACCACAATATCTAAAATCATCTCCATGCCAACGTTGGCATGGAGTTTACAGCCCCGCAGGTGGACACAGATGCACGGCACCATGCTGGCGCCATGAAACGACACAAGTACTGAATTTTGGACTGGATTGCAACCAGGGCCGGCGCAACCACTAGGCAGCTCTAGGCATTTGCCTAGGGCGCCGGCACCTGGAGGGCGGCAGTTCGCCCCTCACCTGACCCCCATGTGCATATAGCTGTCGGCGTCCCTGCAGTGCTGGTGCGCTGTCACTGTGTATAAAGCTGCTGCTGCTGTCGGCGGCGGGGTCCCTGCAGTGTCCGTGCCGCGGGGGTACCTGCGGCGCTGTCAATGTGTATAAAGCTGCTGCTGTCAGCGGCGAGGTCCCTGGAGTGAATAGAGAATAACTAGCGCTTTGCGGCGGCGCGGGAAGCGCTTCTGGGTTTAAAAACACTTGCCGCACGCTGATTGGCTGAGATTCAGCCAATCAGCGTGCGGCAAGTGTTTTCAAAATCAGAAGCGCTTCCCGCGCCGCCGCATAGCGCTAGTTATTCTCTATTCACTCCAGGGACCCCGCCACCGCCGACAGCAGCAGCTTTATACACATTGACAGCGCCGCAGGTACCCCTGCGGCACGGACACTCCAGGGACCCCGCCGCCGACAGCAGCAGCAGCTTTATACACAGTGACAGCGCACCAGCACTGCAGGGACGCAGACAGTTTTAGAATACAGGTACCACCCCCCGGGCACCAGGGCGCCCCCACCCCGACTCGCCTGGGGCGCTCTGGTGCCTTGCACCGGCCCTGATTGCAACTGCACTTCTCGAGATGTCCCTGGATGGCAGTAAAGCAAGAAAGAGCAGGTGGGGTAGATGTAACATGTGCAGAGAGATGTAGCTGTGGAAACAGCATGTCCAAACTCAAATCTTTATTGCAGTGTAAAATTAAATCTGGCTAGCGTTTGTGGGCTACATGCATATGCAGCCTGTATTTACCCTGCATGCAAAATGCTAAATGTATTTTCACTCCTTACAGTATATTCCAACATGGTTTGTCCAGGTGCAAGTTACAGCACTTGCTTATTTTGCATTACTTCCACGTAAGAATCAGGTCCTATATGCATAATTGTGAACAAGGGCAGACCGGAACTCAGACGCACATACACCTGAGAAAGCCAAAGTGTTTGCAGTTAGGGGAGGATTCTGGGTAATTTGCAAACGCTAACTCCTTCTTTAAGGGACAAAACCATGCTGCACTGCAGGTGGGGCTGATGTAACATGTGCAGAGAGATTTAGATGTGGGGAACACCCAGCATTCCATGGACATTCCCATGGTAATGAGGTGGTGACACGGGTGCGGGGGGGGGCTGGCAGTACACACATATCCTAGCGTACACACATATGGAAGTGACTTGAAAGTCACTTTTATAGGTGTGTACCTTCCACATCTTTCGATGGTCAGCAACCATCGAAAGATGTGGGAGGTTACCTGCGGCATACGAATGGATGTTTATGCTAAACATCCATTCGCAGCTTGTGCAGGAAAACCCGCGCTGCAAGGGGAGGCGGGCTGCCAGACATTCGGCGGGTGGGTTTGGTGGACTCGCAGCCTTGCGAACCAGAATAACCCCCATAATCCCCAGACTTTCTCTGAGCAGCAATCTTTTTTTTTTTTTCAATGTTTTTGGGAGGAGAAATGCCTTTTTTCTTTATCTGTAGCATTTTGTAAAAGTTTTTCATTTGTTTATTATTTTTATTTGGTTATTTTTTTATAGGCAGTATGGATGGTGTAATGGTTAGCATTACTACCTCACAGCACTGAGGTCATGGGTTTTATTCCCACCATGGCCTTAACCGTGCAGAGTTTGTATATTCTTCCCCTGCTTGTGTGGGTTTCCTCCGGGTACTCCGGTTTATTCCCACAATCCAAAAATATACTGGTAGGCTAAATGGATCTTTCAAAATGTGCCTGAATAATCTGTGCACCTGCTGGGTGACCTGGAAAACATGTACTGTTGGGGGTACTTGAGGACGAGGGTTGGGAACCACTACTCTAGTATCCTCAACAGGTCATGCAGGATTTTTGTCTGTAGGAGCAGGTGAGATTATTACTGACACAGCAAAATAGAATAACTCACCTGCACAACTAATGAGATCTAATTATCGCATTTCATGTTGCCCAAACTCAACGCCGCCGACAGGTCAACCGGGCCCTGTTAAAATGAAGGGGCGTGGCCTCCACTTCCCATCCAGTGGCACACCACCGCAGAGAGAGAGTAGAGGCTGCCGCTGTAGCTACCTCTCTATCCCCAGCTCGACACATAGCACTGAGCAGTGTGTGCTGAGTTGGAGAGGGGTTGTACTGCAGCGACAGCCTGTCCTCTCTCTTCCATTGTCGGCTGCTTGCAACAGGGGAGGGGTAAACATAATCCTTGCCCTTCCATCAGACTTGGCTCGGGTACAGAGTACTTGCTCATCCCCTCCAGAATCCATTGCCCATCTGCAACAAAAATACATATTTAAATAAAAGCAATGTTTGTGGAAACATACCCCCAACATGACCCCTTCCAGGAGGGACAAAATTCTCTGCTCCTGATCTTGTCCCTTAATTTAGCTCTGCCACCACCTGTGTTGAACAGGTTAATAAATAAAACAGGTGTTTCAGTGCAGGTGATGCCAAATATAAATTAAGAGAAAAGTGCAGGAACAGAGCATTCTGTCCCTCCTGGAGAGGGTCATATTGGGTACTATGTGAAAACTTGATTACAAACACTACTAATGGGAAAAAAATAACAGAAGGTACAAAGCTAATTACGATAAGCTTCAAACAAGTAGTATCAGAAAAGATATCTGAGCAAATAAACGGCACACTTAGTGAATACACAACTGACTGAAGATAAACTGCAGTGTTAAGGTCTCCATACAATTTTCTTTTTGTCTCCATACAATAGTCTGAATTGTGATTTATGTAAAAATGGCACATCAAGTGCCAAATCGTAAGTGAGCCTCCCAGGAAACTCAAGGGCAAATGGGTCTGACTTGTCCTTAAGGCCCCCATACACTGTGTGATTTGGGCCCAATTTCATCCCGTCCGATTTGGTAAATCTTATGTGCAGCCTGGAGGTGGACAGGGGATGCAGAGAGGCAGTGGGTGGTGAATGTGGTGGGAAGACCTTAGATCCGGGTATGGGAAGTTGGTCGGAGGGCACACTTAGAAGGCGGAGGGAGCTGGAAGCCGCAAGCCAGGTAGCGCAGGAGAAATCAGGCAGCGGGAGCACACAGAAAGGAAAAAAAACACATGCAAATGAATGAGAAGCCAGTGATTGGCTGAGAGCTCTCTCAGCCAATCACTGGCTGCCCATTCATTTGTATGTGGTTTTTTTCACTGTCCGGCTTCCCCTATGCTACTGGACTCTCTGGTCCCCTTGCCGCATTCACCACCTACTGCCTCTCTGTGTCCACTGTCTGGATTTTTACACGCAGCCCTCTGCCCCGCTCAGCTCCTGGCTCCCTCCGCCTGCAGCTCCCCAGGAACTGCATGTGATAAATTGCATGAGATTTATCACATGCAATACTTGGCACATCAAGTGCCAAATCATAGTAAAGACCAGAATATGTCCGAGAATATAATTGTCACCCAGAAGAAGTTATGTATTGTGATGGAACAACGCTACTACAGGATCAGCAGGTACATTTATCCCCAAAACATCGCCTATGGGGGTAAATACTTCAGCAAACAGCGGACGCAACACCGGACATTCCCAAAATATATGGAGAATGGAGCCAATACAGCCGCAGCCTCTCCAACAAAATTGAGAAACCGAAGGCCATATTCTGTGTTGCCGCTGAGGGGTGAATGACGCCCTATGAGAGAGCTTATAGAACATTTCAGAGTAGTTAAGACATTCAGATAACTTAAAACATGAGTATGAGATATCGTCCCATTTCTCCTCAGGCAGGGACCTAGACAGGTCAGCCTCCCACCTAGTATGGGCTATTAATTTCCCATTCTTAAATTTGTTAATCTGATAGTCATACCCTTTTGATATCCCGCCTTTATGCACTGGGGAGGACAATCTAGAGACCAATATTTTAGGGAGGGAAGGTGTAGCTGTGAATCCACCAGAGTGTGAAGCCAACTAATGGTGTATCTGGAGGTATTTGTAAAAGTCTTGTTTGGGAAGATCAAATTTATCCTGTAGGTCAGAGAAGGACAGGAGGATATACTAGATTTGTATGAGTCCGCACATAATCATAGATGTGAGTCTTCATTCAGAAACACCAACATAAAATGCATCATAAAGTGAAAAGTAATCACAGGGTTGCTCCCAGAACAAGTTCAGGAAAACTAGGTTGTGGGGGGGGGGGGGGGGGGGTCTTGCACAAGGGTGCAAATAAAAAGAAGACTGGTTGTGTCTTTTCCGGGGCAATCTTTCTTAATCAATTTGTATAATTATTTTAGTTAAAAAGTAACTTTTATTAAGTGTGCCTTAAAACGAGTTGAGCTTATCATCAGTAAACATAAGATAAGTATTGTTAAATGATATCACAAAGGGTTGTTCAATCTTCCCTCTGGTTTCCAAGTTAATTGTCCTTATAATTCTATACCATAAAAATATTTGGTCTATACATCCAGTTTGCGAATATATTACTGAGAAGTAAAAAACCCTATAGATGTATCTAGGGTAATTGCTGCTTTTCGGAAATTCCCTTTCTTCGGACTTCAAAATGAAAGACAGAAGGGTCTATAATGACAACAAATTTGTAAGCTGAACCTTTTTTTCTTTATACAGACAATTTCTAACACTGTTGCCTCTTGTGTTTCATAACAAAGTAACAAAAGACTGGATGTGTTGAGTATACAAGACACAAAAGGATATCGTCTGCAAAAGATTTATGGGGTATACCACCTATTATAAGAATAGGCACAGTGGATCTGATTTTTTCAGCTTGGGGTTCTATGGCCAGTGCGAAAATAAGCGGGGTCAGGAGACAGCCCTGTCTAGTGCCATTTGATATATTAAACCCTGAGAACAAACAGCCATTCACAAACACCCTCACAGAAGGACCAGAGTATAAAGCAAAAATAGAGTCCATAAATCTGCCCCCAAAACCAAACTGGAGCAGTACAGATCTAAGGTAACCCCAATGAAGTCTATCGAATGACTTTTTGGCATCGAGCGACAGGATCAACAGGGGAGTCTTCTTAAAATCGCAACTCTCTATAATATTAAAAACTCTATGAGTGTTATCCGGGGCCTGCCTGCCCAGCACGAACCCGACCTGGTCGGCAACAATAAGCGATGGTAAGAGAGGAGATAAACAATTTGCGATCAGCTTAGCATATAATTTGAGGTCTGTATTTAACAGAGCTATGGGGCGGAAGATCTGAACAGTCATAGGTGGTTTACCAGGTTTAGGGATCGTAACTATACGTGCTTCAAGCATCTCCTTTGGAAAACCTCCAGTATTGTAAGCCTCATTAAAAACCTTCAATAGTATTGGGGCCAGGATCGGCTAGAAAGCATCTATAGAAGTTAGACAGATACCTGACCGGGCCAGGAGCCTTGTCCTTTGGCATAGAGTCAATAGATGCTTCCACTTCAGTAATGGTCCAGGGGGAGCACAAGGACAGGCAGGTCCCAGAGTCCAAGTGCGGGAGAGAGATTCTGCTCAAAAAATGCTCAATGTCAGAAGGTATGTTGTCATCAGAACTAAGATTATATAGCTGAGAGTAAAAGTCTGCGAAGGTGTTTGCAATGTCAAAGGGGTCAGTAACTTTAGTGCCACCAGAGTTGTATATATGATGAATTCTTGCTCTTGCCTGGCGCCCTCTTAACTTTCTAGCCAATAGACGTCCCGCTTTGTTTCCAAATACATAGAATTTTTGATTTAGACCGAACAGATTCCTCTGAACTTCTCTAAGGGAGAGAGTGTTAACCTTCTCCCGAGCTTTTAGAAGGAGGCTAAAAAGATGTTTATTATGTGGGTCTGCCTTATGAGCAGCATCCAGTCTCTTAGCCTCTGCTTCTGCCTGACTAGCCTCTAACATGCTTGCTTTTTTTAATCTAGCAGCAGCTTGAATAGCTGACCCGCGAATCACGGCTTTAAGAGAACACCAGTTATTAAATACATTAGTATCATCAGGATCATTAAAATTATTGTAAAATAATCCTAATCCTGGAATATGACTGGTGTACATGGGAAAAAAAGGAGTAATCCCGAACAGGTTTTAAGCCCGCCAGACATCAAATAAATCATATTCACCAAGTAGGTGATGAAAACTAGCGGGTTGGAACGCGTGGGGGGGGGGTCCTCTCCCAACGGGCCCAGACCTATCTACCAAGGGGTCAAGGACCATATTTAAATCCCCCAGGAGCATAATAGCGCCTTTGGTGTGTCTCTTAATCAGTGCACATAGTTTCCTGCAGAATGGCATCTGTTTAGAACCCAGTGCTTTTTTTTAAGGAAGCTGATTCTAATAGTTTCTTATTCATTGCCTATGTGCGGCATCCATTCACCTCATGGATGGAGGCTGGGGGAAGTCCAACAGCTTTCCAGAGTGCTGGGCTGCCCCCAGCGTGTTGTCCGCATTGCAGGGGGTCCAGGCTAGAGGATTTCCCCGGCACTTGGAGGTGATGTCATTTCCAACCACCTCTACCTGGCATCATGCCGGGTGGGGACAGCAGTGTCAATGGGTTAAAAGCCTGGTCGCACCTGGGTTGGATCTGGGTCCAAAAACCTGGGTGGGACCCGGCTTTTTGGTATAAAAGTAGTATTAGAAACTGCTCTGTTACTACAATATTCTGCATGAGACACAATCTTATTCATGGGGAAAAAAATTGTTAATAGGGGATTTGATATATTTGGAAAATGCAATAATGAAAGATAGGTCCAATCTTTTAAAGAAATTTATTTATTATACTGATTATTCTTCAACAAATAGAAGCTCTTTAAGTGTGGCCAATTACTGCACATAATAAATTAAACTTATGGCACATTCGCCATGTTTATAAGAGACAAATCGGCGCTGCGCACCATGTGCTATATATATGTATATTTTGTCATGTGTTTTTTTTTTTAATCAATATATTTTATTCAAATGATCTTTTACAATTTACAATATACAAGTAATTCATGGAAAATAAACATTAAAATTAGACAATGTTAATTAGAATTTTACGTAGGACACTGTGACTGTTTAAAATATAGATAATACAATGCACCATAAAAACAACTCAAAATTATTTTTTAAGACAAGAAATAATAAAATGACACAAGTGTTGCTATAAACGATCCTTTAAATACATGTTCTTTAAATTGTAAACTGCATTACAAATAACTTCATTATTACTTAATAGTTTAAATTATAATGGGTTTGCCCGGGAGTATTTGAAAAGAAGAAAGAAGTTTTGGAAGAAATTTTCAGGAATTACCACAGGAGAGGTCTCAAATTAGATTTAGATTACGTAACTTTCAAGATGGTCAGTAAATTTACTGCCACACAGAGATTGGGTATAATCAAACCAAGGATTCCATATTTGAATAAATTTTATGAATTTGTTCTGTAGGAATGCTGTTATCTTTTCCATTGAGGCTACAAACCATATCTTATTTATTAATGTTTGAGGGGAAGGGGGGTCTAGGTTTTTCCAGTGTGAGGCAACTAGGCATCTTGCAGCGCTAAGTATCTGGGATGCTAATTTTTCTAATGGTGGGTCTAGAAAATCTATTGGATGTCCCAAAAGAAAGGACCAAGGTTCCCTATCAATTTTAGTAAGTAACACTTTACTTAACAAATTTGCCACTTTTTCCCAATAATCTACAATTTTAGGGCAAGTCCACCATATGTGTAAAAAGCTGCCGCACTCTCCACAACCTCTCCAGCATAGGGGTGAAGCAGAACTGTATATTCTGTTTAGTTTAACAGGTACCAAGTACCAGCGATAATAAATTTTATAGGCATTTTCCTTAACCAGTGTAGATATTGAATTTTTTGATAATCTCTCACGAATATGGGACCATGAATTTTCCTCTGGGGGATCTCCCAAATCTATCTCCCATTGATGCTCAAATTTGGGAGCCGGGGGATCTGATGAATGTAATATTAGATTATATAAAGAAGAGATCATTCCCTTCGTGAGAGGTTCATCCAAACAGAAACGCTCCAATGGAGATTTTAGCTGAGATTGGGAGAAGTCCAGAGAATCTATAAAGTGCTTAATTTGAAGGTATATGAAGGCATTCAATTCTGGAAAAGAATATTTTGTTTGCAGATCACCTAGACTCATACATAATCCTCCTTGGAGGACATCTGCGGCAAATATTATTCCTTTTGCAATCCACTTAGTTGCAAGAGAGGTGGGCCGCCCCAGAACTAAAGAAGGATTTTTCCATAGCGGGGTAAGGGGAGAAGGAGCAGAAAGTAATTTAAATTTTCTAAGCCCCTGCTTCCATATTGAACAGGTGAAATTGATTACTGGATGGGCGGAGGCCTCTGGAGGTCGGCTTTTCTGGGGGAGCATTAATACAAGAGGGAGAGACACACTTCCACATGAAGAAACCTCAATATCTACCCATCCCGGACCAAAAGAAGACGCAAACCAGACCACTGCCTGACTGAGATGTGTTGCCATGTAATATAACTTAATATCAGGAAACCCACGGCCACCACAGTTAGTTTCCTTACGTAAAGTTAAAAAGCTAATTCTAGGTATTTTTCCCTTCCAGACAAATTTTATAAACCATTTATGAAGCTGGGAGAGAACCTGATCTGGAACTTTAACAGGTAGCGTTTGAAATAGGTAGAGAAGGCGCGGAATAATGTTCATTTTAAGTGCAACTATTCTGCCAAACCAGGATATATAATAAGATTGCCACTTGTGTAAATCTAATTTTATAGAAGAGAGAATTCTGGGGAAATTGGCATTGTACAAAGAATTATATGTACTAGTGATGAATATTCCAAGGTATTTTATTTTATCTAGTTTCCATGCAAAGTTATATTTAGTTTTAAGAGGATGTAAATGTTCATGTTTCATGTAAAAAGGTAGTGCCTCTGTTTTTGTATGATTAATCCTATAACCAGATAAATTACCATATATTTTGAGTATATTAAATAGGTTAGGAAGTGATGTTTGGGGTGACGATAAGGTGAGTAATACGTCATCCGCAAACAGCGAGATTTTATAGTCCTTCGTGCCAACTAGAATCCCTTTTACCGCCCTGGACTGACGAATGTAAGCAGCCAGGGGTTCAATAGTCAAGGCAAAGATCAGCGGAGATAAAGGGCACCCCTGTCTTGTGCCATTACTTATTTTGAAGGAGTCTGAAACCACCCCATTAATCGCAATTTTGGCAGAGGGGACTGAATATAGAGCTAATACACCTTGTAAGAAGGGACCATCAAAACCAAAATTACGCAGAGTCTCTATCATAAAGGGCCAACTAATCCTGTCAAATGCCTTCTCGGCATCTAGGGAAAGCATTATTGTAGGGATTTTGCTGGAATTAATAATATGTGTCAGATTAATAACTTTTCTAGTGTTATCACGGGCCTGACGACCAGGTATGAAACCTACCTGATCTTTATCTATTAAAGAAGATAAGATAGAGTTTAAGCGGGATGCCAATATTTTAGAGAATAATTTTAAGTCAGTGTTTAATAAAGATATTGGTCTGTAATGGGCACAATTTGTCGGATCTTTGCCCTCTTTATGAATCACTATTATACGTGCCTCTAAAGCTTGTGGTGAGAATGGAGCCCCATTCATAATACTATTAAATAGTGAAGTTAGGTGGGGTACTAGGACTCCTGAGAACGTTTTATAATAGGCCGCAGTAAACCCATCTGGTCCTGGTGCTTTACTGGATTTTGACAGTTTAATAGTCTGAAGTACTTCTTCTTCAGTTATCGGTGTCCCAAGGGACTTAGATGTTTCTAGAGACAGGCGTGGGAGTTTACATTTGGCTAAAAATTGTTGGGTTGAAGATGTGAGCGAAGGAGATTGTTTTTGTGAGGTATTATACAAGTTGGAGTAGTATGATAGAAATTCTTCTGTAATGTGTTTAGGATTATAAACCTGTTTACCTGAAGATGTTTTAATAGAGAGAATATTATTATGAGAAAGTTTAGCTCTCAGCTTAGTGGCTAAGAGACGGTCTGCCTTATCACCTTTCTCATAGTATGACTGGTTAAGCCAATTAAGCGAATTTTCGGCTTGGTGAGTGAGAAGGAGATTGAGTTCACCTCGTGTAGTCTGTAAGCGGGATAGGTCCTCTGCTAACCCCGTTGATTTATGTTTCTTGTCTAATATTTTTAGTTGGTCTGAAAGTATACAAATTTTTTGAGTCCTATTTTTTTTGGCATGTGCCGAAATACTTATCAAATGACCCCGAATCACCGCTTTATGGGCCTCCCATAGTAACATAGGACTTATGTCTTGAGAATTATTGAGAATGAAATAATCCTGCAGTTTATCACATAGAAGTGACTTATTTTGTGGATTGAGGAGAATTCGGTCGTTTAGTCGCCACTGCCTGGGGCCCACACCTTGCCCCAAGTCTTGAATATCCACACTAACCGGGCCGTGGTCAGACCAAGTCCGAGGCATAATGGATACATCAACAATGGACTGAGTTAATTCAGGACTGAAAAATATCATGTCCAGTCTAGTGTAGACCCCGTGCAGCGGCGAAAAGAACGTATAATCTCTTGCTGTAGTTTCCTTGATTCTCCAGGTATCAAATAATAACTGATGAGAAAGAAGGTTAATCAAACTCGACGAGGCTTCAGAAGATCCTCTCTGTACCGATTTGGGTATTGGTTTAGACCTGTCTAGGTGTTCATCTATAATAGTATTAAAATCTCCTGCCAGGACCACGTTTCCCTTACGATGCATTGATATATGTCCATCTAAACTATGGAAGAAACGGGATTGATTCTGGTTTGGTGCATAAGTGTTAATTAGAGTATACGGAGCATTATTGAGTAAACCTTCTAGTATTAAAAATCTCCCCTCAGGGTCCCTTATAATATTAGAATGTGCGAATTTAATATGAGCTGCAATTAGTATGGCAACCCCCTTTTTCTTGTATTGTGGATCACAAGCATGGAAAACATTCGGGTAGCGTCTACTTCTGAGTTCCGGATGATGTGTCCCTGAGAAGTGTGTCTCCTGTAAAAATACAATGTCCCCTCTAATTTGCTTTAATGTTAAAAATAGCAATGACCTCTTATGCGGACTATTCAGACCTCTCACATTTAAAGATACTATTTTGAGTACCATGGCATCTTATTAGTTGGATATAGTAATAACAAAAATACCATTGACAAAGTTATAGCATATTTCTGTAAAAGTAAAACGATAACTCCCGGGCAAGGGATTTTGTTGCAAGTCTCAGAAAAGTACATACATAAACAAACATAAAAAAACACAAAAAAAAAGGGGTGGGGAGGAGGGTAGGGGGAACAGAATTTAAGTCTGTTCAACATATCGGACCCAGGGGAATAAGAGGCTGAATAGCCAAAATTGTCCGATGCCGGTTCTAATGACCGGATGGGGGTTGGCCTTAAGAGTGCTCAAGTCAGCTTAGGACTTGACACCCAGTAGTATTTGGACCAAATATTTTAGAGATCCCAGGTGCGTTTCTTAGTCTACTATATATATGGTTTATATATGAATAACTTTCATATAAGTATATACTTAAACTGAAAAGGGGTACTTAACCCCTAATTTAATTTAGACATCTTAAACAATTCAAATAGGACTTAAATCTACTCAAAATTAGACAAAAACAACTCTGAATTATGCAATGTTTCATCTTAAATAATAACTCTATTTGCTGATAAAGTAATACATCAAAAAAATTGCCTATAAACTCTTGTCTTTAATTCTATGGAATTCCCACAGAACGTGGACTCTATAGTGACCAGTGGGCAGTCGCGGAAGTAGAAGAGCACAATGAAAAAGATGCCTGACATATAAATACTATACTGCAAATAAAATGTTTACAAGCACGTCTTCCGCTTTTGTAATATCCGTTATGAATTTAATTAGAACGTCAGACTAGAGATCTGGACGATGAGCCCACCGTCTGCCACTCTTCTCTCGGGGGGGATTTCCGATTTGACGTAGTGTGTGCATGTAGAGGTGGTTTTGGACAAGGTAGTTTCAGTGAAAGTAGAAGCTGCAGGGCCTCATCTGGACTTCTTGCAGATAGAATTTTATCCCCTGATCGAACTTGTAATGCAAATGGGAAGCCCCATCTATATCTAATCTGGTGATCTCTAAGAATTTTGGTAATCTCACTCATCTCTCTCCTTTTTGCCAATGTAATTGGTGATAAATCCTGAAAAATAAGGAGAGTTACACCCTCAAAGATGATTTGAGAGGAGTTACGGCTTCAATATAAATTTTGTCTTTTGACTGAAAGTAGTGTAATCTTAGAATGACGTCTCTCGGTTGGGAGGGGTTTTGAGATCGCGGCCTTAGTGCTCGGTGAGCACGATCCAGAATTAACATGTCATCTGGAATAGAAGGGGCTAGAGAACGAAAAAGACGGAAAAGATAGTTTTCTAAGTGGGATGTTTCCACTGATTCAGGAATGTTCCTGATGCGGAGGTTGTTCCGTCTTCCACGATTGTCCATATCCTCCTGTTTATCATATAGAAGTTGAATATCATGACGAATTTCAGTACTACTTTGTTCTAACATCTGTTGATAGTTAGCGATCTCATCATGTTTCTTCTCTAATGCATCCACACGGGTGCCCAAGTCATCTACGGTATTGTCATGTGTTTTAACTTTTTTTATTTTTTCTACTCTGTGCGCAGTGGGAGAGGAGCATTTGTAGATACATGGACTGTGCAGTTCTAAGAAATATAACAAAGAAATGTATGTCTAATGTAAATGTACCAGAAGGTTTTGACTTTGGAAACAAGTTGCTCTAGACATTCTCATATACAGGTAGGAAGTCATACGTATCCTAATTATCCTACTAGTGTGAAATGACCAAACATTGTTGGCAGTCATTGTCCTTCAGGGGGTCATTTTATGTGTCTTTATCCAACATTTACAAGGGCACACTGGAGAAAAATGTTAGTTGATTTTTTATTTTTCAGAATCTTCTTATTGTGTGGAAGTTCCTAGGAATTGTCATTAAGCTGAACTGGTATTAGTCCTCGATAAGTGAGAGGAGGAATACCATTGAGATTTTAGTTTTATGTACATTCTGAGAGACAGTTTATGCTAAATCAGATTGTGCTTGGGGCAACAAACTGGTTTGATATATATATATATATATATATATATATATATATATATATATATATATATATATATATATATATATATATATATATATGAAAAGGGAAGGTGTAGAGGTGCGCTCAGAAGATGGTTTCACCAGTCCACAAATTGTAAAAGTAAATACATCTCTCCACGCTGACTGTGACATTGGCATATTGATTCTGAATCGACTGTTGAGTTGAAAAAGGCGTGAGTAGGGGGTTTTTTGTTCACTTTAGGAGAAGCGAACCAAAGAGAGAAAGAAGCTTTGTGGGCGCACTCTTGTTGTTAGTAGATATGATATTAATTTAAAAAATAACTTTTATTGAGATCCTTATTAAAAATAAAGTAACAAGAGTCGTTACATGAAATAGAAAGACAGATAAATAGAATGGAGAAAAGATTTTTTATATATATAAATAAATATAAATAATGTAGTGTGCTAGCGCTAATTGCTTGTTCACACCTTAATCTCCATTCAGCGCATCAGTTCCTTGTCATCATTGGTATATATACACAATGTGATTGTAGGCGAAGTTGAATGGTTTGTATCCCTCAATTGGGTGGCTGGAATTGCCTTGGGGGATAATGGTTGCCCCAGCGGCGGAGCTTTTTGGTATTTATAGCTTGTATTGCTCATGCAGTAGACGTATCCAGTGCAATCAGATTGTGGAATACAACTTGTCCAAATTTTAGATACCACACCAGTGTTTCTTCAGGGGTCTCCCACTTAAATACTGAACTGGCCCTTCACTGCTTTGCTTCCAAGTTCGGGAAGTTTTTGGGCAGTTCCAGTGAGGTATGATGGTATGCTTAGGACCAAATTCCCATTCAGAGATTGCCTGGTTAACTGCAGTTGGAGCATTTATAGCTACCTGTATACCATGCAATTTTCTGAAATCATGAGAACCAGTGATGGTAAATTACAACTGTATATGGGAACAGAGATTTACCTTTATTGTGTACCGTGGGTGCCCTCACCGATATAAAGGTAATTAGCGGGTAGAGGAATAATGTATATACGAGGGAGAGAGAGGGAGGGGGCCGAGAAAAGGAGGAAGACAATTATTAGATATGGGGGGGGGGGGGGGGGGGGGAAGGAAAGACAGAGAAAAGGAGAAAGGTAAAGAGGGGGAAGTGGATCAAGACGTTAGGAATATTAGTTTTAAGTCACAATATAGGTGACGGCGTCACCAATTTATTGATCACCTGTGATCAAGTAGTAGGATATGTAAGTCACTGGTTGGAAAAATCAATAAATGGAATACTCCAGAAAAAATACCAGAAAAACTTCTTTTGAAATTAATGTCACTTAGTTTTGATGAAAACACTTATATCCCCTGATACATATAATTTCACATTGAAGGTTGCTGCACAGAGGCAAAGGCACGGTGAACCCGTGCTGTTGCCGGTGATATTAGCTAATATCACCGGCAACAGCACGGGTTCACCGTGCCTTTGCCTCTGTGCAGCAACCTTCAATGTGAAATTATATGTATCAGGGGATATAAGTGTTTTCATCAAAACTAAGTGACATTAATTTCAAAAGAAGTTTTTCTGGTATTTTTTCTGGAGTATTCCATTTATTGATTTTTCCAACCAGTGACTTACATATCCTACTACTTGATCACAGGTGATCAATAAATTGGTGACGCCGTCACCTATATTGTGACTTAAAACTAATATTCCTAACGTCTTGATCCACTTCCCCCTCTTTACCTTTCTCCTTTTCTCTGTCTTTCCTTCCCCCCCCCCCCCCCCCATATCTAATAATTGTCTTCCTCCTTTTCTCGGCCCCCTCCCTCTCTCTCCCTCGTATATACATTATTCCTCTACCCGCTAATTACCTTTATATCGGTGAGGGCACCCACGGTACACAATAAAGGTAAATCTCTGTTCCCATATACAGTTGTAATTTACCATCACTGGTTCTCATGATTTCAGAAAATTGCATGGTATACAGGTAGCTATAAATGCTCCAACTGCAGTTAACCAGGCAATCTCTGAATGGGAATTTGGTCCTAAGCATACCATCATACCTCACTGGAACTGCCCAAAAACTTCCCGAACTTGGAAGCAAAGCAGTGAAGGGCCAGTTCAGTATTTAAGTGGGAGACCCCTGAAGAAACACTGGTGTGGTATCTAAAATTTGGACAAGTTGTATTCCACAATCTGATTGCACTGGATACGTCTACTGCATGAGCAATACAAGCTATAAATACCAAAAAGCTCCGCCGCTGGGGCAACCATTATCCCCCAAGGCAATTCCAGCCACCCAATTGAGGGATACAAACCATTCAACTTCGCCTACAATCACATTGTGTATATATACCAATGATGACAAGGAACTGATGCGCTGAATGGAGATTAAGGTGTGAACAAGCAATTAGCGCTAGCACACTACATTATTTATATTTATTTATATATATAAAAAATCTTTTCTCCATTCTATTTATCTGTCTTTCTATTTCATGTAACGACTCTTGTTACTTTATTTTTAATAAGGATCTCAATAAAAGTTATTTTTTAAATTAATATCATATCTACTAACAACAAGAGTGCGCCCACAAAGCTTCTTTCTCTCTTTGGTTCGCTTCTCCTAAAGTGAACAAAAAACCCCCTACTCAGTTATCATACTGAATTTTGGGGCGCACCACCAATCAATGACTATCAGAATTTACTACAAATAGTCATCCACATTGGTTCCTTGAATAAATACCCCTTATATTTCTCAGTCTGTGCGGGTTCAACCACACCCCTCCTACCAATACGAGTTGAAAAAGGCATCAGTTGGAGAGGTGTTTCATTGCGCCCCTTGTTCTGAAATCGTTACATTATTCACTAAGTGGAGCATCATAGGGTTGTCAGAGTAACAACGGTGACCACACCACCCCAAGTACACACCCCAGAGTGTGTGTCAATATATATGTACTTAATCAAGGTGTAAAAAGTTCATTGATCTTGGTGTATTACCCCTGAAGAAGTCCCTAGGGACGAAACGCGTAGGGTTTCTCGCATGATCATTCTGCACCTATGGTCGAAGTCTTGTATTGGACTACAATGATCCACCGAAAATCTTTGTAAACGATTCCAAGAAATGTATTTTAAATTGTTTTATTATGTAGAATAAATATTTTGTATTTACTTTTACAATTTGTGGACTGGTGAAACCATCTTCTGAGCGCACCTCTACACCTTCCCTTTTCATCTTTGATATTAGACTCCCACTAGCGGCGGGGTCTTAGAGTAGTGCTGCTCACCTATAAGCGCAGGATTGGGTCACAACCCCTTTTCTATTTATATATATATATATATATATACATACACGCAGTAGAGCTGGCACTCTTCCAAATAGAAATAACTTGGCCCCGGTGCCTACAGATCACAGCAGCGCTGGGATCAGAAATAACAAGCAGATATGGTGGCACTCGGGTCCCCAATAATAATGACACCAGTCAGGAGTAGTCTAACAACTCCTGTTAGACTACTCCTGACTGGTGTCATTATTATTGGGGACTCGAGTGCCACCATATCTGCTTGTTATATATATATATATATATATATATATATATATATATATATATGCATAGAAAGGGTGACACTCCAAGAAAAGACGCAGCGATCAAGTGATTCAAAGGCTTTGAATTAGTTGAGGGCACCCGGACCTCTATTGACAGTGGAGTGCTGGCCACCCCCTATGATCTATATATACCCTGCACTCAGACACTGGAGACTGACATATAAAACCAAACACAATACTGACAAATCCTTGGTGCACAATTTGATCCTCTCTATCGTTTCTTATTGGTTGTACCCAAAACAGAAAGAGAGAAAAACAACAACAGTGTAATATGGTAAAAACCTGCTTAAATATCCAATAATAGTTGAGACTCGTACCCTTAGATTTAGTCTACTTTTCAGGGTAGACTACAATCGCATCTTGAGGTAGCGGTAACGACACCAACAGTTCTAAGTATATCCAATTCTCATTGTCACATATAAATAAGATAAAAGAGCTGGTATAGTGAAGTACCGTTTTTTATTCACAAAATAATT
This sequence comes from Crinia signifera, assembly GCF_055691185.1. Lineage (NCBI taxonomy): Eukaryota > Metazoa > Chordata > Amphibia > Anura > Myobatrachidae > Crinia > Crinia signifera. Next base: position 32,948,496 of record NC_139226.1, read on the forward strand.
ACATTAAAAACAAGGTTTGCCACAGGTTCCATAGGTTTTATGTAATTTTTAGTTTTAATTACATTGTGCTCCACATATATTAGAACATCGAGAAAACTCACTTGATCTTGACTTATCTCAAATGTTAATTTAATGCCCCTCTCATTTTCATTGAGATATTGACAGAAGGAATCCAAGCCTTCCCTATCTCCTCTCCACACAAAGAGGATGTCATCAATGGATCTCTGCCAGGACACCAGGTTTTCCACATATGGGTGGTGGGACCAGATGACTTCAGTCTCCCACTCACCCATAAAGATGTTAGCGTAACTCGGGGCAAACCTGTGCCCATGGCGGAAAGGGGGAACCTTCTGTCAATATCTCAATGAAAATGAGAGGGGCATTAAATTAACATTTGAGTTAAGTCAAGATCAAGTGAGTTTTCTCGATGTTCTAATATATGTGGAGAACTAAAAATTACATAAAACCTACGGAATCTCAGGCCTATATTAATAGGATTAGTTGCCACCAAGATAGGTGGCTGGATTCTATACCCATAGGCCAGTTTAAACGTCTTAGGAGAAACTGTACTGACCATTCAGTTTTCCAAGAACAAGCTGGTGAAATGAAAGAGCGATTTCTAAAGAGTGGCTATGATTCAGAGAAAGTTGAAAATGCCCTGTCCCAGGTACAAAATATAGAACAAGAAGCTTTATTAGTGCAAACAAATAATAAAACTAGTCAGAATGAGAGGTTTAAATGGGCGTTTACCACAGGCTATTCCTCTCAACATTGCGATGTTAATAAAATAATGCAGAGACATTGGGGACTACTGAAGAAGGACCCTATTATTGGCGCAGAAATTCCGGCAAACGCAGTTTGTACTTTTAGGAGGGTGCCCAATCTCAAATCAAAACTCGTTAAAAGCCTGTGTCCTGCTTCCCCCAAGAAATCCACAGTGACGTCTATAGGGTTTTACAGATGTGGATCTTGTATGGGATGCAAAATTGTTAAGTACAACTTCGGACCCAAAATTACTGAATTATTGATCAAGGCTGTTAGGACGATCCGTGTCTGGCATTAGGTTCTCCCCAATAGGGTATAAATATGGGACTAAGCACCTTTCCTCTACATGCCTTGAAAAAGAAACCCTTGTGGATTCAAAATGCATTGGCAGTGCAGAGGATGAGGTGAACTCCTGACTGACACGGGTGACTAGCTTCAAGGGACGCCTGTTTGTTGCATTCAACATCTGCTATTTTGTCTACTTTGTTATTGTAGACAACACCACTCGGTGAAAGTCAGCTGTGGCAAACCTTGTTTTTAATGTAAATATTTAGTGAATAAAAAATGGTACTTCACTATACCAGCTCTTTTATCTTATTTACATTTGACAACGAGAATTGGAGATATTTAGAACTGTTGGTGACGTTACCGCTCCCTCAAGATGCGATTGTATTCTACCCTAAAATCCAAGGGTACGAGTCTCAACTATTATTGGATATTTAAGCAGCATATGTTTTAATGGTTTATACCTTATTACACTATTGTTGTTTTATCTCTCTTTCTGTTTTGGGTACAACAAATAAGAAACGATAGAGAGGATCAAATTCTGCGACAAGGATTTGTCAGTATTGTGTTTGGTTTTATATGTATTTGTGTATGTCTGGTGTTACATACAACTGATTTGAATCCAAAAGGCAGCGCAAGCACAGGGACCTATGCAACAATACATTTTTTCCACTGGAGACTGACAAACCATTCAGACTTGGGTGTACAACATAGACGCTGCAGTGGAATCTGCACAACATAGACGCTTCTTTTTTTCATTTTTTCATTTTGGCATTAATTGGAACACAGATGTGCCAATAAAGGCTATTCCCCAGCCCTGCTATTAAAGGTTTTGGAACAATTTACCCTGAAGAAGTCATTCTTATGATGAAACGCATTTGGTCTGTTCCCATCCTAACAGAATTGAACAGAAGCTGATGTCCATCAATTTGAATATGTTTTAATAAAAACCTTTTTACGTACAAAGATTTGTTTACATGAATACAAGCATTTATTAAGGTGGTGGTAGCTCACTTTACATTCTTTTCTATATATATATATATATATATATATATATATATATATATATATAATATAAAGCAATGAGAAGGAAGATGTCAATCCTGGGTTATATAGTACTTATATAGGTACATGTGTATATATATATATATATATATATATATATATATATATATATATAATCTCCAATGGTTCGAGCTGCACTGCCACACAAAATATAAAGTAGGCTTGGATGCCCAACCTGGATCCAGCAAACACTGGTCCCCTATAAATAGACGATTTTCTGGTGGCACTCCAAATAACTGGCTACAAGGCACAGGTTCTCAACAATGTTTCGAGGTCCTTTATTCCCTCGTCATCAGGTCAATTTGACATACAAACAAACAGGGTATATATACATACATACCATTTAGTGCACTCGTTCCCGGTGTGGGGTCCGCCGCCGGCAACTTATATATATATATATAAATAGTGAGTCCAGAAGACCGGCACAACACACTGCACATACGCTGGTATAGCTCAGCTGGGTGCCCACACTGGAAAATCAGACAATCGAGGTTTGGAGGTGCGGCACTCCCTGCATATTAACAAGGCAGGAAACGGGTTTCAGGCAACATTTCAATGTCTTTAATGAGATGAAAATGTCTCATTAAAGACATTGAAACGTTGCCTGAAACCCGTTTCCTGCCTTGTTAATATGCGGGGAGTGCCGCACCTCCAAACCTCGATTATATATATATATATATATATATATATATATATAATCCAGATAAGCTCCGGAACTCACTGCATACTCTGGTAATGCCTCTGGTGCCTTCCAACAGCTGCATCTGCAGTTTGCATAATCCAGCTGAATATATCCACAACACGGCGGCACTCAGAAATAATTAGAGACAACAAGCGGCCTGACGCCAACGTTTCAAATGTCTGTTCGCATTTTTCGTCAGGGCCGGTTGTTGTCTCCAATTATTTCTGAGTGCCGCCGTGTTGTGGGTGTATATATATATATATATATATATATATATATATATATATATATATACACAAGGTAGCAGGGTCCGGCACAACCTCCAAACATACGTGATACTCGGGTGCCTCCAAACGGGGATAGACAGCCAAAAAAGAACAAAGTGGCACTCCGTAGCTTAGAAGCTAATAGAATTTAATTAAGCAATATAACACCAACGTTTCAATGCCTACTTGGGCATTTTCATCAAGGCTTACAAGAATACAAACACAGTCCTACCTTATAAGCATCTCAGAACTCTGCAATACCGCGAATGGTATATACAATGTTGCTAGGAGCAGCACTGCCGGCAAAAAAGTGTACAAACTTTCAAGGGTGCCTTCCAGGGATCACAGACAACTGAGACCGCAATAAGAGGTATTAAAGCCTCGAAACGTCATAATACACCTGTGCAGTGTGTCATTTTATTGTGAGTGCCACCGTATGCTGTCTGTCTGTATATATATATATATATATATATATATATATATACTATATAACGCATCACGTTCAACATGCATATATGCTATTTCACTTATCAACTACCCTTTCTGTAAAGTAATGTTTCCTTAAATTTCCTCTAAACCTGCCTCCCTCCATTATCAGTGTATTGCCAAAAGTTAGTATTATATTTCTTTTCCTTTAAAGAATGTTTCTCTTCTGTACTTTGTTATCACTATTATTAGCACTACTAATAAACTTTAATTTATTCTGATTATTTGAAAAACTGTTAATATCATTATAATTATGGCACAGAGATTTTAATTGGACACTCAAGATCAAGTTTACGCAATTGCTGTGATGACAGCTCACCGTGGTGATATAGGTTCTGGATTCTGCGAGTTTCCCAACATTTATTTGTGTATTTATTTATCATTCATACAAATTGGAAAGTCTAAAACAAATAATCTCAGTATCTCCCAATTTAGAAGTAACTCCGATGTTCTAATCATTATTGTTTCAAAATAACCATTCCCCTTCCATATAAACAATACTTCATCAATATACCTTTTCCACAGTATATCATCAATATACCTTTTCCACAGTATATCATCAATATACCTTTTCCAGAACACTGTGCTTGTTCATCGGGTTTCCATACCTTTTGTTCAATAACTTTATATTGAATTGACATTGCAGTCACCATTAAACATACAAGTTACCACTGGAGTGTATTCATATGGGTTATCATGTCTTTAGTATCTTTCATATGTAATTAATTTCTAAAAACTAATGGCTTCTCCTCTCTCTCTCTCTTTCTCTCTTTTCCTGATTTTTCTTATTTGCATTCTCTTTTTTTTTCTCTCTTCTTTATTTCTTCAACTATTGTTAAACTTGCATTGTATTTATATGGTCAATTTATTTTGTTGAGCCATATACTGATAACTATGTTTAGACCTTTATATTATTGCTGGAAGTTTGTGCACTTCCATACAGGTTATGTATGGTTCTATATGTTAATATGCAAAAAAAAAAAAGTCTTAAAAAAAACAAGACTGGTTGATATTTCTGGGTCCAGGGTTATCCCTAGGTCAGTGCCACAGCTTATGTCTGAAATGCATGACCCAGATCTTTAGACCCGGATTGCTCTGAGAAGGAGCTGAGTGGCTGTTTATGGCTGCCTGAGGCTGTTACGGATAACCTCATCAGCGGGAGATGGCAGAGCTCAGATAATGGCAGGGCAGAGGGCTTATGTGTGAAAGGGATCGACCTGGAAAAAACCCAGGTCTGTGGTGAAGTGTGAAAGGGATTCTCTGAACTGGAGTTACACCCATGTTGAAAAACCCTGTTGAGAGCTATGTATTTGCAGGGGCGTACAGTGCATCTGGAAAGTATTCACAGCGCTTCACTTTTTCCACATTTTGCTATGTTACAGCATTATTCCAAATACATTTTTCCCTTCAAAATTCTACACACAATACCCCATAATGACAAAGTGAAAAAACATCCCCACAGCATAATGCTACCACCACCACTTCACTGTAGGGATGGTATTGACCTGGAGATAAGTGGTGCCTGGTTTCCTCCACACATGACGCCTGGCATTCACACAAAGGTTTTCTAATTTGTCGCATCTCATGGTCTGAGAGTCCTTCGGGTGCTTTTTGGCAAACTTCAGATGGGCAGCCATGTGCTTTTTACTAAGGAGTGGCTTCCGTCTGGCCACTATACTGTACAGGCCTGATTGGTGGATTTCTGTAGAGAGGGTTGTCCTTCTGGTAGATTATCCTCTCTCCACAGACGAATGCTGTTCTCTGAGAAAGTGTCCCTTAGGTTCTTGGTCACCTCACTGACTAGGGCACTTCTCCCCCTAATTCAGTTTAGATGGCTGGACAGCTCTAGGAAAAGTCCTGGGGGTTCAGAACTTCTTCCATTTATGGATGATGGAGGCCACTGTGCTCATTGGGACCTTCAAAGCATCAGATATATTTCTGTAACCTTCCCCAGATTTGTGCCATGAGACAATCCTGTCTCGGAGGTCTACAGACAATTCCTTTGACTTCATGCTTAGTTTGTGCTCTGACATGCACTGTCCAGTGTGGGACCTTTTATAGACAGGTGTGTGCCTTTTCAGATTATGTCCAATCAACTGAATTTACCACAGGTGGACTCCAATTAAGCTGTAGGAACATCTCAAGGATGATCAGTGGAAACAGGATGCACTGGAGCTCAATTTTTTGCTTCATGGCAAAGGCTGTGAATACTTACAGTATGTACATATGATTTCTTAGTTTTCTATTTTAAATAAATTTGCAATAATCGCCCAATTTTTCACATTGTCATTATGGGATATTGCGTATAGAATTTTGAGGTGAAAATTAATTTATTTCATTTTGTAATAAGGCTGTAACACAAGAAAATGTGGAAAAAGTGATGCACTGTGAATACTTTCTGGATGCACTGTATGTCTGAAGAGGTATTAATTTAAAGAAATTGTGACACGAGTTGAAATATGGTGATGTATAAAAAGAATCTTGAGTATTTTATTACTTTTCCATTAAAACAAATATAGGGGCTTATTCAGACGTGATTGCTTCTCTGATAATTAGCAAAGCCCTGTGATCAGATAATCGCTGTAAAGCCATAGTAAAATCCCACCCTGTGCAAGATTACGAATTGATGTGCGTGGCTTGCGAAAATTCTCATGGGGAACCTAATTGAAGCCTCCTTTCCGGCTGCTGGAACGCATCTTGCATTCAGGGCCAGATTAACAATGGGCCTGATGGAGTTGTAGCTCCAGGCCCACTCTCCAGAGATATTGCGGGTAAACATTTCTGAAATGTAATTTCATGGTTGTTCATGTTGTTTGAGGGCAGATATCTCTGGAACCAAATGGCCCAGTTTCAAAGGATGAAAATAATTCGAAGCCCACTCAAAAGTTCTTCAATATGATACAGGTTGAGTATCCCTTATCCAAAATGCTCGGGACCAGGAGAATTTTGGATAACGGATTATTCCGTATTTCGGAATATTTTAATATTTCAATGATGTATTTTGAAGTATCTTGCATTTATGCTGTATAAACACATAACATACACACAAATATATTTTATTACCACATAAAATACACACAAATATATTTTATTTGTTCAAAAAACAAGGTTTCAAAACTAGAAACAAAATGTGTGTACTATCTCAGCACTGAATTTGAATGCCAAGCAATCATTGTCTTGCACATATATAGTGCCAGTTACATATCATGTCCCCAGTGATGCTGTTACAAATGTCCCCAGTGAGTTTTTAGCAAAAAAAATATTTTTTTTTCACTTTCTGGAATGTCTGGTTTTCGGAATAATTTGGATAACGGATATTCGGATACGGGATACTCGACCTGTACTGGTCTCATGTAAATGGGTCAGTTGGTTCCAAAGATCTAGCCGGTATGTTAAAGGGGTGGGGGGGGGGGAGAATGGGTGGTTTTCTCTCCCCCTCACATCAGAAAATGCAGGGACTAGGCTGGTGTAAAAGGGGCCAACCTGCATGACCCTAAGACCATACTCCTGGGTAAGTCCCTGCATTTCCTGGTGTGAAAGTGGTATTATTTCAAATAGCTGGGACCTACAGTGTCCCCTGCTCTCTGCCCACCTGTCAATGGCTGTCACTTCTGCCTGGCGGCAACTGTCCCCCGGTTACCGTGAGCATGTATTCCCCCTTAGCAATGAGCATGGAACCCCTGGCAATTAGCATGGAACCCCTGGCAATGAGCATGTAGGTAAGCAGCACTTATGTAGCACAATTTTTAATAGGCATTATGGTGTTTGGCATAATATGTAATGGACATTATGGTGTGTGGCCTAACATATAATGGACATTATGGTGTAAATTTTTAATGAGCAATGCCCTGGTTTATGAAGCATATTGTGAATTTTTGCTCAATCCGTTTGGTATTTCTGAAGCAGTAGAACTTGTATAAAGTAATAGATTAGAGAAGCAAATTTTTTGAAAAATCACAAAGCGTGACTTTTGCAGAGTCCAAGGTGTGCCATATTGTGCCATACATGGTGCAGTAAAACCAAGATGTGAAAAACTCAATCCATGTGACAAAATGTGAATTTTGCCTTAATCTGTGTGGCATGATGTGAATTTTGACTCAATCCATATGCCATAGTGTGAATTTCTGCTCATTCCATGTGGCATAATGTGTAAGAGGCAAGTACAGTATAAGGGGGTTACTATTGTGTTGCATAATTTGTATAAGGGGTATGTGTGTGGTAAACTTAAAAAATATTTATGTATTAAGGGTGTGTTGATTTTTTGGCCAGATGTATCTAGCTTCAAAAGTGATAAAATGGAGAGTGATAAACAGTCAGCCAATCAGTTCCTACCTACCATTTTTCAAACCCAGCCTGTAACATGATAAGCGTCCTGATGACGGGCGGAGCCCGAAACGGCGTTGACCCCAGAGTGACGGTGATTCCTTGATGACTTGTATACGGTGGGTTAATACCCTTCAACCGATTACCCGGGCAAGTAAAGCTTGCTCCCCCTGACAGCGTAGAAGTGCCGGGCTTCCCTCCCCTGTGTATATATGTATATATATATATGCCATTGCACTCTTTGGCTGGAGGGAGTGTGCATATATATCGTCTGTGCTGGCGATACATGGTTGGCACTGCAGCCCAAAGTCTGCAGCAGCCGCTGGAAGGTAAGTATATCTGCAGCTTCTATTTTACCTCTTTTCTGTGCCAGGCCCTTGCATATGCCAACCTCTTTGCCATTTTCCCCCCTACACTAAACCCTTTGCATTTTTCCTATGTCAGCCCCCTGCCTTTTCCAGGCATATATAATTAGTCGATAGTATTTACACAATTAGGCCCTTATTCAGATCTGATTGCAGTACAAATTTGTTTGGAAAATGGGCAACACCATGTGCACTGCAGGTGGGGCAGATGTAACATGTGCAGAGAGAGTTAAATCTGGGTGGTGTGTGTTGAAACTGAAATCTAAATTGCAGTGTAAAAAAAATGTAGCTAGTATTTTCCCTGCACAGAAACAAAATAACTCACCCAAAATGTAACTCTCTCGGCACATGTTACATCTGCCCCACCTGCAGTGCAGCATGGTTTTGCCCATTTTCCAAACAAATTGGTACTGCGATCAGATCTGAATAAAGGCCTAAGAGACACACCCATGAGCAGACCACCCAAACAGAACACTGGTCACATTATTAGGTGCTGGCCACAACCCCTATTATTGCGCATAATAGGCCCTTGATCATTTTCAGCTCCAGGCCCATTTAGACCTAGATCTGGCACTGCTTGCTTTGCATCGCCAGGAAGTGACGGTGTCCATGTGCTATTCCAGCACTGCAAAAAAAGCACATTTCAAATGCAGACCCGCTTTTAGATGCCCATCCCACTGGGGTGCTTGCATCGATGGGTGATGAGCCCCGTGACACCCACACTGATGATCTATATGATCTTCTCCTGTCCGCATACCAGAAGTCCGAAGACCGGATGCGTTCCACGGACCGGAAGTAAGGACGCCAATTGCTATCCAATAGCCAGAAAAATGTCTCATGTACCTAACTGTAAAATAGTGTTTTCTCTATTGTGGACATTATTTCTCATGCATTATCAATAGTAATAGGTCTGCCTCCTTTAATATCTTCCAGATTTTGTTATTGAAATTTAAAATTTTTACAGTAATTAGTTTCATCAGTTGGTTTATTGTTTGACACCTACTTTGTGCTATAGGGGTAGAAAAACCCTACCTGATTACCTGTTGCTATACCTTTGATAAAGTTGTAAACAGCACAACGAAACGTGTTGGGACCACTTTATGGACAAATGAGAGGACGTCCTAATACCATCCCAACTTGAACCAGCTCTACTCTACACCCAATTCTGGGACAAAGACCCCTTGAACCTGGGACTTTCAACCCTTCCCCATCAATATCTGAATCCATCCATCCGCACACTTGGGAGGTTGCAGCTGCTTGAACAAAACTACCCTCCAGCGGTGATTGCCAAACCATAAGCCTGGCTACAGACACCAGCGGTGATGTATACTAGCCTTAATGAATTAATATGGGGGCCTCCCATTATTTTCACCAATCGCGGAAACGGAGCACTATAGGAACAAGCGGGACATTTCCAAATAGTTCTTATTTCTCATGTGTCCAATTTTAAATTGTTTTAGATGTGATGTGTATTATGATATACTAAATCTAGAATTATATGATAATAATTGTTCCAACCGTATTTTTTTTGCGCTACTCATTCCTTTCTTGCATGTTCTTGTTGTTTGGGAATTGACTGTTCCCTAGAGTTAACAGCTTGACAACACAGTGCCTGATTTACCTTGGTAAACCTTTGTGCAGCCGATCAGCGATTAGCAAAAAATCCATACGCAATCACTCAGCATCTAATGATTTTTCCACTGTGCGCAGTCTGTGCTTAACCTAGGACTTGCTCGGCGGATGCGATAGAAACAGGCTGTTCGGGGCCGGAGCTGACGTCACACGACTTCCCTTCAAACACCTGGGCACGCTGTCGATTTCCCTGACACTCAAAGAAAATGATTGGTTACACCTCCCAATGCTGGCTTCATGTCAATTAACTTGCGTATGATGTTTGATTATCGCCCAGCCCGTGAATTCACACCCATACGATCAAGTTGGAATAACCCCTTGTAATCATCATTCCTATTGTATCCACAACAAAAATGTTAATCTAATGGCGTGTAACAGCCAGACCAGTATTTTATGTACTTAGGTCATCTCCTATAACCTTCATTTCCCTGGCACCTGTTTACTAAAGATTTAAGTGTTGTTTACATAAAGCTACCATTGCGATAACACTTTCCCCATTCTTCTAGTGCAAACATGATTCCATTGGATAATTAAAAGTTGACATGGCAAATACTGATTGGTAATAATGTGCTAGGAGGCAGGATGATCAGTAGATTTACTGTTTTAGAAGCTAATTTTACCAATGCTTTAGCATGGTCTTTTAATATCTCGTCTGTCTTGGGAATTAGCAGCCTTTTCTTTTGAAGAAGACAGTCACACAGCAGGTTCTTGAGAACCTATTCTTGTACATTTTTATTGCTGCATAATTGAGAGCCTCCTAACTAATGCTATCACAGTACGGTACGGGCATTCCAAGTGCTCTAGTCATACAGTGGAGGAACCTGTGAGTGGTTGGCCCAGGTGCAAAAATATAAGGCCCCCCTACTCCAACCCAAGTTCACAATAGGCCACAGCAGTAGCTGGCAGCAGTGGACCTCTTAGTCCTCAGGGGCCTGCTGCACCAATGGTAGTTCCACCTCTATTGTCATAGTCTTTTTGATAGAACATGATTTCTAGGATGTAATAAGGTTATTTCTGATCCCAGTCACCCATGTCACTCCTTGTTGCCCTCACACATTATAGACATAGCTGGATTAGGGCATTGGGGGGCCCAGGGCTCTTAAGAGTGAGGGAGAACTAAAGCTTAATATTTGGGATGCAGGAATCAGGTTCTTGAGCACAAGCCTTTAGTACATACATGAAAAGGGGATGTGTCCCATAATCTGTCACACACACACACAGAATCATGGCTGCCACTAGGAATTTTGGGACCCGCGACTGATTTCCGGGCCCCCCCTCATCTCCCCCCTCCCTTCACGTACAGCCCAACTCCTGCAACCCTCATCCCTTCCTGCTGAACACAGCAGGCCCCGAAGCACAGGCTTCTTCAATGCAGAATGCCTGCAGCCGCTGGCTTAATTCAGTGCACCAAACGCAGCACAGGCAGCACAGCGGAGGCAGTCGGGGTTGGGGATGCGGTGGGCAAAATAAGCAGCCTGGGCCCTTGCAGGGGCTGGGGCCTGAGACAGCTGTACCACAGCACCCCCCTATCGGTGGCCCTGCACAGAGTACATATATACAGTACAGTTACTTATTTGCCATATACATTTGCACATACACATAGTTAAACAAGTACCGTATATGCAAACACATACACAGTCTAGCATATACTGTACCCGTATAAGCATCGAGATATGAAAAGTATGTTAATGTTACAAAACATTTTGCAGACAAGCACTAATCACAGCAACCTACTCAGAAAAATTCACTAAAGCGTACTTAATACATATTATAAAAGGAGGGAATGATAATTAACCCAACTAGGGTCATCTAAGAATCTGAAGAACAATCTTGAAAACTTTCTTGAGATTTTGCAACATATAAATCAATGCTTAGGAGAAGACACTACATTTCCACAAGATGGGGTACACCACGGTTTATAAATTCAGAAAGTACCTTGGTCAATTTAAAGTTGGGCTCAAAAAATGTGTTAAACAATGATATCCTTATTTACAATAATATTGTTTTTTACACTGTTAAGATAATTTTATGTGTTGGCTCTGTAGTCATCATCATTAATTTTCAAACATTTTTATTTTGCGCAACTGTAATTCAACTGTAAATAGGACCCCCCAAAAAAGGTTCAGAAAGAGCAAAGTAATAGAAAAAGCAATAAAACAATGAATACATGCCTTGATGTTTGCGTATTATATAATGAGTAACATTGTAATAATAATACAAAAGGCAAGGTTTGTAGATCAAAGATTGGCGAAATGTCACTATTATCTCAGAATATAAATGGAAAGAGATATTTATTAAACAATGAGAAAAAGAGAAGTCAGGAAATATTGTATTATCCTGTTCGGGAATGGTAGAGGCAAAGGAAGTGAAAAACACTAAACATGAATACATAGGGGGCAAAAAGCTTATTGTTGCCATACAAACATCAATAGTGAAAGGTCATTTATAAAGGATTGTTCATACCTACAGTACAACAACAAGGCCAGGCATTGTTGTCGTTATTGGAAAATTCTTCAAAAATGTTGCAGTTCTATCTTAGGGTAACATGAATGCTGTAATATATATCATGTGATATAAGCATGGGATTATTATTTATGAACAGCTATTTATATAGCACACACAATGGGCTTTACAGAGAATTTTTGGCCATTCACTTCAGTCAATGTCCCCTGTGGAGCTTACAACATAGCTGCCTACCCTCCGCATTCTGCAGGAGACTCCCTGAAATAGCAGCAATCTCCCTCTCTCCCTCATTAGTCTAGCAATCTCCCTCATTTCACCTAGCCCACATTACAATTTTACATTTTTGGGGAAAAAAGGAATGAGAGATAGATACATTTGCATTGAATCATCAGCACCATTTCCCAGCACGTTACCAAGTATAGTATCTCTTACTAACTGCTTTGGGGCTCATCTACATTTGGATATAAGTAATTTTAAAAGATTCCTCTCAGATGTAGCAGTGCACATCCAAGTTTCTAGGTGCCACGTTCACAATCTCTTTTCACAAGCTCTCCATATATGGATGGAGTATGACACGCCCCCTCAATGCAATATTATACTACCAACTAGTTTCCAAAAGTAGGCAAGTATGGCTTACAATCTATATACCCCACCACATGCACACACACACACACACACACACACACACACACACACACACACACACACACACTGTCAGGAGCCAAATATACCACTTTCAGACAGAATAGCCCCTAAATCCTGTTTTTTACTCAACATTTGAGTGCCAGGTTGTCTTGCAGGTCCCAGTCTGACCCTCCTTTCTCACAGAATAAGGAGACATCCAGATCTGATTTATTAAGTTTGCATAATTTAGTGTCAGACGTGAAAATGGACACTTTGCCAAGTAGACCATCATTGATATCATTAATAAATATATTAAAGAGGAGTGGCCCCAGCACCAAACCTTTCGGTATACCACTTAATACTGGAACCCAATTTATAAACAAATAATTCACCACCACTCTCTGCTCCCCATCCAGCAGCAAAGTTCTGACCCAAGTACGAATGTTTTCTCCTAAACCCTACCCCCCATTTTATGGATCAATCTCTTATGAGACACTGTATCAAAGGCCTTAGCAAAGTCTAAGAAAACCACGTTGACTGCTTCGCCTTTCTCAAATTCGCACTAACTTCCTTGTAGAAATTGAGTTAGTTTGGCAAGACCTGTCCATCAGACCTGTCCATCACAAATCCATGCTGGTTCCCACTCATTTGTTTCACAGTAAATAATTGCAGGGTCTTAATTTGCTTTTCTGTTTCAAAGGGGTATAAGCCTACCACTGACTTTTTGGAGTGTGGAAGAAAACCAGAGTACCCAAGGGAAACCCACACATGGGTAGTGTACATACTCCATGCAAATAGGAATGGCATTGGATTGGAATCCAAGACCTCAGTACACCATCCCTGCAACCCCAAAATAGTAATTACCAGCAATGCTTATGACTACTGTAAGATAACTGGATATGTAGATTTTCAATGAGGCCCTAATTCATAGTCGCAACAAAAAGGTCCCAAGGCAAACTCGAATACCTATGGAAATAGTACATTATGGTCTCATTATATCTTTTGTTTTATCTAAAATCTTTACCACTCCAAAAGGAAGATGAAAAGCCACAAATTAACGCTTCTAATTATTCACTGGTGCAGATAAGTACATCATTTATTTTTATTGGTATTGGGCCATCATTTCTGAGTTTATTGCACTACATTGGTTTTCTGCACTAGGAATAGTCTTTGCCGGTATTTTAGTAATTTTAGTTAACGAATCCTGGATATTTACACATTTTGCAGTGATGGCGTAAGAAAGACAGAACAATAGACCCTTCTTGTGTTTTACCTCTATACTAAATACCCAACATAAATCTATTTGCTTATTTATGGTAACCACTAATTACCATCTAGCATTTCAGATCTATTATTTCAGCTTCGATAAATGGGGGAGAAAAAATAGGTGGAAAATGTTACTAATTCCCCTTTGCCACTGCTGCAATAAACCATGTTACTTACAGATGGGGGCGTAGGGAGGGTGACTCTGGTAGAGTGCAGGTTCCAGGAGCATAGGAGGAGAGAGCATGCCGCTGGCCCCCTCTCCTCTCTCCTCTGCTGCGCTTGAGTTAGGAAGAAGCTGGGAGCTGCTGGTGTGCGAAGGGGGTGAGAGGCGGTGGGTGTGCACCAAAGGGTCACAAAGTCTCTGTCTGTATGCAGACAAAGACCCTGTACCCAGAGACGGTGCAGCAGGTGCATTACACTGGGGCCCCTGAGGAATAAGGGGCTCAATGCTGCCGCCCACTGCTATGCGGCATATTGTGAACTTAGGCAGGAGTGGAGATGGGGGGCCCAAATTATATTTTTGCACCTAGGCCATCCAGGGCATTACACTTTGTGTGGCATAATGTGTAACGGGTATTCCTATTAGAAGGAAAAATTACTAGGGGGGGTGCCGAAACATACCCCTGCACCGGGTACCATGTCACCTGAATGAGACCATGGTTTTAGTCAGGGCCGGTGCTAGGGTGTCCGGCGCCCTCCTGCAAACCATAAATTTTGCGCCCTTTTACATTGCCATTGCAACAAGCTGCAGCCCGATTGTGGGAGTGTATGCAACATGTGATCCTATGGAGGATCTCAGGTGCATGTACATGTATGCATACACCATCTCAGTGCTGTGTCCGCAAAATGTTGCAGGCACTGAAGGTGCCCGTACACGCTGTGAGAATCGCATACGGTATGGGCTAGATCGCATCGCACAGCATGCATGCAATGTGTGTGCGATGCGATCCGAAAGCAGTACAAAAAGTATGTGCAGCACATACTTTTTGTACTGTGCGATGCCCACAGGGGCGCACATCGCATCGCACGCTGCTATTGCAGCGTGTATGGCCACCTTTAGGCACATAACCCAGCCGATTGTTTAAAAAGTGTCTAAATTAATATAAAAAAATCTACAATTATTAAAAAATTTGTTATAAACATGTATAATAATAGACTCACTGTTCTTTTGCTGTTTAACTCTTGTGCAGTCCCTCCTCTTCTATCGGCGTAGGCAGGACACTGAGGACGCCATTACACCCCTATCGTGACTAAGGGGGAAAGGAGGGGAGAGACGGAGGAGTTGGAAGAAGAGGGGAGGAGATAGAGGGGGCAGAATGTTGAGGACTGGCAATGGAACTGGCACAGCACACTGAGAAGAGGGAAGGAAGGGCGGTGCTGCTGCCTGTTCGTCATTTGATTGACAGGCGCAGGGAGCAATGGGTAGGGGGCGGATCCGGACATGACATGTCATCCAGGCATTCACAGACAGCGCTACATGCCTCAGCGCAAGTGTCCGTGAGGAAGAGGGAGGCAGGTCACAAGAGGAGGACAGTGTGTGCGCGGTGCAGGGAGCTGCTCAGCCTCTCCATACTGCCGCCCGCTGTCAGACAGGCACTGTGGGCAGGAGGCAGTGAGTCAAATAATACACAGAAAACAAATAGTAAATCCCAAGAATTAAAAGTAGGTGTCTTCCAGAAAAACTAGCACCTCCTGTTACTTTGGGGGAGGGCTATGACTAGAGTTGCCACCTCAGGCATCATTGATTCCTGGAGATTCCCAGCCACCCACCCACCCCCCCTGGTAAAAGTGGACAGATCTAATTCTGTAAAAGGGCAGAGCTATGATCACTGCTCCACCTGTATAATAATAATACTAATAATAAAATGACACCACAGGCTGCTCCTCTTGTATAATAATAACAACAGCAGCACACCAGTGACAGCAATGTTACACTCAGCATATCTCAGCACAGGGGGCCAGCAGGTACTAACAATGACATGAGGTTTTTTTTTCAAAATTTGTTTATTGGGTTTTTCAAAATTTTCACAAAGAATAAACAACAAACATTAACATACGAGCAATAATATCAACAGTAACAGCGATCGTAGCAGCAGATATATTATTGATTTACTATACTTTACATTGAAGTCTTAGCATTAGTAGTAGATCCGTAGGAGAGGCATTAGGTGTCTTATCAAGATATTCCACTGATAGGTAAATAAATGTATGGAATTCAGTTTTACTCCACATTGTGAATATTAATATATTGAGTATTAATATATTGGGTCAAGTCTCCAATCTATTCTGTGTGTTAGTGGTAGCCTTTAAATGAGGCATACATTGAGACTCATATTATCCACTTGCTCCTTCGGGTCCTCCTCCAAAGCCACAATCTTATCTAAACCTTATTATAAAAGAGATAGTAGAGAGTAGAGATAGAGTGGGGGAAGGTAGGGTGGGTTAGGGAGGGGGGGGGGGTTGGATCCTACATGGCAATGTGTTAATGCGAATGTCAAATGGTCAAGTAAGTGAGAATACAGGTGGATCTGTGGACCTGGGACCATGAGTATGCATGTACACACAAAACATATTTCCAACAGCATTATGATTCCTTCAATGAAAAATTTGGACAAGTTTCACATAATTATTAACAGTTTAACATGCTGCGCGCCATTCCATAACATTCTTAAGTATTCAGCTTCTGTAGTGTTTCGTATGCTTTCCATCTCTTAGAGACGCTGGAAGCATTCCCTGTAGACAGTGTGACATTATATTTTTCAAAATGCATAATTTTATTCAACGTATTGATTAGGTTCGTCAATGTTGTGGGGGGAGTGAGACAGCCACTGCTTTAATATTAGTTTTTTTGCGGATGTGACAAGGATTATCAAAAAAGGTATATGCTGTGTGTGAGGCCCAGACAATTGCCAGGGGTCGAAATTTGCAAAAAGCAAAGGAACAGGGTGTAGAGTAGCTGACAGCTTAAAGCTAATATTGATGTAATTTATTATTTTGTTCCAGAACTTTTTGGTCCGGCCACATGTCCAGAGGTTATGGAGTAATGTTGCTGAGCTGCAATGGCATTTTGGGCATCGTCCGGACTCCTCTTCCACAAAATGGCTTCTCTGGCCCTGGGATATGTATGCTCTGTATAAGATTTTTATATGTGTCTCTTGTAATAAAGACGATTTTAACGAACTCATTGTTTCTTTATGATATTTAAATAGAGTTTCTTCACTAATCATGTCTGGGAGATCTTTTGACCACGCGGCGGTGGTCTGGGACCATGCTGGTTGGGTTTGGGGTTTGAGGAATTCACTATAGATTAGCTTAGTCTTAAACTTTTTGAGTTGGAATTTCACTATAATATTATGGGAAAAGGCAGAAGAAATTGGTCGCACAAGACCATACAGTATGTGTTTTCGGACCCCCTGGGTACAATCACGACCGTTAGGTTGTAGTAGTGGCGGAGGTGTGCTACCCCAGGACAATGAGAAATATCACAGTTGAAAAAGGAGAAAAAGAATGTCCTTTTTGGTTGGGTGCACCTATGTATACTTAAAATATAACTTTTAATGAGAATATATAAAAAAAGTTTATGCGAAGTGTTTAAAAAATATTTTCACACACAAAGATTAGACATACAAGGGTTAAAGTCAGAAATAACACTTAATAAAACTAAGGTGGCAGACAGAACGCTCTCTCTAAATATCCTTCTCTCGATAATGGATGGATTGGTGTATAAGTATCTTATTTTTAATTCATAAAGGTGGGGTATTAGAATGTTGATTCCGATAGATGCAGACCTATTATATATATGCTGCTTTCCGGTTAGCCCGCGTTTGCGGGTACCCACAGTACCACTACTATTAATAGTCCTGACACACCAGGTCAAACACCCGTTTACCCAGACTGTAACTGGGGCAAAGGTGGGCTATTGCCTACGGTGGTGTGGAATGTTAATACGCTAGAATAATTATCCACTGCGATCCCGCAGGTGGATATTGTATCTTATAAATGATACGTCTGGCGATTAATGTCTCATGATATGTGTCTCTATACGCAAAATTTGTTACCAGGGTCTATCAGACTCATACGTGGTGTTATTGGTCTGAGATCACTGATAGCAGATAGACAGTGTATACCACAAAGCTTATTGTGTCCTAGATAATGATTCAAATGGCTGAGCACACGGGAAAAATAAGCACCGGTATATATACCGTTGGTGCCCCGTTGTAAAAGGAGACTGCTCTAGTGTACTTAATGTCGACTCTTATCTTATGATGCCCAGAATTTGTAAGTGTCGATTGACTTCCCAATTACCCTGCATATAGCTGGGACAAATCATATGGGTAGATGGTACAATTCACAGGTAATGACACTCAATTGGGGCTTGCACTGTTCCACTGCGAGCCCGCAAGTGGGAATAGGAGTCTACAATAATCAGGAGTCACAAAAAATACTCAAAATTTGTTACCAGGATCTATCAAACTTGTACATAATGTTATTGGTCTGAGATCGCTGATAACGGATAGGCAGTGTATATCACAAAGCTTATTGTGTCCTCGATAGTGGTTCAATGACTGAGCACACGGGAAAAGTAAGCACTGGTATATATACCGTCGGTGCCCCGCTGTAAAAGGAGACTGCTCTAGTATACTTAATGTCGACTCTTATGATGCCAAGAATTCATTAGTGTCGATTGACTTCCCAATTACCCTGCATATAGCCGGGACAAATCATATGGGTAGAAGATACAATTCACAAGTAATGACACTCAATTGGGGCTTACACTATTCCACTGCGAGCCCGCAAGTGGGAATAGGAGTCTACAGTAATTAGGAGTCACACAAAATATATATAAGGTCACACTTTATACTGTCAGTATGCATAAACGTGGTATTAATATAGTGCGTGAAGGGTGATTAGAGACATAAATATTTGAAATCACGCCAGCTTACTGTGTTGTGATAATCACACAGTGCTGCAGGACTTAGATACCAGATCTCATCCACCGGTGCGTTCCTTCCCCAAACCCACAATGTACGCTCAGTGGCTGGGTATGGAGGGGTTGGATACGCCGGTGTAGATGCCTGTCTGGCCCCGCTACCCTTACAAGGGCTGTGGGGTGATACTGTCTAATACACACAATCAAAATACATCCTAAGTAATAAAAATAATAAAGAGGAGAGAGAGCTGATTCTGTCTGCGCACCGCTAGCCGGCACGCGCTTCGCAGAACAGCTTTTTCAAGGCCTTGAAAAAGCTGTTCTGCGAAGCGCGTGCCGGCTAGCGGTGCGCAGACAGAATCAGCTCTCTCTCCTCTTTATTATTTTTATTACTTAGGATGTATTTTGATTGTGTGTATTAGACAGTATCACCCCACAGCCCTTGTAAGGGTAGCGGGGCCAGACAGGCATCTACACCGGCGTATCCAACCCCTCCATACCCAGCCACTGAGCGTACATTGTGGGTTTGGGGAAGGAACGCACCGGTGGATGAGATCTGGTATCTAAGTCCTGCAGCACTGTGTGATTATCACAACACAGTAAGCTGGCGTGATTTCAAATATTTATGTCTCTAATCACCCTTCACGCACTATATTAATACCACGTTTATGCATACTGACAGTATAAAGTGTGACCTTATATATATTTTGTGTGACTCCTAATTACTGTAGACTCCTATTCCCACTTGCGGGCTCGCAGTGGAATAGTGTAAGCCCCAATTGAGTGTCATTACTTGTGAATTGTATCTTCTACCCATATGATTTGTCCCGGCTATATGCAGGGTAATTGGGAAGTCAATCGACACTAATGAATTCTTGGCATCATAAGAGTCGACATTAAGTATACTAGAGCAGTCTCCTTTTACAGCGGGGCACCGACGGTATATATACCAGTGCTTACTTTTCCCGTGTGCTCAGTCATTGAACCACTATCGAGGACACAATAAGCTTTGTGATATACACTGCCTATCCGTTATCAGCGATCTCAGACCAATAACATTATGTACAAGTTTGATAGATCCTGGTAACAAATTTTGAGTATTTTTTGTGACTCCTGATTATTGTAGACTCCTATTCCCACTTGCGGGCTCGCAGTGGAACAGTGCAAGCCCCAATTGAGTGTCATTACCTGTGAATTGTACCATCTACCCATATGATTTGTCCCAGCTATATGCAGGGTAATTGGGAAGTCAATCGACACTTACAAATTCTGGGCATCATAAGATAAGAGTCGACATTAAGTACACTAGAGCAGTCTCCTTTTACAACGGGGCACCAACGGTATATATACCGGTGCTTATTTTTCCCGTGTGCTCAGCCATTTGAATCATTATCTAGGACACAATAAGCTTTGTGGTATACACTGTCTATCTGCTATCAGTGATCTCAGACCAATAACACCACGTATGAGTCTGATAGACCCTGGTAACAAATTTTGCGTATAGAGACACATATCATGAGACATTAATCGCCAGACGTATCATTTATAAGATACAATATCCACCTGCGGGATCGCAGTGGATAATTATTCTAGCGTATTAACATTCCACACCACCGTAGGCAATAGCCCACCTTTGCCCCAGTTACAGTCTGGGTAAACGGGTGTTTGACCTGGTGTGTCAGGACTATTAATAGTAGTGGTACTGTGGGTACCCGCAAACGCGGGCTAACCGGAAAGCAGCATATATATAATAGGTCTGCATCTATCGGAATCAACATTCTAATACCCCACCTTTATGAATTAAAAATAAGATACTTATACACCAATCCATCCATTATCGAGAGAAGGATATTTAGAGAGAGCGTTCTGTCTGCCACCTTAGTTTTATTAAGTGTTATTTCTGACTTTAACCCTTGTATGTCTAATCTTTGTGTGTGAAAATATTTTTTAAACACTTCGCATAAACTTTTTTTATATATTCTCATTAAAAGTTATATTTTAAGTATACATAGGTGCACCCAACCAAAAAGGACATTCTTTTTCTCCTTTTTCACTATAATATTATGTAAGGAATCCTGTGGCGACTGATTAAATGAGTGAGTGGTAAGGGATTTGGCATAATGAGTCAGCTGCATAACTGGAAATAAGGCGCTATGAGGCAATCCAAAGGCATCCCGTAGCTGCGGAAAGGTTTTAGTTGCTCCCCCTGGGTCGAATACTTGGGAGACAAGGGTCAGCCCTTTTGTTCTCAACCTTTTAAAGGCAGCAGATTTTATTCCGGGAGTAAACCCCGGGTTTCCCCATATTGGTAACCAAGGTGAATTGGAAGAGTCTTTATGCTGGATTTTGCATAATGATTGCCAGGCCTCATACGTATCTCTGAAAAAAGTGTGGTTGTATATATGTGGGGGGATCAACTTTTTGGTTGTGTGGAGTAAGGCACTCCAGGGGCAAACGCAGGATTTTCAGAAGGGGGTTTCCAGAGGGGCGGAGCAAAGCACGGAGATGGACACTTAGGTGACCCACTATATGCCGGGTCAGTTACAGTATTTTAGATAGACCAAATGTATATAAATAATAATAATAATATATATATATATATATATGCATAACAGCAGTGTAGACCCCTGGGCATAGCAATGTATTGGGGCCCCTACCTATCCTCTAGTGGTAGGGGTGGGGGGCGTGCTATGAGTGGAAGCTTTGATGTCCCGCAGGTGGTAGGGGGTGTTATATCAACCACTCAGCATGTAGGGCTCAGTATTTTCCACTAATTACCCCTTTACTGCACAGATGGTGGAAGATGAGGTGGGAGAAGGGGGCATTGGGCTGAATGAAGGGGTCCCAATACATAACTTCCAGGGAGGTGGAGGATGTTTAATATGCAGATGAGGGGTGTACAGTGGAGTGGGCTTATTATTCATAATTTTCTGGTGGGAGGACAGCTTGCTTGACTGCAGTTCCCAGCACTAGATTTTTTTAATGGAATTAAAAACTAGATAATCCCACCTACCAAATGGTACTGGGGACTAGGGGATCAGAGTTCAGGAGGCAGAGCAATCCGCCAATGAGAATATAAAATGAAATGCCAGGTGTGTGGAGCTGGAGCATTAACCAGCTGCTCGAAGGCTGATATCTCTGGTTCTGGGAACAGTAGAGACAAGTTACTAGTGTCCCTCAAAGGGGGAGAGTCACAGGTTTAGGAATATACCCTCATAAAACTCTAGGTCAGACAGAACCTGAAATATCTGACTGGGGAGAGCAATTAACAGGCTTGGATGGGGAACACTGCTTTGAAGTCAGATATCTCTGGTTCCCCAGGGCCGATTTTAACACCCCCCCCCCCCCCCTGCGTGCACTACTGCACTCGGGGAGAAGGGATAGAATAGCCTTTTGTCAAGGGCAGGGATAGAGTAGTGATCTGTGTCCAGTAACCAGTCCAGTGCGTATCTGTTGAGTAATGCCTTCGAGTACAAAACTAGGTTTGGGAATCCCAGACCTCCGTGCAACTTGGGCATTTGCAATTTTTGCATAGAGATTCTAGGCTTTTGCCTCTCCATATAAAGGTACTACAATGTCTGGTAAGCTGGAGCGCGTCACCTTTTGAAATTTTTAGGGGTAGTAATTGCATAGCGTAGGTGAGTTTAGGTAGAATAATTGATTTTATTACTTCTATTCTGCCTATTAAAGAGAGCGGGAATTCTTGCGGCAATGCCAAGATATTTGATATTTGATGCCTGAAGGCGGATAGTGTCTGAGTCTGGGTCATTGGAGAATTCTGGAGAGCGTCCTCTTAGCATCAACAGTTCCGACTTGTTAATGTTTATTTTGTAACCGGAGAAGGTACCATATTGTCGGATTAAGGATAAGGCGGCAGGGATAGAGTGTTGTGGGTTAGCTAAAAATAATAACATATCGTCAGCAAAAAGTGACAGACGCATGTCTATGTCCCCCATTACTATACCCGTAAAGTGGGGAGAGGAGCGTAATGCCACTGCAAGAGCCTCCAAAGCTAGGGCAAATAGTAGCGGGGATAGTGGGCATCCCTGTCTTGTGCCCCGCAGTACTTGAAATGGCTCAGATATTGTCCCGTTGCAAATTATTCTGGACGAGGAAGAGTGATATAAAGTTTTCAGCCATGAAACAAACTTGTTGGGGATGCCAAATCGTTGTAGAGTGGTATATAGATGATCCCAGTGCACCATGTCAAAGGCCTTCTCCGCATCCAGTGACAGAATGAGATATGCTTACTACTTACTCCTGTTGTGGTGGGTGCATTGCTTCAGGTAAGGACAGGTGTCACTACACTCTGCACTCAGCAGGCCGTGCGGCTGCGGACCCACAGTCACCACACCCGATCATCAGCACAGCCTGCAGACAGACTCGCAAGATGATGACATCATCATCTCTCGAGAATGTCTGTAGCTCCGCAGCGGCAGTGATATTGAATTTTTGTGTGCCGTCCGCTACACTAGGAATAATCTTTGCTGTTATTTCGGGTATTTTAGTTCGAATCCTGGAAATTTCCACATTGCGCGGTGATGGAGTAAGAAAGACAGAACAATAGACCCTTCTTATGCTTCTTTTACAGGGGGAGCTGAATTTCGACACAGGCGACACAGACACTGAAACGTAGAACCGCGTCCCCTTGCATGCTTCGGGCACACTATTTTATTCTCCCACCACACCCTAGTGCAGTGGTTTCAAACCTTTTTTGTCTCCCGTACCCCTTGATTAGAATTTTCATTTATGAGTACCCCCTCGCGAAAATTTTAGGGGGTGTGGCCTAAAGGGGGTGTGGCCTCATTTGAAGGGTGTGGCTTAACAGGGGCAAGTCATACTGGCAATGACGAGAAAAAAAAAGTGCAACCACTTGACCACAATATAAGCTCAGCCCATTCTGCGGACAGCATATAAAATAACAGATACACATATGCCCCCAAAAGTGCCAGATACACATATGCTCCAATAGTGCCAGGTATGGCCCCACAGTGCCAGAAACAGGAATGCCTGATGGTGCCAGATATGACCCCATGGTACTGGGTATGCGCCCACAGTGCCATCAATGCCCCTATAGTGCCAGCAACAAGTATGCCTCGCAGTGCCAGCAATGCCCCACAGTGCCAGCAACAAGTATGCCCCACAGTGGCAGCAATGCCTCACAGTGCCAGCAACAAGTGTGCCCCAGTGCCAGCAATGCCCCCACAGTGCCAGCAATAAATATGCCCCCACAGTGCCAGCAATAAATATGCCCCCACAGTGCCAGCAATATGGTATGCCCCCACAGTGCCAGCAATGCCCCCCACAGTGCCAAGAATAAATATGCCCCCACAGTGCCAGCAATAAGTATACCGCCACAGTGCCAGCAATAAATATGCCCCCACAGTGCCAGCAATAAGTATACCCCCAGAGTGCCAGCAATGCCCCCATAGTATTTCCCAGCAGCAGCACACTCACCATTGATGCTGCTGCCGAGGAGAGGACAGTCCAGTGTCCCCCTGCAGTCACTGTAGCTGCTGCCGCTGCTTCTCTCAGGGAAGGAGAGTACAGCACACTGCGCATCTCTCCTTCCCTTCACTGTGACTGGGCTGGCCGCCAATCAAAGTTTGCGGGCCGGCTCCTGATTTGCTGCCGGCCCGCAAGCTCTGATTGGCTGACGGGGGCCCAGTCACAGGGAAGCACGGTGAGGGGTAGAAGAGATGCTCAATGCACTCTCTTCCCCTCAGTCTCAGAAGCTGGCGGCACGTCTGACTGCTGCGGCCGCCATTACAGGCCAGGCCACCGTGTACCCCCGAGCGGGTGGACGCGTACCCCCAGGGGTACACGTACCACAGGTGGGGAACCCCTGCCTTAGTGGATGGTAGGGCATGAAATACCGCCTGTCTGCAAATGCCGGCTCAAAAAAAAGTGAAAAACCCCATGTCGACCTTTTGACTGTCAACCTTCCCCAGGTCGACCTAATGACCCTGTTGACCTAATGACCCTGTCGACCTAACCCCATGTCGACCTTCAATCATGTTGACCTTAAGGCATGTCGACCTTGTGGTGTCGACCTAATGCTTGTCTGTCTAGTGACCGTATCCCGGATAAAATAAGTTGAGCTCTTTCTTAATATTGTAGATTTCTTTGGCTACACTAGTTCTCTATTTATGCTTGGTCTGACCCACGTATTGCTTGCCAGACACTGAGACAAATATATTATGGTTTCGGTTTCAATAAAAATTTGGTCCTGGATTTTCTATATTTTACTCATTTGATTTGATTAGATGTTTTTCCATCTTTGGCTTATATGTGATTTATTCATTTCTGATTATTTTTGACATGTTCTCAATTTGGCTCTGTGGAAAAGGTTCTTTGCGTCCTTTTTGTTGGAACTTTTGTTTGAGGTTGTAACTTTGTGATAGAACTGTATCATTTACTGTAGAGCTGTATTTCATTCGTTGACATTGTCTGCCTAGGATGTTGTTTATCCAGTTATGATGGTTGCTTTCAATTGAGAGATTACAATTTCCAGATATAAGGAGACAACTTTATTGTAACAGAAAGTCATCTTGAATTGTATAAATTAAAGTTACCAGGATCTTCTTGTTGTCTCTTCCAAAAAGTTATCATCTTTATAACGATGTTATTTTATTATATTGTCTTTGTGAATATTGTTATCCAAATACTTTTGTATTCCCAACAAGCGACGATCCCATTTTTATAGTGTTGTGCAAATGCTATGCCCATTGCGGTGCCTTCCTTTTGTAAACAGAACTCTCTATTGAACCAATAATAATTGTGAATACAACACTACGGGGGAAATGTAATAGAATGAGAGATTCAGAAAGTGAGAGATTTGGTAAGAAATCTCCAGTTTTTTAAAGCGGCAATCATTTACACTACAAAACCAGTTTGATTTTGCAAATCAAGTGATTGCCACTTAAAAAAACCTGGAGATTTCTTACCAAATCTCTCACTTTCTGAATCTCTCATCCTATTACATTTCACCCTTCTTGTTTAATTTCCTGTAAATTATATTTTAAGAAGAAGAGAGAGAAAAGGGGCAGAGGGATGAAACATATGCACCAGTGACTACTATTTAACTATTTAAATAATTATAACTCAGATCTTCAGTCATAAAACCATCACATGGTCCTATTACAGGTTGAGTATCCCTTATCCAAATATCCATTATCCAAATTATTCCGGAAACCATACATACCGGAAAGTGAAAAGAAAAAAAAAGTATTGCTAAAACCACTACTGGGGATATGTATAACAGTGCTGCTGGGGACATTATATGTAACTGACACTAAATATGTGCAAGAAAATGATTACTTGGCATTCAATTTCAATACCTGCGATCGTACACAAACTTTGTTTCATGTTTTGAAACCTTGTTTTATGCACAAATAAAATATATTTGTGTGTATTTCTTGTGTTTGATGTGTTTGTACAACCAGGGGCAGGCTGGCAACTTTTAGCCTAGGTGGCAAGTCCGAAGCACAGGCCCATAAGATGCCAGCTGCCAGCCCACCCACCCCCCCCCCCCCCCCCCCGGTAAAAAATAAAATATTGCCGCAGAGAATAATTCAGTAAGAGGGCGAAGGCAAAAAAAACATCTGGGGGGGGGGGGGGGGCGGGCTGCTAAGGGCTGGGAAAAATGTGTGCAGGAGCGCACATCTCATCGCATCTGTCCATCGCACTGTGTGTCATAAGATCAGTGCACATCACTTCAATATAAATGCAGACATTTCTTTCTAATTGTTTTGGGGCCATCCATGTCCTGTCATAACGATAAATATACAAAGGTATTTTTTTTTTATATTTATCCTGAGGCGACGGGGCACGGTTGACTATGAAACTCTGAGAAAGTAAAGTCTGTATTTAAACATTCTGATATGCCATAGAATGATTTTCCTATCTAGGGGATTACACTTACAGTATATTACATACATATACAGAAAAAATACACACACATATATCATAATATAGACACACACACACACATATCATAATATAGACACACACACACATATCATAATATAGACACACACACACATATCATAATATAGACACACACACACACATACATCATAATATAGACACACACACATATCATAATATATAGACACACACACACATCATAATATAGACACACACACATACATACATACATACATACATACAGATCATAATATAGACACACACACATACATATCATAATATACACTCACACATCATAATATAGACACACACACACACATCATAATAAAGACACACATACATACATACATACATACATACATACAATAATATAGACACACACACATACATATAATAATAGACACACACACATACTGTACATACATACATACATACATACATACATACATACATACATATAATAATAATATAGACACACACATACCTACATACATACATACATACATACATACATACATATATTAATAATATAGACACACACATGCATACATACATACATACATACATACATACATACATACATATCTTAATATAGACACACACACACACATACATACATATCTTAATATAGACACACACACACATACATACATATCATAATATAGACACACACATACATATCATAATATAGACACAGACATATAATGCATCCCATCCTATTAAAACAAGGCACAGAGGCACAGACAGACACCCGACCTCCCCCTCCCTCCCTCCCTGACCCCGTACCTATACACATGCTGCTTACAGTAACAACTGCATAGTTTGCTAAAGCAGCATGTGTCAGTCTGACCTGCCGCCTCCTCTCTTCCCCCCTCCACCCTGGGCTGGCGGTTGCAGTGAAGAGTGCTGCCTGGAGGCAGTCAGGCACTTGTTCGGCACTGAGGACATGTCCTCAGTGCAGGGGGCCGGCAGCCATTTTCCTGTAGCCGCGGCCCCTGCAGTTGACAGGAGGAGTGCTGAAGGTAGGAGGAAGAAAATGCTCTGGATCACCAGACGGCGACGGCCCGCAGCACTAACTTGTAAAGCGGCCCGGGGGGCACATGGCACTCTGCCCCCAGGCCCAGCCCGCCCCTGTGTACAACATAAATGCAACATACCTCAAGATACACCATTGAAATATAAAAATATTCTGAAATACGGAATAATCCATTATCCAAAATCCGAACATTTTTGATAAGGGATACTCAACCTGTATAGTGATGGGGACTCTGCCACAAACAACATAATAGCAACAGTGTACTTCACATGTGTGTGTGTGTGTGGGGGGGGGGGGGTGGTTTCTAAAACAATACCTGTAGTAGCATCAAGGAAATTATTGTTGATACTTTGTTTCTGGATTACAACAAATTACATTTTTAAGGTGACCATGCAGAAAATCAGTACATATTTCTGATTGTTGTATTAGTTATTTTAATTGACAGTAATAGCCTTGATAAACTCATCAATATCTATACTCTATATAGTAACTTGCCCAAATGCTTTAGGACTCATATCCACTGGCTTTAATATTGTATGACAAGAAATGACAACACAACTACAATATTGCATGCCAAGTGTCACATACAGTTCTCAATAACAAGTGAAGTGATCAGGTCCGGTACATCGTTTACTACATACACATTTATAAACTGAAAGTTAAACTTACCAGCTGTCTACTTCCTACAGGAAAAGCATCCAGTGGAAATCCCAGAGGTATCCTGTGGTCACAGTTACAGAATACAAAAGTTGCAAGTCTCACAATGCAAGAACAAAATTGATGCACTTAGTTATACATCTACATGAATGATCCGCTCTTATACATATGTTTAGCTAAGTAGCTTTCAGCATTAACAGCCAGGCCAATGGCTGGATGGGCAGGTCCAGCAACACATAGAGTTGGGCTGGCTGAGTAGCACAACCTCCCGGGTACCTGCTCGGTCTCCTGTCTTCCATCCAACCCACCTCAGCCACTATACAGGATGTGCTATGAGCAGGGCCAGTGCTAGGGTGTTCGGCGCCCTCCTGCAAACTATAAATTTGCGCCCACCCAAGCTTTACAAATGGACAGTGCACACGGAAAGAAAAACATGTGATCTCACAAGGAAGGTGAATGGCCACACAATAGTACTCCAAATTACACATCACAGTAGCACAATATTATTCACCTTACACAGCTGTAACTAGCCATTTTGGTGCCATGAGTTAAAAAACAGGGAGAGTTCGCTCCGTAGGCATGCGCAAAAATGTAGGAGCGTGGCTTCACGGGGAAGGGGCGTGACACATAAAAATACCAATTTCACCGTAATCCCCATAACACATTATGCTTCACACCTCAATGCCCATTACACATTATACCACACACATTAATGCAAATGATACATTATGCCACACATCATGATGCTCCTTACACAATATGCCACACACCATAATTCCCCTTAGAAAATATGCCATGCACCATAATGCCCATATGACATTGACACACATTATGCTACACATAATGCCCCAAGTACTCCTGCATATGCCCACATTTGTAGCATTGCTTCTTCATAATGCCCACACCAGTTGCCAAAAGTAGTTGCTCTGCTTATACATAGTGCCCACACCAGTTGCCGACATTAGTAGCACTGTGTAACCATATGCCCACACCAGTTGCCAACAGCAGTAGCGCTGCCTATACACCTTGCCGACAGCAGTAGCGCTGCCTATACACGTACCAACACCAGTTGCCGACATTAGTAGTGCTGCCTATACACATACTCACACCAGTTGCCGACATTAGTAGCGCTGTGTAACCATATGCCAACACCAGTTGCCGATATTAGTAGCACTGCCTATACAAATATGCCCACACCAGTTGCCAACAGAAGAAGCACTGCCTATACACGTGCCCACACCAGTTGCTGACATTAGTAGCACTGCCTATACATAACGCCCACACCAGTTGCTGACAGTAGTAGCGATGCCTATACATAACGCCCACACCAGTTGCAGACACTAGTAGCGCTGCCTATACACGTGTCCACACCAGTTGCCGACAGTAGTAGCGATGCCTATACATAATGCCCACACCAGTTGCCGACAGTAGTAGCGATGCCCATACATAACGCCCACACCAGTTGCCGACACTAGTAGCACTGCTTTTACACATGCTCACACCAGTTGCCGACAGTAGAATTGCTGCCTATACACGTGCTCACACCAGTTGCCGACAATAGTAGTGTTGCCTATACACATGCAGAATCGCTGCCTATACACATGCTCACACCAGTTGCCGACAGTAGTATCGCTGTCTATACACGTGCTCACACCAGCTGCCGACATTAGTAGCACTGAAAACACACATGCCCACACCAGTTGCCGACATTAGTAGCGCTGCCCATACACGTGCTCATACCAGTTGCCAACATTAGTAGCGCTGACTATACACGTGCCCACACTAGTTGCAGACATTAGTAGCGCTGCCTATACAAGTGCCCACACCAGTTGCTGACATTAGTAGCACTACCTATACACATGCCCACATCAGTTGCCGACATAGTACACTCACACTTTAGTATCCTGGCAGCTCATCCTCTCCTGTGTCCACTGTCTTCAGTCTTGCTCCCTCATAGCTCCACCCATTCTACTTTGTGTAGCCCCGCCCCCTCCACCCATGTAGCCCCGCCCCTTTCCGTCCGTCCTGCTGACCAGTGGCAGTCCAGGCAGTGTCCTGGTGTTTAGGAGCCTGGAGGGCGCTCTGTGCCTCTGGCGCTGCTGCGTGCCCTGCAGTGTGACAGGCGCAGCAGCAGCCGGCAGCCACAGAGACAGCAGGGGATGTACAACAGGGACAGCGCCTCTCCTGCCCGGCACCTACCTGCTTTGCATCCTCTGCTGAGCGTGTAGCGCTGGCCCTGGCTATGAGGCAAGGCCTCTAATTCATGGCATGCCCCCATGAGCCAAAGCATTTCCCCAATGTTGTGCTTATCTGCCCAGTTTGTCCCTGTTAACAGTGCACACCGGCACTTACCTACCCAGGGCCGGCGCCACCACTAGGCAGGTCTAGGCATTTGCCTAGGGCGCCGGCCACTGGAGGGCGGTACTGAGCCGCCGAGGAGGAGAGGTACCATAGAGGTACCCGTACCATAGAAACCAGGATGCGCCGCGGGGACTGGGAGCAGGTGAGAAAGGAAGCGTAGCTTCCCCCTCCCCCTCCCCTGGACACGGTGGTTGTGGCCGCACGCCGCAGTGTCGCCCGCACCCCCACCCTGTGGTGCAGTATCGTCCGCGCCCGCCGCCCGCTGAAATCTCCCCTGCAGCAGGTACTGGGAGCAGGGGAGAAAGGTAGCGTAGCTTCCCTCTCTACCCCCCCTGGACACGGGGGTTTGCGGGCGCACGCCGCAGTGTCGCCCGAACCCCCACCCTGTGGTGCAGTATTGTCCGCTGCCCGCTGAAATCTCCCCAGCAGCGGGCGGCGAGCGAGCGAGTGGGCAGGCGGGCGGGAGATTTGCCTGGGGTGGGGGGGAGGCTTGCACCGGCCCTGGCCCTACCATAAGTGCAAGACATACTTATGAAATCAGATGGGTCTTCAGATGGGACTTAGCCAAAATCAGAACTGGACTAGCGCCCAGAATGCCGGACCAAACAGGCTTCATTTATCAAACTCTTCATTCCAGACATTACAAGCTCTGGAATGCTGAATTGGTGCTTATGTATTAGCAGGGCGCCCAATAAACATACGAACGGCACCGTAGGGAAATTGCATTGCATCTCTGGCCTTGGGCGGTGCGATGAGATCGCATCGCACAGCACATAAAATCGCATGCGATCGCATGCGATTTTATAGGGTGGGATGCCATTTAATTTACTGTACAGTTATATGACATACAATGGGATTTAGGCACCCCCCACTATCCACGCCACCCTGAAGCATGGCGAGCGGCGGCAGAACGCGTCCTCTCAACCTTTTCATACCCCCACTATCCACGCCGGCGTGGAGTTGATTTTATATAGCGCGGCAAAAACGGAGCGTCTATGGGCTCCTTAAGAGTCACCTGTAAATGCATACTCTCAGCTCCAGAGCATGCCCAGTACTAAATAGCAAAAAAGTCAGTCCACAAAATACACACATGTGCAACCCTGCCTCAGCTCCATAGTGTCTTTCAGGCAGTCCATTAAAACCAATTATATTAAATGTTTATTAAAATACTGTGTTCTTAAAAGCCATTTGATTAAATAAATTGCATGAACATGATCTCCTCAAACTAGCTCTAAACAGAAAATTTTCTTAAATCTCCATTACGCATGAACATTTCCCATGCAGAATAGCCCAACATTTCTTAATTACTCAACTGTTAAAGTAGACTGTAAGCTACTGTT
Source organism: Crinia signifera (assembly GCF_055691185.1). Lineage (NCBI taxonomy): Eukaryota > Metazoa > Chordata > Amphibia > Anura > Myobatrachidae > Crinia > Crinia signifera. Next base: position 32,980,971 of record NC_139226.1, read on the forward strand.
TGTAAATGACAAACATATAGAGAACTACTAGTGTTACGCAGGGGAACCATCAGCTTTGCCAGGCCCCCGATAAAAGCAGGGGGTGTGGCCAGTGAGCAGGAGGTGTGGCTAGATCCCTGTCCTGAGGGAGAGAAGGAACTAAAGTGTGTGTATTTGGTATTTGGGGGGGGGGGGGGGGTGGTTGACTGGGCAGCAGAAGACAGTGGGATTGCTTCCCCATGCTAGGGATGGCCATTGATACTATAGTATTAGTGCAAACAATCATTCATGGTAGAATACTGTATGATGTATGCCCATCAATGGTTTTAACTATTGATGACCATCCCTTTTATTTGACGGACTGGCCCGTGGGCCAATCAGAACCTGGGGGGCTATGCTCTGTATCCTGGCCCCTTGGCTAAGAAAAAAAACTATTCGATTATGCTTTCTTACATCGATGGAGTGAAATCATCTGGTTTTCCCCCATCGATAGCAAAACTTTTCTACATCGGCCATAAATCATTGATGATTTTGAGCATTCTCTCTCTCTCTCTCTTTCTCTCTCTATCTCTCTTTCTCTCTCCTGGTCATGAAATGCGGCCTTCTGCAAAAGGAGCAGCAGGCCCTGGGACCCCACTCTGGGCACCACCAACAGGCATCAATAAAGAGTATACACTCCCCCCCCCCCCCCCCCTCTCTCTCTCTCTCTCTCTCTCTCTCTCTCTGAACCACTGGTGCAATATAAACAATAATAATTTTATATACAGTATATAGTTTCGGTCACATTAATAGCAAAAAAAAAATGTTTATATGTTTCTAAGCTTAAATGTCATATCTTGATTACAAAATCAAACAAAACAGGTTAAAACGTGTATAAATGCACCTCTTGTGTCTGCATTCCAGGTGATGTACAAACTGGAAATTACACATTAACTCAGGAACAAATAACTTAAAGAACAGTACAGTATATGAATAGCTATTATAACTTGTGAGCTGACTCTCTGGCAAATGACTAATTACCTACGATGTGTAAACAGTCTAATGAATAAGCCCTTTGTGGCTGCCATACGCTACAGCCATAAAATCTGTGTGATAAAGGCCTGGGGTTGGCTAGGGTGAGTGTGATTGTTATTTTATTGTTTTGTAATTCTTGTTTTTGCGTCACGTAGATAGTGGAAATTTACCATTAAATATGCTCCCAGTGCACCATTCCAATAGCACGGAAATGTCAGGTTACCAGAGGTCTATCATCCTGGTGTATCAACGTTATCAACTAGACGCATTGCAAAGATGATTATTACAATGTGGCTGATTTGTATTGCCATAGGAGGTTTGTTTACTAAGAGGAGAGTTCTATTGCTATGGGCAACCAATCAAATTCTATTATATTCTAGAAGGTGCACAATTACCTCGAATAACCGAATCCAAAACAACATGTCAAACCAAAACAGAGTGGGGATGGGCACTGGCATCATGTGACATCTGTCGCCCGCTCCCAGCAGGTGTCATCCAGCCTGCGTTCCGAGGGAAATGCCCTGCATTTACATGGGATAACCTATAAAACGTGGGTGTTCTGCTAGTGTGAAACTTGCCGAAGTTGTTCGCTCAGGCGGTCTGCACATGTGCAAACCTGCGCATGCGCACACCCCCCACCATCGGAATGGGGCCGGATTTGGCTCTGTCCAATCGTTATAGAATTCCCCCTAACTTTCAATTTGAGGTTCCTCATCTCTCTGTTCTAGGACTAATAACTTTTCTCTCTGCACATCTCTTCTGTTGGGTACTGATATGCTTATTTAACTTCCAATATCACCACTGCTGTATAGTTAAATCCAAACCTACCTCTCCTCTTCTGGCCTCTCAATTTCTTGTGTTACAATGGTCTATCTTGTAAATCTACAGTATGTCACAGTGCTAGATAAAGCTCAAACAGTCCAAAACAGAGCTTACAACCTATACAAGAATATGGATAGCGCACTCTATGTTTGCTCACAGTGTTGGTCAGTTTAAGGGGGAGGGGGAAGGGGGTGGAATGGGAACGGGGGATTGGGGTGAGTGGGAAAGGGGTAGAGAGTGGGATGATTGGCGGAGTCACTTGGATGTCTAAATAAAGGTCGGAAAATTGCTTGTGATAAAACTCATTGTTTTATTGAATAAATGGTACAATTGAACGTGGCTGGGTGCTCCTCTGGAGCGGTGCCCCTCCGGGGTGGAGTGGGATGAAACACTCCAACTGTTTTGGGGGAGATGATTGCCTCCTTTCACGTGGGGGAACTCTGTGAAAGGGGGGGGGGGTTGTTTCTAATGTCAATGTTCAGGTTGATAAGTCTGTTTGGGAACGCCTATCTGTTCCTGTCGGGAGCCCTTTTGGGGATTGGGATACCAACAGGTTCCCTTGTACCATTTGTCCTATGCAGGCCCTATGTCTCCTGATGGGTGTACAGTTAGGTGTGGATGGTGCAGTGCATCTTGTAATGCGATTGTCTTGATTTGGCTGGATGTGATTGACTGTATTTGTCAGGAGCCCTGTGGGGATCGGGATGCCAACAGGTTCCCTTTTACCATAAATCCTACTGGACTTATGTCTCCTGAGGTTGTGTGCATGCAAACAGGTGCGTGCGTGGTGAGGTTTGTCCTGGAGGGGAGAAAGTTAGCAAATAGAGGCGTTCCGCACCATGCTTCTTACCCCGTTCCTTGTGGATTGTGCTGCTCCGTCCGGAGGCTCTCTCTGAGTCCAGATGGCTCCTGCCTGTGTGGGGATCGGCGTTGACTTCTGCTGTGGGCGATGGTCGGTCCCCGTTGACAGCGTGCGCTCTGAGTTGCCGGTCTGCCGGAGAGCTTACAACCTCCCTTCATCACTTCCCATCTAATTTCCATCACAGTCAACAATGTCGCAATTTCTTCAGTTTTCCAAGCCTGTTACCTTTGTGTCACACTTGACTAAATCCTACAGCACAGTAGGCTGAGAGTGTTACATACTGGGCCTGACTGTAGTGCTCCCATATATCATTAGTATTCTAGGCCCAGTAGGCTGAGGATGTGTTACATACTGGGAGCCAGATGCACCAAGCTTCAAAAGGATGTGTGGAGAGAGAGATAATAGGCTGCCTCCGCTGCACAGCCTCTCTCCCCAGCTCAGTGCCATGTGCTGAGCTGGGGAGAGAACTACTGCTGCAGCCTGTTTTCTCTCCCTCTGTGTGTGTGTGTGTGCGAGGAGGAACCCGCTCACCTCCCTGCACAATTGACAGGGTTTTGTATGTTCCATGCGGGCCTGCCCATGCCCCGTCCGTTGGCCAGGCCCCCTTTCTTTTACCAGGACCCAGCCGATCTGTCGACACCCCTGTCAGTGCCTACAATGCAGTTAAGACTAACCTGTATCCAATTAGCGGTTTCACCAAAATTCCCATCTGAAAATCATCTGAAATATGATATGCCATTATTGCCAAATATTTGCTATTTAAATGCCTCTTTAATTCCTCATTCGGCGGGGATGCCCCATAAGGTTCTGCACTAGTACCAATATTTTTACCTTTTTACCTTAAAAATAGAAAGATTTCCCGCTGTCCTTTTCACCTACTTACATTTTATTCCCACTGAGATCTGCATTAACATAGATTTATAAATGAGCAATAAAAAGTAGTATCCACAGTTTTTTTTACTGATGGTAACCAGTGTTAATGAAACCTTGGCTAACTGAATATTACTATAGCCAAGGGAGTTCAAATATCTGCTACTATTCCTTTCAGTTAGACTTACAAAAAAAAAACTTTGTTTGCAATTAATTCATAGTTCTAAAATACACTTTCCAAGAATAATTCAGTGACTCAGAATAAGAATGTGATTCATCGCCTGGAAACTACTACTAGGCCTATGTTGGTAATTAGGAAAATACCATGCCCATGTTTATATGGGCAGACAGAGTACGATACGAGTATGTGTCATGAAGGTATATCATGCGAATGACCACAAAGCTGTAGCCATTAAATCTAGGAGAGTGCTAAAGTGGAGAGATAAAGTACTAGCCAATCATTTCTTACTGATGCATTTTTTTTTAAAAAGTACAGCTGCATACCTCCCAACTGTCCCGCTTATTGCGGGAACGTCCTGTTTTGGGGGATGTTCCCACATCCCTCCCGGGGCCGGCAGTGTCCCGTGGCGGGGGGGGGGGGCTGTTGGCGGGGCTGTTGGGAGTCCACCCCTGTCACCATGAATAGACGATGTGCGCATGCATCTATTCCTGCAGCCAGAGGGGCTGGGGGCATGCTGGATATGCTCCCACAGCACCGGGTATATGGGCCACGGCCCTTTCCCACTAGGCCACGCCCCAACATTTTCACAGTGTCCCTCTTTGGGACTAGCAGAATTTGGGAGGTATGCAGCTGGCAGCTGATTGGTTGCTACTTTATCTCATTCTATAACTCTGTATACTTTATCTCTCTCCAAACTTTGATTACTCTCACCTTAAATTGGAAAAAGTTAGAGGATTTGTATTTGACTTTAAATGAATAAAAAATAATTCTGCAAAATTCTCGAGTCATTTCCCCACAATCAGTCTTTTAACCCTTTAATGACAGGGGTTGTATAAAACCAAAATTACAGACTTGGTCTTAGCATTTTACTCCAGAGCAGTATTCAAGTTTCTTTTCCTTCCTAAGTAAATTTTATATTGTTTGATTTAATACAGAAAAGTATTGGCAACACATTTACTATTTTATAATTCTAGTGCAATACAGACAACTTTCAAGCAAATGTAACTTTAATTAAAAAAAATAAATCCTGTATCAGTATTTAAGCTGGGCACACACTTTACTACAGTATATGCAGCAACATCTTTATTGTTAATGATATCGGCCGAGCCACCAAACAAATGATCTAGTGCTTAAATACTGAACGATATCTCCACCGAACAAGCAGTCATGACAGTCTTTACTTTCTATTGGCCAGCATCATCATCCAAAAAATCTCTGGAAAGATGGGGCTGGCCGTGGAGGAGGGACCCCCTTCCCAGTCAAGTAAAGTAGGTGCCCCCCTCCCGTCCCATCTGTGTTAATAGATGCCCCTTATTTAATATTAATGGGTGTTGTCACACCCACTTTTTAGACCACACCCCCTCTTTACCAGCAGACAGTTGGTTCTCTATGCCCCTGCCCCCATCCAAATATTCTGAGTAGGTACAGTGCGCGCTGAAGGCAAACGCCCAAAGAAGGCAGTGTGGCCTTCCGGGAAAGGGGCTTGATAATGTCACACACTTGTGCCCCTTATTCTTGCTACTTCTTCATATTATGCCACAGTAGTTCACCTTACACACAATATGCCACCAGTGGTGCCCTTATACAGTAAATTTCATGCCACAGTAGTACCTTCAAACACAGGACATATCTGTTAATTCTAATATCTTTCTTCCTCCCCACTTGTAAATTTAGAATTTATTAAAAGTAATTTTTTATATTCTTTGATATTTGTGCGCCAAAAAACTGACACTTTCCTGTCCTTTACGTGCTGCACCCCCTCAATAAAAGCAACATCTTTGCTCACATAAAGAGGGGTCCATTTTCTCTTCAATCGATTACTTTACAAATAAGTCCTGGAGCCAAATGTAATAGGGTGAGAGTTTCAGAAAGTGAGAGATTTTGTGAGAGTTTTTCCCACTTTTTTAAAGCAGCAATCAATTACATGGCAAAATCAACCTGGTTTTGCAGTGTAAATGATTGCCACTTTAAAACAAATGGGAAAACTCTCCCAAAATCTCTTACTTTCTGAAACTCTCACCCTATTACATTTGGCCCCTGGTGCGATAGTCTCCTTTTTTCGTCCTTATCTATATAAGAGGACATAGAGTTAGATTATAATATTGGGACGAATATAGCAAGCTTATACACAGTCCATATCATCCTATGTATAACAATATTGGAAATTACAATATTTCAAATATTGTAATATTTAAAATGTGAAGGCTCTATTGAATTTTAATGTTATAATCACATTCAGTAGTTTCAAAGAACAGAATTATTGGTTTAGTAATCACGCCGACACAGTTATTGTAAAGTCCATTAGTTACAATGGTGTTACATTGTAAAGCTCTTAAGTACCACTTTATACCTTTTATAAGTTTTAATCCTCTATTTGATATATAATTTAAGATGATCTGGATTTATTATAGTTATCTACTTAGTAAAACACTTCCATTATTGTCAGAGCTTTTGTGACTCACACTAAAATGCCAACGATTTTATGACTCGTGTGTGGTCAACCGCACCCTCTCCAGGCATTTATCTTAAGGCTGAAAACTTGCTAGGTGTAATGAAAAACGTTTCTACAGATGGAGCGCCTTTCATTCAGCTCCAGGGCTCACCAAAATGTCCCCACTGGTGAACGCTGGCTGAGAGGAACTCCATCTGACTGGGACGATTGAGTGTCTCACACGCATGTGCGTCCCAGTCACTCGGTGTTGGGGATCGGAAACCCTGCATATCTCTGCTTCAGGGAGATGGGCAGGGTTAGGGTGGGTGCAGGGTGGCAGCGGTGACCAACGGGGACGGGTTCGTCAGAACGGGGTGTGAGAGTGTTAGCGGTGGATGGCGAAGACTGTCAATGAACTTTAGGCAATTGCCTGGGGCGCCGGCCACTGGAGGGTGGCAGTTGGGAGCAGGTCCCCCCCTGGTTGGAGGTGGCCATTACTCCCCCCCCCCACATGGAGCGACTCGGCGGTCGCCGCTGCATCCCCCCTGGAGTAACCCGGTGGCCCTCTCCACATAACCCGCAGGGCATAATGTGATCCCTAAAGGAAAAGGTGGACCCCTAGACAGTGGGGCTCACCGGGGATTTCCCCTATTCCCCTGTGGGCCAGTCCAACACTGCTGTAAGCTCCACAGAGCAGGGCCCTCTTTCTTCCTGTTGTCAAAGCCCTCTTCTCTTCACAATTCACTCACAGCTCTCCCTTACTCAGTGACCATCTTTCTCTGCATACTTATCTCCCTCATTGGCCTCAAGCCTCTAGTAGTATGTTAATTGAGTCCTCACTACATAATTGAAGCTGTAATGTGTATTGAACTGTGGCATTCTTTACCTGTACTTTATTTTTGTTATTTATTCAATGTTTTTTCTCCCTGTATGGCGCTGCGAAACACTTGTGGCGCTTTATAAATAAAATTATAATAATAACCCGACATAGGCCCTTATTCTGGTTGGTGCGGTAATATCCGCGTGCGTACGTGCCGCCGATGTTTTGTGTCTGCGCATGTGCAGAGGCGTCTCTGCGCATGTGCGAGCGGGGCGTAGGGCCAAATCCCGCATGAAATGTGAACACTCCGAGCAGAGGGTGGAGAGGGGCGTGAAGGGCTATTTGGGCTTATTACCATATGCATACGCCCCGCGTTTCATGGGCGTTCCCATGCAAACGCTGGGCGTACGTATGGTAATGCGGCCATGACGCACGTGTAGGGGGTGGACATATGACATCGCCGGATGTCAGCTGCCCGCCCAGATCCCTGCTTTTGCACGGAAAAATGCCCGTGTGGTCTGAGGTTGCGGGAGCTGGTGGACCACTCGGTCCTGCTTTCGATGGTCAGCGACCATCGAATGATGGGGGAGGTTCCCTGAGATGGAGGAGGCGTATTACATGAAAAATACACGTGCGGTCCGTTCGGCCAGCTTCTTACCGCGTACGGACGGAGTTGGCGATCCGTACGGAAGGCGGGCTTTCGCACGCACAGTCCTGGCCGCATATTCGGATCCGGCCGCACCGATCAGTATAAGGGCCATAGATCCTACATCATGGACCGACACATAAAATGGGCAGTCACCGCACTGAGCAAACTGTTCTTAAAAACACCTCTTCCCCAAAAGGGTGTAAACATTATTTTAACTAGGCTCTTTTTTACAGCTATTACTCTTTATTCATATAGCACTATTTTTTTATAGTCCTTATTATAATATTTGACACGTATACAATACCACCACAGCTTTTTTTCTATAAAAGGGTTTATCATAGAAAAACATGGTTACGGGATAGGCTATTGGCGCTGTCTAGATCAACAGTCATGGGATCAACCACTCTTGGTCGAAGTCATCTAATTACTGCAGATGCCTAAAGATGGTCGACGGGTTCTAGAGTGGCAGTGATGTGAATTAGACACAAGTGGGAGATCGATGGAGATGAGGTCGACAGCCATCGACAGGAGTTTTTCAAGTTATTTTTCCAATTAACTTATTCTTCTTTTAATCACATTTATATAGGAATTTTTGTAACATTGCAAAATACAATTTCCTTCCAAATCTGAAGTCTTCTCAGAGGTATTCACTGGCCATGAACAAAGCAACAATTCATAGATACTTACATTGTGCGTTAGCTTATCTCTGCTCATAACACCAGTGCCCAGTCTAAGTCAGAATTTGAAACACTGTCAAAAAGCAGCAGATAGCATTGACAGAATATGTTCTATTACAGACAGAAGACTAGATAGCGCTATACTGGTACGGACAATGAAATAGCTTACTAGGAGCAGAAGTCTCCTGTAGTCAACTGGCTGTCCAAAAATGCAGGGTGACCTGCTGGCGCATGTAAATTGATATATATATATATATATATATATATATATTATATTATATTATAGGGAAAGGAAATGTTGGGCTAAATGCTGGTAAAGAATAAATGCCGCAGTTGATGGGAATGTCAGACGCAGCTGAAAAACAGTAGTGTTGAAAGAATAAAATACATGGAATAATTGCAGTAACTGCTACTGTATCCAGTATGAAATATAGGGTTAAATGTAATAGGATGAGAGATTCAAAAACTTAGAGATTTGGTAAGAAATCTCCACTTTTTTTAAAGCGGCAATCATTTACACTGCAAGACCAGTTTGATTTTGCAGTGAGATTGCCGCTTTAAAAAAAACTGGAGATTTCTTACCAAATCTCTCAATTTGCTGAGTGTTTCCTTGGGAATGTGGGCGGGCCAATGACTGTCGGTGGGCGGGCAGCTGACATCACAGGACCGCCCACTCCGTCTTCGGCCTTGTGCCCGTAAATAAAAGTCAGTTCAGGCGACCATCAAATGATTTCTCCTGCTTGGGGCTGAATGCGAGAGGATGTGTTCTCGTACACATCCCCTTGCATAGAACCAAGGGAATTCGGTGGTGGTGCGGGGTGACGTTCGCATGTGCAGCAGGTGGCATTAAGATGCTCGCTAAGCAGCAGGTGACCGCTGCTTAGCGAGCGGTGATGAATCACCACCTTAATCTCCAGGCTAAAAATGGGAATAATCATGATTGGGGGTTTAAGAGATAGGAATCTAAAAAGCAAAGTTCCTTTTTTATCTTGAAATGTACTTGGCCATCGGTGGTACACTTATATTGTAGTCTGTTGTTTTCATTGAACTTTCCATTCCGGTATGGTTCTGTAAAAGTGACAAAGAACAGGAAGAAGAAATTGCAGAAGACAAACAAGACTTGATTAAAAAGGTTAAGGGTTGTCACAATAACTGGCAGATCCTGCCCTAAGGGGATGCCTGACATTCCTATTCACCTGCTTACATCCTCCTGCACAGTTCCGTCTGGAAAATTACCCTGGATCGCGTGCAGTGCTTATTTTAATTCAGGTATAGCATATTTATTATATACTTCTGCTATTGCCCATCTAGTACTGACCCAGTATAGAACGTGAGAGAGGCCCCAACCCTTGCAGCTCTCACTGGCTGCCTGCTACATACATCCTTACTTCTCCCCCAGCCAGCACTGTCAATGCTTACAGCCAATGGACCATACCACTTGCGTGTCCACCAGGGTTGGACTTACTCTGCCAATTTTTTTAATTTATTGTTTGGTTTTAAGCCCTCATTATGCATTATAATAAAAAAGTTATGAACAAATAATTTAAGTTTAATTATGTATTGTGACAAGCATTCTTAAGTTACAGCATGGCAGTTCTCAGGTTACAGCAATGGCAGTTCTCACAATAAGGGTTCTTCCAGGGTTCTTCCAGAGAATCCCTATCGTAATCTCCAGTCCCCCACAAGCCTATTGCCTAACTGCCATTGGGAACCATGTCCTCCTGCCCGGTACACACATATAACAGGAAGTGCCAGGTGCTACTAATCAGCCAGTGATTCCCAATACAACCTAGGAAAACCCGGGTTGGATCTCCTTAGACCTGCTGCTGCCGCTGTTTTAAATCCTGGACTGGATCTTCCACATTACCCTCATGTGGAAGTATGCTGTCCCTGCCACATTACAGATGTTTACTAAGTCGGACAGCATGTCACTCAAGATGGTGTATATTTCCAAATCTTTTGTAGCTATTGGTAAATTTCAGACTGATAATACAGAAAAAAGCAGCAAGTTCCCATCCTCCAACAAGTGCTGCACATTGACACATAGGGGCAGATGTATTAAGCCTGGAGAAGAGATAAAGTGGAAGGAGATAAAGCACCAGCCAATCAGCTGTGTTTGAAATATGACAGTTGGGAGTTGATATGTTATCTCCACTTTATCTCCAGTTTATCTCTGCTCCAGGCTTAATACATCTGCCCCAATATGAGAAATTCACCACTGGTTCTCACCCTGCAGACATTATGCAGTCATCAGATCTAGAGTGTCTAGGTCAACAACTATTGGTTGAGAGTCAAAAGGTCGACATGGTAACAAGGTTGACAGTGGAAAGGTATACAGTAAAAAGGGCAACATATAAAAGGTCAACATGAATTTTTCATGATTTTTTGTGGAAAAAAAAAAACAAAAAACGACTTGTTCATACTTTTGCATCCATGTGGGCATAGAGTTAGATTATTATAGTGTGCCGAGTGCAGCGAGCCATGCGAAGGGACTCACACTGTGTCCATAGATAGAAACATTGAATTTGACGGCAGATAAGAACCACTTAAACATGTTACCGCAAACCATTTTTGATCCTTATTTTTTTGTAAGGATATGAATATGCCTATCCCAAGCATGTTTAAATTGTACTACTGTATTTGCGTCTACCACCTCTGTTGGGAGGCTATTCCACTTATCTACTACTCTTTCTGTGAAGTAATTCTTCCTCACATTTCCCCTGAATCTTCCTCCCTCTAGTGTCAGTGCATGTCCTCGAGTTCTGCTGCTCCTCTCCCTGTGAAGAATCTCTCCCACCTGTACCTTGTTAAAGCCCTTGATATATTTGAAAGTTTCTATCATGTCCCCCCTTTCCCTTCTCTGCTCTAAAGTATACATATTAAGATCTTTTAGTCTTTCCTGGTACGTTTTGTGATGTAGGCCATGCACCATTTTAGTTGCCCTTCTTTGTACAGTCTCTAATGTATTTATATCCTTCTGGAGATATGGCCTCCAGAACTGAACACAATACTCTAGGTGAGGTCGTACCAATGACCTATACAGTGGCATTATTACTTCTTTCGGTACTTATGTAGTATCTGGGCGTCCGATTTAAGGCCCCCATACACTAGCCGATTTTGGTCAGATTTCAGCCAGATCAGTCGGATCTGGCCGAAATCGGACCAAAATCGGCTAGTTTTGATGTCCCCTCAGATCCGATGCGCGGTCCCGTGCGCATCGGATCTGCGTCGGGTGGTCGGACCTGCTGCACGTCCGACCACCCGACTTGGGACCTAGTGGGGCGGTGGAGGGAGCAGGGGGGGCTGGGGACGCTGCGGGGGACACGTCTGTGTCCCCCGCTGCTGGGGACAGCGTCTGTGCGGCGAGAAGGTAGAGGGAGCAGGGGGGGCTGGAGACGCTGCGGGGGACACAGGCTGCATAGAGCCGGGCAGGGGGAGCCGGCCGGGAGCTGTCAGTAATGAATAAAAAAAAAGCCCATACAATGAATGGGCGGCCTGTGATTGGCTGAGCGCTCTCTCAGCCAGTCAGCAATTGGCTGAGAGAGCGCTCAGCAGCCAATCACAGGCTGCCCATTCATTGTATGGGCTTTTTTTTTTATTCATTACTGACAGCTCCCGGCCGGCTCCCCCTGCCCGGCTCTATGCAGCCTGTGTCCCCCGCAGCGTCTCCAGCCCCCCCTGCTCCCTCTACCTTCTCGCCGCACAGACGCTGTCCCCAGCAGCGGGGGACACAGACGTGTCCCCCGCAGCGTCTCCAGCCCCCCCTGCTCCCTCTACCTTCTCGCCGCACAGACGCTGTCCCCCGCAGCGTCCCCAGCAGCGTCCCCAGCCCCCCTGCTCCCACCAGCTCTCACCTCTTAGCCCCCCCCCCCCCCTGCTCCCCGGGTTTTTTACATGTGATAAATCGAGACGATTTATCACATGTAAAAAATGGCACATCAAGTGCCAATCTAATCAAGCTCCCCCGGGGAGCAGCCGGGGAAGCTCAGGGGGAAGTCGGGGGCGACTTGTCCTAAGGACAAGTCGCCCTAGTGTATGGGGGCCTTTAGAAATCGGATCGGATCGCATCGCATCGTATCGCATCGCATGCGACCAAATCGTATGCGATGCGATGGTCAAGATTTTTCCATAGGATTCAATGTTAAAATGGTCTGAGTCCATTTTAACATAGAATTCAATGGGAAAAAGGGGTCCTTTTCCTTTCCCCACTATCCAAGTGGGCATGGAGTTGGATATAAACCGCGAGGGGACACAGAATACTTTTTAAGAAATATGCGTTCGCTCGCCACGCTTCGGGCTCGGTGGCTCGCTGCGCTCGCCACGCTATATAAAATCAACTCTATGCCCACTTGGATAGTGGGGAAATGAACAGGACCTTCTTAACATTGAATCCTATGCAAAATCGCATCGAATCGCATCGCATCGCATCGCATCTGATTGTATGCCTTAAGGTAAGGCATACAATCACAAAATCGGCAGCCCAGATACTACATAAGTACCCTTCTTTCTTTCTACCGCTGATACCTCTCCCTATGCAACCAAGCATCTGACTTGCCTTCTTCATTGCTTTGTTACATTGCCTACCTGCTTTTAAGTCCCCTGAAATAGTGACACCTAGGTCCCTCTCTTCCTCAGTAGTTTCCATTATAGTGCCATTTATACTATATTTAGTCTTTGGATTTCTGAGACCCAAGTGCATGATTTTGCATTTTTTGGCATTAAACTGTAGTTGCCATGCTCCTCTAATTCCTCTAATCTACCTAGATCCTCAATCATTTGTTTTACCCCTCCTGGTGTGTCTACCCTGTTGCATACCTTTGTGTCGTCTGCAAAAAGGCACATTTTACCCTCAATTCCATTTGCAATATCAAATGTCCATGTCGACCTATGTTGACATAGACACCACAAAAAAAGATGAAAAACTAATGTCGACCTTTCTCAACCTTTTCATGTCAACCTTTTGTCTGTTGACCTTTTGATCATGTCAACAATTTGACTTTCGAACCTTTGACTGTTGACCAGTACTTGTCGACACTGTAGATCTAATATGCCATAACCTACTAACTTACTGTAGCATGTAAAGAAACATTGTTGCTAGATAATATAAAGTAACAGCTGAATTTACATTCGTTAGCTACATTTGTTGCACTGCAATGAGTGACGAATGCTGAAATAATTGATAACAACCAAAAGGGTAATTCTCCAATAAGTGCACCAGCTTACAGATGTTAGCCGAAATGTGTTATTTTATTAGCTGAAAGTATGTTTGAAAGAAGTTTATGTGTGATTACTTGTTATGTCAGTGTTCCATATATTGATAGAAAACAAGTCTTCCTGTTTACCTACTGTAAATAGGCTTTAGCTAATATTGAATACATTAAAGTTGCATAATTCTGTGCTTCGTTTTTCTCAAACTTTGCTGGAAACAATAGTAATATTGTATACTCGTACTGTGTGCATATCCTTTGTTAATCTGTACCACTGATCCAGGCAACCTTCCGATGTTCCTGGTAAAGAGCAGTACAAGACAATGAAATAAAACCTCTTTATAATTTTTCCCGGATGTAATATATTCTAAAAGTAACAAGTCGCCAACTGAATGTAATTATGCAAAGCTTGTGTTTATCAACTTTGCAAGTTTCCTGAAAAGAAAATCTTCTTTAACCCCTTCAGTGGTGTTTTTTTTTTTTTTGGGAGCACTTCCCACTTGGTGAGTTTTTTATGGGGAGTGCTCCCTTTCAAAAAACACCACTGCCTCCCTGGGTCCGGGCAGCACCGCTGAACTGTCAATCAGCGGCTGCCCGGACCTGCACACCCGCACCCCATCCCCGGCAGCTGGCATCCGGCTTGTCATAAGCCGGCGCCGGGGACTTCAATAGAAAACCCGGAGGGGAGGGGGTGGAGGAGGCGCGGCAGAGGGGAGGGAGGAGGAGGCGCGGCGGAGGGGAGGGAGCCGGGCAGCGCTGAAGCTGCCTGAGTTCAGTGGTTGAACTCAGCAGCGCTGCCCGGCTCTAAACAGTGGCAATCCCGAGAATTTTCCGGGCTTGCCAGACTGGACACTGAGGCACAGCCCGGAAAATTCTCGGGATTGCCACTGAAGGGGTTATAAACAAGTTCCCAATTGAAAAGTTACTGAAAGAAGTTGCTGTCATAAGTCATCCTCCTTACCTTTCTGCAGAAGATTCAGGGGTTATTCTGGTTGGCTCGGTTAGCTGCAAAGATCGCAGCTTACCGAGCACCAGAGACGCCCCGCCGCCCCCTAATCCCCTCGGAACCATGAGAAGTTATGTGTATTGAGAATACATCCCATAGCATGCCTCCACTGCAGGAGAAATCATTCCCCATAGAACCAACACTACAATAACCTGGTACAGATGGAGCACCTCTCAGCCAGCTCAGGGAATCGCTGGCGCAGGCTGGCGGAGAGGTGCTCCATCTGGCAGGGACGGGCGAGCAACTCACACGTTTGTGCCTTCCATGGCGAAGTATGAAAAACATCCTTTTTTTGACCATGTCGACCTAGTGCATGTCAACCGTTTTTGTGTGTCAACCTAATTACTGTCGACCTAGGGACCACATCCCGTCTGAGTTGTAGGCTTTTAATATTGATATGTCGGTACTTATGTATTATCACGGCGCCCAGTTGCATTGATTGTATGCCTTAAGTGTTAGGCATACAATCACATGCGACTGACGAGATTTTGCGGTAAAATCGCGTCGATCGCATCGCATGCGACCAAATCGTGCATGCGATGCGATCGATGCAATTTTTCCATAGGAATCAATGTTAAATGGTTAAAAATGGTCCCTGACACCCAATTTCACTTTAGGGGCACTGTTAAATGCACCCCAGCCCCCCCCCCCCCCCCCATTAGGTGTATTAGCCCAAATGCCCCCGCATTGTTAACGCCACCCCAGCATCAACGACAACCCTGAAGTGTGGCGAGCGTAGCGAGCCCGCGAGGGGCGGCGGTACGCGTCCTCCGACCTTTTCATACCCGCACTATCCACGACGGCGTGGAGGTGATGTTATATAGTGTGGCGAGCGCAGTGAGTCACCGAGCCCGAAGCGGGGAGAGGAATACGAGCCCGAAGCGTGGCGAGGGGACGCGAATCACCGAGCCTGAAGCGTGGCGAGGAATACGAGCCCATGCGTGGCGATCGCTTGCGAATCACCGAGCCTGAAGCGTAGCGAGGAATACAAGCCCGAAGCGTGGCGAGGGGACGCGAATCACCGAGCCCAAAGCGTGGCGAGGAATACCCCGCGTGGGGACGCGAAATACATGTTAAGTAATCCGCGTCCCCTCGCGGGGCTCGCTGCGCTCGCCATGCTTCGGGCTCGTATTACGCGTCCCCTCGCGTGGTAGTGTGTATGGTCCGGCGGTGAGCGGTGAGGCTCCCACATCATCGCTGGGAAAGCCGCTCATCTGCTGGTATTACCAGCAGATGAGCAGCTTTGAGGATGGCTTTGCATAGCAATGCGCTATGCAAAGCTGCCCTCTCTCCACTGATGGCGCCAGGCAGGGGGAAAGCTGCTCAGTGTGTATGCACTGAGCGGCTTTCCCCCCAGCGATGAACGGGATCATCGCTGCCCATACACGCTGGTCATAGTCGCCCAGTGTGTATGGACCTTAAGACTTATTACTTGTCCCAGAAACTTGGACATAAATATAAACGAAAGGAAGATGGAGAGAACCTGAGGACTGATTCGGTACAACAATTATCATAATCAGAAATGTAAGGTAACTCCGATGGTACAGCAATCTAATCCCATCTGGGTATAAATGGTCCACAGCGGGCTTTTAGGAGGGTAATCAAGAGTATAAGGAGATAGAAAAGTATTGATGCCAATGCCCGCCAAATTTTCAGAAATCTCCGTCCAGGATAAAAGTAACTAAAGACTTACTTTTATCCACGGACGGACCGCATGTGAGGGGGTGTGTTCTCATACACATACCCTCGCATGCTAGCGAGGGAAATCTGGTTGCAGTGGGGGGGGGGGGGGTGTTCTTTGGGGTGGCAGGCGCCGCTTACCTGCTTACGAGTAAACGCAGCCTACAGGTCTGAATCAGGCCCTTGGTTAGGGAATTACCTATCGGGATTGCCACTGAAGGGGTTAATAAACAAGTTCCCAATTGAAAAGTAACTGAAAGAAGTTGCTGTCATAAGTCATCCTCCTTACCTTTCTGCAGAAGATTCAGGGGTTATTCTGGTTGGCTCGGTAAGCTGCAAAGATCGCAGCTTACCGAGCACCAGAGACGCCCCGCCGCCCCCTAATCCCCTCGGAACCATGAGAAGTTATGTGTATTGAGAATACATCCCATAGCATGCCTCCACTGCAGGAGAAATCATTCCCCATAGAACCAACACTACAATAACCTGGTACAGATGGAGCGCCTCTCAGCCAGCTCAGGGAATCGCTGGTGCAGGCTGGCGGAGAGGCGCTCCATCTGGCGGGGACGGGCGAGCAACTCACACGTTTGTGCCTTCCATGGCGAAGTATGAAAAACCACCTTTTTTTGACCATGTCGACTACTGCATGTCAACCGTTTTTGTGTGTCAACCTAATTACTGTCGACCTAGGGACCACATCCCGTCTGAGTTGTAAGCTTTTAATATTGATATGTCGGTACTTATGTATTATCACGGCGCCCAGTTGCATTGATTGTATGCCTTAAGTGTTAGGCATAAAATCACATGCGATTGACGAGATTTTGCAGTAAAATCGCGCATGCGATGCGATCGACGCAATCGATGCAATATTCCCATTGGAATCAATGTTAAATGGTTAAAAATGGTCCCTGACACCCGATTTCACTTTAGGGGCACTGTTAAATGCACCCCAGCCCCCCCCCCAATTAGGTGTATTAGCCCAAATGCCCCCGCATTGTTAACGCCACCCCACCATCAACGCCAACCCGAAGTGTGGCGAGCGCAGCGAGCCCGCGAGGGGCGGCGGTACGCGTCCTCCGACCTTTTCATACCGCCACTATCCACGTCGGCGTGGAGTTGATGATATATAGTGTGGCGAGCGCAGCGAGTCACCGAGCTCGAAGCGTGGCGAGGAATAAGAGCCCGAAGCGTGGCGATCGCACGCGGATCACCGAGCCTGAAACTTGGCGAGGAATACGAGCCCGAAGCGTGGCGAGGGGACGCGAATCACCGAGCCCAGTGGCGGGGAATACGAGCTCGAAGCTTGGCGTGCGCAGCGAGCCCCGCGAGGGGACACGAAATACATGTTAAGTAATCTTCGTCCCCTCACGGGGCTCGCTGCGCTCGCCGCGCCGGGGGTATGAAAAGGTCGAAGGACGTGTACCGCCGCCCCTCGGGGGCTCGCTGCGCTCGCCACGCTTCGGGATGGTGTTGATGGTGGGGTGGTGTTAACAATGAGGGGGCATACACCTAATGGGGGGGCCTGGGGGGCATTTAACATTGATTCCTATGGAAAAATTGCGTTGATCGCATCCCATGCGCGATTTGGTCGCATGCGATGCGATCGATGTGATTTTTGAGCTGAAAGTTGCCAAAAACAGCAAGTTTGAGCGGTTTTCAGTTCAAAGCCGCCCAGTGTGTATGGTCCGGCGATGAGCGGTGAGGCTCCCACATCATCGCTGGGAAAACCGCTCATCTACTGGTATTACCAGAAGATGAGCAGCTTTGAGGATGGCTTTGCATAGCAATGCGCTATGCAAAGCTGCCCTCTCTCCACTGATGGTGCCAGGCAGGGGGAAAGCTGCTCAGTGTGTATGCACTGAGCGGCTTTTCCCCCAGCGATGAACGGGATCATCGCTGCCCATACACGCTGGGCATAGTCGCCCAGTGTGTATGGACCTTAAGACTTATTACTTGTCCCAGAAGCTCTCAGGAGGGTAATCAAGAGTATAAGGAGATAGAAAAGTATTGATGCCAATGCCCGCCAATTTTAAAAGTAACTAAAGACTTACTTTTATCCACGGAGTTTGTTGGAAGAAGTGGGAGGGTCACCAAAGGTGGCCCAAGGGCGCCTGAGAAGAGTTGTTTTGCTAGAGCAGCGGTCTCGGAACTTGGGAAGTCTGACCCAAGGGAAATGGTAAATGGAAAAAAAGGGGATTTGAGACCGCGCTCGCTAAAAAGATATGCAACAGGTGTAGTTAAAACATTTATTTCTGGAAAAATGCATATAAAAACTGTATAATAAAAATATCAATAAAATAAATCAAATTATCACAGATAAATACAGAGAGCAGGGATATTCACCCACAGTCCGGTTTGGGAAATTGTCCTGTATCCGTTCCTATGTTGCCTCCAGGTGAGTGTCCTGTACAGGGTATCGATGAAAAGGATGTAGGTTGGGAGAGGTTGTTGTCTCCAAACCAGGAATCTCCTGATGTTGGGTGGTGCTCTACCTGGTGGGCTTTGGTGTTATTGCCACTTAGGTTCCTTAAGGAGGAGGATGTTGGTCTCCTAACCAGGGAGCTCCTGTTGGTGTGAGGTGCTCTACCTGGTGGGCTTGATGTTGTAGCCACTTAGATTCCTTGTAGGGAGGGTATCTACCTCCTGACCAGGGGGCTCCTGATGGTGCGAGGTGCTCTACCTGGTGGGCTTGATGGTATTGCCGCTTGGTTCCAGGACAGAAGGAGATTCTGGAGGCTGGTCTGGTTACAGGGTATTGGTGCGTGTGGGGTCTGCAAAGTGGGGGTGTCCCTGCTCCCCTTCACCAACGCGTTTCGCTGAAAGCTTTTTCAAGGTGACCTTGAAAAAGCTTTCAGCGAAACGCGTTGGTGAAGGGGAGCAGGGACACCCCCACTTTGCAGACCCCACACGCACCAATACCCTGTAACCAGACCAGCCTCCAGAATCTCCTTCTGTCCTGGAACCAAGCGGCAATACCATCAAGCCCACCAGGTAGAGCACCTCGCACCATCAGGAGCCCCCTGGTCAGGAGGTAGATACCCTCCCTACAAGGAATCTAAGTGGCTAAAACATCAAGCCCACCAGGTAGAGCACCTCACACCAACAGGAGCTCCCTGGTTAGGAGACCAACATCCTCCTCCTTAAGGAACCTAAGTGGCAATAACACCAAAGCCCACCAGGTAGAGCACCACCCAACATCAGGAGCTCCCTGGTTTGGAGACAACAACCTCTCCCAACCTACATCCTTTTCATCGATACCCTGTACAGGACACTCACCTGGAGGCAACATAGGAACGGATACAGGACAATTTCCCAAACCGGACTGTGGGTGAATATCCCTGCTCTCTGTATTTATCTGTGATAATTTGATTTATTTTATTGATATTTTTATTATACAGTTTTTATATGCATTTTTCCAGAAATAAATGTTTTAACTACACCTGTTGCATATCTTTTTAGCGAGCGCGGTCTCAAATCCCCTTTTTTTCCTTTTATCCACGGAGGGAGAAAAAAAATAATTTGATTGTAATCGCCCGGGCGACCGCATGTGAGGGGGTGTGTTCTCATACACATCCCCTCGTATGCTAGCGAGGGAATTCTGGTTGCAGTGGGGGGGGGGGTGTTCTTTGGGGCGGCAGGCGCCGCTTACCTGCTTACGAGTAAACGCAGCCTACAGGTCTGAATCAGGCCCTTGGTTAGGGAATTACCTATCAAATTATAGCATAAACTGTAAACTTCAGTGGCGTAACTACAAAGTCAGCTCCCCCCCCCCCCCCCCACAAATTTTGGCCAGCAGACAGCAGTCCGTCCCCCCACCCGGAATTTCGGCAGGCAGCCTCCCCCCAACCCTGCTGTACCCCTCCGCTTGCCACCATCGCCACCGACAATGGCAGCTGCAGGCAGGAGTGGGGTGGGGATAAGGTAGGTCCTGGCGGCAGTGCAGTGCAGCGATAGCCCTGCAGACCCCCACGCCCTCACTTGTTCAGCGCCTCCGCAGGGTCTGTGGGGCTATTGTTACGCCACTGCCCCACTTGGTGAAATGGCCACCTGTTCAGGGCTGTTTCTAGACCAGCGGATCTCAAACTGTGGGTCCTGACCCCAAAGTGGGTCCCAACCTTCTCTTCATGGGGTCGCGACTCCATGTTGCTGACCATCTGGCTGATAACTTTTCTAATCTCAGTCAGTGATTCAAGGGATCTGAAAAATCTGTTGAGTTGTCTGTTACTTTAGACTCCTCCCATCACTCTGTGCCTCCACAATGCTGCCATGTATGTGCTGTCTGCTGACTACACGTGTGATGTGATGACCTTCTGCAGTAACTTGCCGGGGTCCTGTAATTATTTTTATTGTCTGATGGGGTCCCAGAGCAAAATAGTTTGAGGACCCCTGTTCTAGACCATTTATCTCCCAGTGTGAAGAAATAAAAATGTGCCCCCCCCCCCCCCCCCCCTCCCCATACATCATTTGTTAGTGAAGAAATTGTGAGTGCCTCAAAGGGGGTGTGGCTTAATATAAGGGGCATGGCCTAGTTATAAGGGGTGTGGTCTAGCAGGAAAACAATTACCTTACACCTCCCTTTTGCAACCTGCATGACTCAGAGGTGCCGATTTATGTTTTTGCTGGTGGGTGCTCAAGCCTGTAGAAAGGCTAAACAAGCAAATACAGTGGCCCGGCATTGGGACTCTGGAGTTACGGGCACGTGGGTGCTCATTAATTCCTGTGGGTGATCGGGCCCTTGTGCTCCCACAGAATAGGCACCTATGGCATGACTAGACATTGGTTACCACAGGAATGGTCATTGTCCTCCCATGCTTAAGTTGGGTGGCTGAAGGCCACACAGTGACATAAATATAAAGGCCCACACAGTGACCTAGTACGCTTCACAAATCAAGCCCAAACAATGACAGGCTACTTAAATCAATATACACTGTTTATA
>NC_139226.1:33651367-33869533 GCF_055691185.1 Crinia signifera
TAAGTAATGTGGGCAGACCTGCTCGCGTGGGGTGTGCAGGCAGACACGCTCGTGGGGGGGGGGGCGTGCAGACCCATTGGGGGGATGGTGCATGCAGAACTGCTGCTCGCAGGGGAGGTGCGGACTGACCTGCTGCTCGTGGGGGAAAGGGGTGCGGGCAGACCCGTTGTTCGCTCTGGGGTGCGGGCGGGGGGGTGCGGGCAGACCCGCTGTTCTTGTGGGGGTGGTGCATGCAGACCCGCTGCTTGGGGGGCATGCAGACCCGCTCATGGGGTGCGGGGGGTTGCATGCATACCCGCAGATCCGGGGTGGGGATGGTATGCGTGCAGATCCACTGCTCAAGGGGGTGGGTGGTGTGGGCCAACTTGCTGCTCATGTGGGGTGTGTGTGCAGGCAGACCCGTTGCTCGTGGGGGGGTGCGGGCAGACCCGCTCACGGGGGGTTTACCAGACCCATTTGCAGGGGGGGTGGGGGGGTTTCAGGTGCGGGGGCAGACCCACTAGCGGGGGGTGGGGGGGTTAGGTGCGGGGTTAGACCCGCTCATGTGTGTGTGTGGGGGTGTGCGCGTGCGGACCTGTTCGCAGGGGTGGTTGGGGGGTTTCAGGTGCGGGGGCAGACCCACTCTGGGGGGGGGGGGCACCGGGCAGACCCGCCGCTCACCTGTTGGCTGTGGTGTATAACGGATGGTGGGCGTGTGCTGTAGCCCTGGCTGTGGGTGGTGGGTGGTGTTTTCCAAGGGGGTGGGGATGTGTATAACGCTGGTCTATCCCTACGGGGGCGGGTTTGTGTATAACACTGGGCGGGGGGGGGTGTCCTAAGGCAGAAACTATGTGTGTATAACACTGTCAATCACTCTTGTAACCCCACCCAGCATTATTCACACAGGAAAAATGACAGATCAGGCTAAATATATAAGAGATACTATACCTTTGCTGATTCATGCAGAGCCTGACTTGTAACTACTTGAGCAGGTGATACCTTTGGGCCCACTAAAGCCTTTTTTCTGCGGGGCCATATAAACAGGCCTGGTGCCCTTTCTGAAGTGAAAGAATCTGTATACTAATCATTCAAAATCCCAATGAGGAATAAAGCCCCCCCCCCCCCCACACACACACACACACCCATTAAGGCTATAGAATTACTTATTTGTATATTGCACAGTGCTACTTAATTAATAGGAACCCAGTATCGAATCCAAAAGGCTACTCGATCCAATCCACTACTAGCCAGAGTTCCCTTAACATAAGGCTTGGCTATCCAGGTCAGCTCTAGATTTTTAATTTCTTATTTACTCTTCCAAGATTATCAAAATGTTTTAGCTAAACTCCTGAAGAAGTCCCTTTAAGGGACAAAACACGCTGGTGGTGTAGCTCAATTAACTATAAAATGGGCAGTACAGACGGTGTAATGGTTAGTATTCAGCCTCACAGCACTGAGGTCATGGATTCAAATCGCACCATGGCCCTAACTGTGCTTAGTTTGTTTATTCTACCCATACTTGCGTGGGTTTACTCCAGGTACTCCGGTTTCCTCCCACAATTCAAAAATATACTGCTAGGTCAATTGGCCTCCTACAAAAATGAACCCTTTGTGGCTGAAGTCATGGGCAGCAGACTCACATTCTAAAAACAAATTGGCTACACTGCCTTATGAAGGTGCTTGTCTTTTCGTCAGTAAACTGGATCAAATGATTCAAAGAATGTCAGGAGGCAAATCAGTGAGATTGCCACAGGACAGAAGTCGACGGTTTCCCACCTATTCTGCAAGATCATCTTATAGACAAGCCAGGTCATATAGGCCGGGTAAGCCGTTCCGTGACAGATACGCCTCAGGCACATCCAGAGCATTTTTTCGTCAGTACGTTAAGAAAAGAGGCGAACGTTCTGGATCTGGACAAAAGCTGTGACGGTGGGCCTCCAGTGGAGCAGGTTCCCGTAGCAGGAAGATTGTTGGAATTTGCTCACGTCTGGGAGCAGACCATACAAGACAGATGGGTCTTAGAAGTGGTCACCACAGGTTATCGTCTAGAATTTCTTTCAAGGCCAAAGTTGGCAAATTTTTTGGTTTCCAAGCTTCCACTTTCGAAGATAGAGAGGGAGGCTCTAAAATTAAGTTTAGAGGCACTCATCGTCTCAGGAGCGGTCGTTAGAGTACCCGACGAAGAAAGGGAATCAGGTTTTTGCTCCCGTCTATTCATAGTGAGCAAAAGTTCTGGAGGTTACAGAGCTATATTAGATTTAAGAAAATTAAACAATCGCATAAGGAAAATAAAATTTCATATGGAGACTACAAAATCTATCCTTATGGGAAAAAGAAGAAATGACTACATGATCTCCATCGACTTAAGAGACACTTATTTCCAAATACTACAATACCTCTGTGATGGATTTAACAAAGGACTAGTGGTTGCTACGCTTAAAGTACATATTTATAGATTGTAAGCTTGCGAGCAGGGCCCTCCTACATTTTGACTGTCTGTAAATACCCTGTTTTGTTGTATCACTGTCTGCTATTGTAAAGCGCAACGGAATATGCTGCGCTATATAAGAAACTGTTAATAAATAAATAAATAAATAAATATCTCTGCATTAAGTGTTTTGCTGGACAAGAAACTGGCAGAACATAGCCTGATAAAAAGATTCTGTCAGGCCGTTAAGAGGATCCGGCCGAGGATTAGGTCTATGGTTCCTCAGTGAGACCTTAATTTATTACTGAATGGACTAATGGTGGCCCCGTTTGAGCCATTCGACAGAGCCAAATTAAAATTTTTGACGTGGAAAATGTTATTTCTAATAGCCATAACGTCAGCAAAAAGAGTGAGTGAACTTCAGGTTCTGTGCATAAGGGAACAGTATCTGAAAATGTTTCATCTTTTCAGTTGAATCAAGAGATTATTTTGCCTTGTTTTTACCCAAATCCTCTTACCGAGAAGGAGGAAAACTTGCATACGTTGGATGTTGTCAGAGCCATCAAAATATATTTGGAGAGACGGCTGGGTTTAGGAAATCAGAAGCTTTATTCATGATTCCTCAGGGAGCAAAGAAGGGATTTGTTCTGTCAAAACAGTCGATTTCAAGATAGCTTAAAGAAGTAATTTAATTTACCTACAAGAAGGTAGGTTGTGCGGTACCAGAAGGTATTAAGGCTCACTCAACATCCGAAATTCGGCCCTGTCTGCTGCGCTGCAAGTTCCCCTACTGCCAGAAGTGTCCCCACGGTCCTCTGCACCAGCACCACAACTTTTATCAATGTCTTGCCCACATACCACTATTATACAGCCTCCTGCTCTCATGCACCCTCACTCCCTCCCAGTGGGAGGAGACGCTCACCCACTGCCGGGAGCTGCATACTGTCCCCCACCCTCCTCCAGTTTTAGGGATGCCCATCGACCATCAATGATTTCAAATCACCGATGGTTTGTGGCCGATGTTGAATACTTTTGCCATCGATGTGGGAGGACCAGATGGTTTCCCTACATCAATGGCAAAGGAGAACCAATCAAGTTTCAAATTTTTTTAAGGTGCCGGGACACGGAGCATAGCTCCCCCCCACACGCGGAAGTCCCGCCACTGAGCTCTGATTGACCCACGGCCTATTCAGTTAGATATATTGGATGACCATCGATAGCTACAACAATTGATGGTCATCCAAGTAATATGTTACTACTATCGATGGCATGGTGCAAAATCGCCATCAATGCCAACCATCGATGGTGTCTGCACCATGCCCATTCCTACTCTGCAACAGCCAAAAACCTTTACTACCCCTCATGCCCACACACCTCTATCACTGCCCTGCCTCCTGTTCTCCTGCCCTGTAACTTCTGCCAGTGGGGACCCCCTCACCCTGTGTTTCCCACATTCCCCTATCATGCCTCATAGCCCAGCCTCCTGCTCTCATGTATCCTAACTTCCACCCAGTAGGAGGAGACACTGACTCAGGGGCACCGTCCTGTACTGCTGTGCTGCCACACTGGACCCTCACCCACTGGCAGAAGCTGCACAGTGTCCCCCACCCTCCTCTTTAGTCCCCCATATGTCCACACACCCCTATCACTACCCAGCTTCCTGCTCTCCTGAACCGTAACATCCACCACTGGGGAGTCACTGACGCTGTGTTGCCCACATACCCCTCTCATGCCTCATAGCCCAGCCTCCTGCTCTCATGCACCCTAACTACCATCCAGTAGGAGGAGACACTGACTCAGGGGCACCGTCCTGTACTCCTGTGCTGCCACGCTGGACCCTCACCCACTAGCAGAAGCTGCACAGTGTCCCCCACCCTCCTCTTTAGTCCCCCTTATGCCCACACACCCCTATCACTACCCAGCCTCCTGTTTTCCCCGGCTACCTTCACTGCGTCTGTTCCAGACTGGAGTCTCCGGCACGCTGCTCTCACTCAGTGTGTGTCCAGCGTGGTTCCGTTGCCCTGCCGTGTCGTGGAGTTTTGCAAGTGGCTTATTATTTAAAAACTTGTGGTAACCAGCCCACAGCGGTTATCTTAACGGTACAAGTCCTCATTGATTTTACGTGCTGTAGCATTGATTGTGTTTTAATAAAATACAGTTTTACACTATGGAGCGCTTCTCTATTCCTTTTTAAAAACAGATAGATATATATATATATATATATATATCTATATATATATATATATATATCTATATATATATATATCTATATATATATATATCTATATATATATAGATATATATATATATAGATATATATAGAATCGAAATAAAGCAAGCAGTGGCACTCTTGGGATTTTTCAAAAAGTGTAATAGGAACAACAGCCAAAAACCAACGTTTCGGGGCTGGCACGCCCCTTTGTCAAGGTGTAGGTGAGTAACAAGAATAAAACAGTGAGCTTACCTTAAATAGAAGTGAATAATGAGCCCCATTCAATCAGAACTGTGTTGCTCCCTCCCGCTGGCGCGTCCATGTCCAGAAACCGGAAGTGTCATTACTATGCTGGGCGCTATGCGTTCCAGGCGCTTAGGCGTCTGGTGTGTGACACGTCACTAGGAAGTCTGTTGCGCTGGTACCTGATAGGATGAAAGGTCTTTAACCAGGCACTGATGTGATTGGTCGGCCTTGAAGGGTTGGAGCAATGTTCTATGAATGAAAAGAGCATGCACTGGTGAATAACAAAGAATAACATAAAATATGACAGTCTATAAATACATAAACAAGTCTGCTGTTAATTACGTGTCTCAATGAAACCGAGTTAACTCCTATAACGGCTGACTCTTAAGACGGTTATCTCCAATTGAGATATCCGATGTGTGTGTACCACGCAGGTCTTAAATGGCCTGCCGTGTCTGAGTGACTCTCTGTGTGGACCGTATTTATGTGTGAACGTGACATGAAGTGTGAGAATTTGTTAAAAAGGGTATCTAAATTTATCTGTTATATCTGTTATTTAGATACTCTTTTTTTACAAATTCTCACATTTCATGTCACGTTCACACATAAATAAGGTCCACACAGAGAGTCACTCAGACACGGCAGGCCGTTTAAGACCTGCGTGGTACACACACATCGGATATCTCAATTGGAAATAACCGTCTTAAGAGTCAGCCCGTTATACGAGTTAACTCGGTTTCATTGAGACACGTAATTAACAGCAGACTTGTTTATGTATTTATGTGCTGTCATATTTTATGTTATTTTTTGTTATTCACCAGTGCATGCTCTTTTGCAAACCATTCTGGAAAAGGGAGATGAGCATGTTCTTTAGGGTTAGAGTGACACATTTAAAATGGTAAAATTACAATTTCTAAAATCCATTTAGACAATACCAGGTAATGTATGTCTTCCCCCTTCTATGGTGTGCCAGATACAACAACTGGGACTTCTGTTGACTTAGCTTAAATAAATTTAGGGATTTTGAAGTAGCAGAGTTGGCTCATAACCCGGAAATGTGCGTTTCCTCATCACTGGAAGAAGGTACAAATACCGCATTCGGCTTGGGCCATGAGCATACCTGCAGCAAGTCACCATTGTCCAACTGACCGCCATCGAGATGACGTTCCGTTACATTGCTGCTCTGTGTGTCTTTGTGGCACTACTTGTTACAGGTGAGTACACAGCAATGATGCCAGTACAGACAGACAGATATGCACAATGAGAGACAGACAGACAGATAGACAGACCGACAGATAGACACATATGCACACTGAGAGATAGACAGACAGATATGCACAATGAGAGACAGACAGATATGCACACTGAGAGATATATAGATAGGTGTGCACACTGAGAGAGAGATAGATTGATAGAAAGATAGATCGATCGATAGACACAATGAAAGATAGATATAAGCCCTGTACACACGCTTAGATTTGCTTTAGATTTGATGTTAGATTCAATTTTCTTTTAGATCTGGCATTAGATCATCCCATACGATTTGGCATTAGATTTGTACTTTTGCATTCGATTCGATTTCGATTTTACAATGTAGGCACAATGTACTCATTTGATTTACTGGATCGAATTCGATATTTCCTTGGCTGCACAGTAGATTTTTCTATTCGATTTTGAGAAAACGGGAGCGCGCATCGAATCGAATGCAGATCGAAAGTGTCCTAAAAACCATTCGATGTGGATTCGATGTTGCTTCTATAAGCAAAATCAAATCGATAACAGGGAAAAATCTAAGCGTGTGTACACAGCTATAGATAGATAGATAGATAGATAGATAGATAGATAGATAGATAGATAGATATGCACACTAAGAGATAGATGGATATATATAGATAGACACAATGAGAGATAAGGGGCATACACACGTATTGATGTGTGCTAAGCAATTTTATTAAGCTATTTAGGGTAGGGTAGATTTCCTGGTATCCAGATCTCCCATGGGAAGCACATACACATTCAGAGATTTGTGCTAAGTAATTTTGCTTAAGCAAAAAAAAGGCAGGGTAGTGGTTCATAATGATAGATTGTGATCAGTATCTCTCAGTTTGTATACATAGAGAGACTTGCAGTCACTTGCTAAGCAATTTGACTAGATCTTGACTGCATGCACTGATTTAGTTAGTAGAAGATAATTAATCTATAGGGGCATACACACTGAGCGATCTGTTCTTACATTCTAAGCAATCTACAGACAGGAAAAAAAGGGGGGGTGACTAGCACTGACACTTGTTTAAATTATCACAAATAGGTTAACCAACATGCTTGTAATAGAAGGACCTGTTTTTGGTCCTATCAATGCCTCTCGTTGGTGGTGCTCCCACGAGTCATAGGTAGTTACAATAGTACACAAGAAGAGAGTCATTCTTTTTCTTCTTGTGTACTATTCTAAGCAATCTACTCAGATTGCTTAGAAATTAGCACAAAATCGCTCTGTGTGTATGCCCCTATAGATAGACAGACAGACAGATAGATATGCACACTGAGCGATAGATAGATAGATAGATAGACACATTAAAAGGAAACATAAGCAGGGTACACACGCTTAGATTTGCTTTAGATTTGATGTTAGATTCGATTTTCTATTAGATCTGGCATTAGATCATCCAATTCAATTTGGCATTAGATCTGTACTTTTCCAGTCATTTCGATTTCACAATGTAGGCACAATGTACTCATTCGATTTACTGGATCAAATTCGAGATTTCCTTGGCTGCACAGTAGATTTTTCTATTCGATTTTGAGAAAACAGGAGCGCGCATGGAATCGAATGCAGATCGAAAGTGTCCAAAAAAACATTCGATGTGGATTCGATTTTGCTTCTATTTGCAAAATTGAATCGAAAACAGGGAAAAATCTAAGCATTTGTACACAGCTTTAAACAGACAGACAAGTAGACATGATTTCTTAACTATTTTCCTTGTAATTGCTATGTAATTGCTGTGTAATTGCTGTGTAATTCCTGTGCTTTGATACACAAAATTCCTTTCTATTTACAGTTAATCATGCAGACCTTCCAGTACTGTATATCTTACAGTTATTTTTATAATTGTCTGTTCACCTTTAGTATTTGTACACTGACACATCAGCGGTGTTAGAGAGTCAGTGCCACAATCAATCAGTAGGAAATGTCCATATTGTAAAAAAAGATAAATAAATGTATTGGTAGTAAAGTAAATACCAAGATATACCTAAAAGGCTTCCTTTGTTTAAGGAATACTGCACTCTTATAATTAATACACAATTCTAAATAGGCCATAAAGTTATATATTTACTTACGCTTCTAAAAATATGAGGAGGTGATATTGCTTATAGCAACCAATCAGATTTTGTCTACCATTTTCTAGGTTGCAATACGGAAATGAGAGACATAATCTGATTGGATGCTTAGGGCAACATCAACTCTTTTCCTTTTTAAAAACTTTAGTAAAATGACCCCTAATGGTGTGTACACACTGTGAGATTTCTTTGCTATGCTGTATACACATGGTGAGATTACCTTGCTATTCGACTTATAGTCATCGCTGCCCTGTCTATCTGGGTTTCCATTTGTGCTGTCACGGGAGCACGCATCGGGATCTCAAGGTAAAAAACCTGTGCGATCTGCTTACGATTTGACTATATAGTCAAAATCTAATGTCAAATCTCATTGTGTGTACACAGCATAATATTGGATCGCTATGCAATCTTTGCTAACTCATGTGCTATTTACATACAATTCATACTATCTACATCAGTGCTCGAAGTGGGGCAGTATACGGCGGTATGACATACCGCCACTTCCCGCCGCCACTTCATTTTTGCCTGTGTATAGAATGCACCAGCGTTGAGATCGAGTGCGGGATCCCAGCGCTGCAACAGCAGCGGTATTGTTTAGGGAGGACACCTCTCCATTTGTGGCAGCAATGCTGGGACACGAGCTGGGAGGGGAGCGGGACGGCTGCATCTGGTCCCCCCCTGCAGTGCAGCGTGGAGCATGACGGCACCGGCCGCCAGCCAATCCTGACTTGTGGTCCGGCTGCCAATCAAAAGAAGCAAAGCAATTTGTCAGAGCGCAAATCTGTAGTATATATAGAAATAAGAAAACCTGGATCTGCAGCTGTCACTATCAAGGGAATACTCCTCCCCTTGCAAAAAAGACGAACTAGAGAAAAAATTAGTGATAGCGCTGATTCAAGTTTTTTGTAAATATATCAAAATTTATTAAAAGAAATTCAATTAATATCTTTTACCATAACATTTAGTCACCGGCCGGTGTTACACAGTACACAATTTAAAACAATAATAAGAAAAAGGGGAATGGGGGTGAATTAATTGGGCAATGATTCCTTTTGGGGATGCAAATATAGACTTTTGATTCAGCCTGTATTATAGAAGCTGGCAGTTTAGATGTTAATCTGTGAGTGATGAATTAGTCCAATATAGGTGACTCTCTCACAGTCCCTATATGTCAAGGGATAATCTTGCATGCAGCAACCAATTAGTAGGTTAGTAATTTATTTCTGGCCTGAAGGTTAGCTGGTTAGTCCCATTCACACAAGGCAGCTCTCTCACAGCTCCTATGTGTTACTGGAAATTCATATGCAGGACCAGTTAATGGTGTTAGTATTAAAAAGTTATAGTAACTTGCCAGATTTCGGGCTTCTTCAGCTGCAGATTCTCTGCAAATGCAGTGCAGCCGGGCGGACTCGTCCACACTTCCGGATTGTAGGGCAGTCAATCAAAAAAAGCTCAGTAGTGGCAGTAGGGGGTACCGGTACCGGTGAGTAGCTCCTTGTAGCTCCTTAACGCGTTTCCCCGCCTTTGTTCTCAGCGGCTTCCTCAGAAGGATACATATATGTATCCTTCTGAGGAAGCCGCTGAGAACAAAGGCGGGGAAACGCGTTAAGGAGCTACAAGGAGCTACTCACCGGTACCGGTACCCCCTACTGCCACTACTGAGCTTTTTTTGATTGACTGCCCTACAATCCGGAAGTGTGGACGAGTCCGCCCGGCTGCACTGCATTTGCAGAGAATCTGCAGCTGAAGAAGCCCGGAATCTGGCAAGTTACTATAACTTTTTAATACTAACACCATTAACTGGTCCTGCATATGAATTTCCAGTAACACATAGGAGCTGTGAGAGAGCTGCCTTGTGTGAATGGGACTAACCAGCTAACCTTCAGGCCAGAAATAAATTACTAACCTACTAATTGGTTGCTGCATGCAAGATTATCCCTTGACATATAGGGACTGTGAGAGAGTCACCTATATTGGACTAATTCATCACTCACAGATTAACATCTAAACTGCCAGCTTCTATAATACAGGCTGAATCAAAAGTCTATATTTGCATCCCCAAAAGGAATCATTCCCCAATCAAAAGAAGGCTTATTGAAGCAGTGTGAGGTAACAGGTGGTGAGGGGGGGGGGGGGGAATAAGAGGCGGGAGATGGGGGCGGGGGATTTCCATACCACCACTTGTTATAAATTTACACTTTGAGCACTGATCTACATTCAATCTGCACCATATAGTAATTTCTGCACTGTATTTGGCTTTTCGATTTCAGCTGAATGGAAGCGTGCATCAGCATCGAATGGGGATAGAAATATTTAAAACATGTTCTATCTCCATTCGATGTCTACACGATACCAATTCGATTTTGACTATATAGTCAAAATCGAATGTCAAATTGTACCTTATGTACACAGCATTCATCTCTGCCCATACTAATTAACATCACTTTACTGTTGGCCACGACCCCTATTGTACTGGGGTCCAGCCGAGCTCTTTGCACACCTGTTTGTCTATAAGATGTCACTTAAGGTGCATACACACTAGAGGATGTATACAGTGAAAGATATTGGTGCACAATTTACATTAAGCTTCCCTAGAGTCCTGGATGAACGATATTGTGCATATACACTGATCGACATGACGATCGATGAACGATCTAACTAGACTCTATCTTTTTGTGAAAGACATCCAAAAATTAAACTGCCTGCACAGTCGATCAACAACCTTGATAAACGAATGAGCGGTGAGACCACGCATCGATATCCGTAGCATAAACACTGTTCGATATTTAGACCATACGGGATACTTGGATTAATGAATGTGTATCGGCTTGTTATCAGTCAAAGACACATGGGGTAGCAATTATTTTTTCAGAACGACTTCCTTATACTATAGTTAATAGGGTTATTGATACGGAAGGAAGATTCCTATTGTTAGATGTCCAAATCCATGAAACATATTAGTGTTCATTCTAGCACCCGCTATCTTTGAAAACCCATGTAGTTCCTCTTCCCTGCCTGGGGTGTCGCTGTCTGCTGTGGTGTTTCTAGCACAGGTCTGGTTTGCATATCAGTGCTGATATAGAGACCACACTGTGCTAGAAACACCACAGCAGACAGCGACACCCCAGGCAGGGAAGAGGAACTGTATGGGTTTTCAAAGATAGCGGGTGCTAGAATGAACACTACATATTATACCCTATTGAATCTGTATGCTCCTAATACGGACCAACAATCTTTTTTTCAGACTATAACCCAACTTTTGTTTAGTAGATCCAATTATGAATTAATAATAGGGGGTGATTTTAATACAGTATCAAACCCATCCTTAGATAAATCTTTTATACCTGTGAGATTACCTAGGGGACAGGGGGATATTATCCCACGTATGCTTGCAGATCACTCGTTAGTGGACCCATGGAGGGTGCTCAATCCCAATGAGAGAACATACACACGTCATTCCGCGGTGCATAGGTCTCTGTCCTGTATAGATTATATTTTATTATCCACCTCTTTACTATCTAATATGAGTGTAGCATCTATAGGAGATATTGTGATCTCGGACCAAGCACCTATATACGTAACACTTGAGATAAAATCATGGGGAATACGTTCTTCACATTGGCGTTTCCCATCTTACCTTTACCAGGCTGAGCAATTAAAAAAATATTTAAAACTAAAATGGAACTTTCTAGAGGACAATTTGGAACATTGGGATGACCCCGTGTTAATTTGGGAAATATTCAAGGCAGTTATGAGAGGCCACATTATCTCCTATGTTTCGAAGCAAAAAAAGGAGATTAACATTCAATATGTTGATTTAAAAAAATTGATGCAGTCAGCCCTAGTTGAATAAATAGCTAACCCTAATGATACGACTCATAAAAAATACCACAACGCACGCCAGAATTTGGATAGTTTCTTATTAACACAAGCTAAAATTAAGCTAGAATATACCCAACAAAAATATTTCCACTGGGGCAATAAGAATGGAGCATTATTAGCAAATATGACAAAAACCTTGAACCGTAGACATCACATAGCTGTAGTTAAAGATGAACAAACGGTTACTCTGTTAACTAAGACATCGGAAATATTATCGGTTTTCCAGTATTATAGCACTATATATACAGCCACCCCTATAGACCAGGTATTAATAAATAAACTATTAGATGAGGCTAATTTACCCTGTTTGACACCGCAACAACAAGAGAGTTTGGAAGTAGCAATAACAGAGGAGGAAATTACAAAGACCATATCTTCTATGGCCTTAAATAAGTCACCAGGCCCAGACAGATTTTCAAAATATTGCAACCGGATATTATTCCTGCACTTTTACATCTTTATAACTATATTCAACAGGATAATCCTGTCTTTCCTTCCTTTAACCAGGCTTTTACCTCACTGATTCCAAAACTGGATAAAGATACTATGCTACCCTCTTCTTATCGCCCAATAGCATTACTAAATGTTGACTTTAAGATAATATCTAAAATAATGGCGGATAGACTTCAGTGCATTCTGGCCTCATTGCTTACTAGGCATCAAATGGGGTTTACTAGAGGCAGACATTCGGTTTATGGGATACGAACAGCGCTAGCAGCTGTAATGGCAGCCGGTTTACATAATATGAGGTCAAATATGCTTCTTAGCCTGGATGCTACCAAGGCTTTTGATATGATGTCATGGACATATCTCTACAGTATTTTGGACAGAAGAGGATTTGGCCCCAAGTTCCAACATATGATCAAAATTTTTTTACACATTACCAACAACCGCTTTGTTAATTAAAGGAAACAGAGGGGAACAAATTACTTTAAATAGGGGCACAAGGCAAGGGTGTCCACTGTCGCCCTTGCTTTTTAACTTAGCTTTAGACCCTATGCTCCGAGTTCTACAAAACTGGCCGATATTTCAGGGTATAAAAATAGCAAATGAAGAAATGAAACTAGCAGTTTTTGCAGATGATGTAATGTTATTTGTATCATCCCCTAGACAATCATTGAAAGTGCTAATAGATCATATAAAGGAATTTGGCATAGTTTTGGGTTTCAAGGTTAATTCAGAAAAATCAACAGCCCTCTATTTAAAACCAGGCTATGTTCGACCCTCATGGCATGCTGAAATACCAATACGATTGGCAAAGAAAGTGATAACATACTTGGGTATCCAAATACCAAAAAATGTGATCAAATTATATGACTTAAATATGAAATCCATCATTAACCGTATAAAAAAAGATACTGAGATTTGGAAGCATTTAAAATTGTCTTATTTGGGGCGAGCGAATATAGTTAAAATGGTCTTATTCCCGAGAATATTGTATCCTCTTCAATCCCTTCCAATTTTACCATAAAGTAGAGATACAATAGAAATTAATAGAATTATACGGAAATTTATATGGAATGGCAAAAGACCAAGGATTGGCTTGATAAAATTACAACAAGTTAGAGCAAATGCAGGCATTAACCTCCCTAATATTAATGAATATAGTTATGCCTCACATTTGAGATATCTCCGGGATTGGTTACATGGCAAATATATGTACAATACTACTGTAGAAACTGCCTTTTTAAATGGAGAGAATTTAACTGTATTTTAACACCGACATGATGGGGAAATACCCCCTATGATAGAGTAATCCCCTACATATGACTACACGTAAAGTATGGCACATATTGCGACATAAACAACTACTGAACCCATTTATCTCATTACATCTCCCATTGGTGGCTAATCCACAATTCCAATATGGAGCTGCCCATTTCCCATTTCCCTTGTGGAAGAGACATGGGCCAGTATTCAATGCCGGTGCGAGCGGCCGGCGAGGGGGTTAAACTGCGAGGATCACAGAAAACCAGTGATCCTCGCAGTTTAACCCCCGCACCGGCCGCTCGCACTATGCAACGTTCCGGGGGAATCCTCGCAGTCACAGAACGGCGAGGATTCCCCTAAACTGCGAGAGCCGCGGCTAGTGCAGCAAACTCGCTGTAATTAGCCTCGGCTCTCGCAGCTTTTGGAGGCACATTCGCAAATTCCCCCTCGCTCAAAAAACGGAGCGAGGGGGAATTTGCGAATGAGGGGTGTCAGTTGAATACTGACAGGGTGAGCGGTGACTGCGAGCAAAAAGTCCTGCTCGCAGTCACCGCTCGCCCACGGCATTGAATATATGCCATGGAATTACTAATCTGGGTAAACTTGTTGGTAGAGAAAATGGTAAACCGATGACATTTGCACAAGCTATAGACAAGTTCCCAATTGTACAACAATTCCCAATGGCATTCTTACAGATACAACACTATGTGGCTGGGCTCTCCAGAGTGCTTTCACCAAAGGATTATGTTAATCCTTTGGATACGTTATTGTCACGGGAAAATGTCCATTGTAAAGCAATTTCTATTCACTATGCATTTTTGCATTCTCCTTTTCAATATGACAATTTACGAACAGGGTTGACACAATGGAGAGAACATTTACCTATCTTAACTATTAAAAAAATTACTGAAAGCCTTAGAAGTTTCTATTAAACTGGTACCAGCTGCGTCATATGTAGAACTATTTATTAACGTGTTACACAGAACATATCTGTCACCACATTGCAGGTATTTGATGGGACTAATCCCGGACCATCTATGTATGGGATGTGGTTCACAGGAGGCTGAGCTATTTCATTGTCTGTGGAAGTGCCCGGTAATACAGAGATTTTGGGTCCAATTATGGAGATATACCACACAAAATTTAGTTTCTGCATTATTATTAACTCCAGAATGGGCAATCTTCGGTATTACGCCGGAAGGCACTCGTGTTAATCAGGGAGTACATAAACTTTTGATTATTATATCAGCGATTACTATAAAGTGTATATTACAATTTTGGCTGCATACCACGGCACCACCATTTCCTTTATTTCTTAGTAAATTGAATCATATTTTGAAAATGGAATGGTTGGAAGCATCCTTGAGAAAAGATATCTACACAGAATTTTTTTTTTGAGACATGGGAAAGTTATATTGAAACCCAAACCCATGATATAAAATACCAGATATGAAGAGGCTTCCGAAACAAACTATGGTATGAAAGTCGTATGAGTATTCAAGACCCACCGATTGATTTCAGCTTTGATAATATAACAGAATTATAAAAGTATAGAGTTATATAAGGGGGAACAATAAAAGGGAAATATTGATGGTGAAATGGAACCGGACCGATCACGGCACGCAGAAATTATATTATGGTTGTTTTTTTTCTCTCTTTGGGGTACGGAGAGAGAGTACTGTGATTCCATGAAGATGAATTTGTTTATTTTACTCTCTAGTATCTTAAGGGTGATACCATACACAAACAATTGGTTGTATTGAATTCTGATTTTACGCTTCAATAAAAGAAAGTAAAAAAAAAAAAAAAAAGACATCCAAAAATAAAACTGACTGCACAGTCGATGAACAACCTTGATAAACGAATGAGCGGCGAGACCGTGCATCGATATCCGTAGCATAAACACTGATCGATATTTAGACCATTATCGTTCAGATACAAATACAAACCTTTACATTTGCCAGTAGAGAGGCATAGATGGGTTAGCATTAGGAGGGATTGCTGACTCCAGAGTGCCAGGGGTATCTCCAGGTATCTCCTAGTGTCATAAATTAGTAATACACCAAAGTGTATAAGTGGTAACTACAGGATACCAGTACAGATGGCACATCTCAAGGTCATGAATTCTGAAATAAAAACACTTTGGGGGTAATTCTAGTTCACTCGGATGGCCCGATTCCAATGTTTGAGGGCCAGCACATGTGCAGGCCCCGGCAATGGACGGCTGGCAGGGATGAAGATCGCTCAGGGCAACGCCCAGCATCTTTTGGGCGTCCCCATGAAATGCTGGGTGTTCCCATGGGTACGCGGGCGGGCCAATGCCTGCTGGATGTCACAGGATGTCAGTCACCCGCCACCATCTTTGTCCAGGTGCACGCAAATAAAAGTCAGAGACCATCGAATGATTTCTCCTGCAGCAGTGGCGGCATGTGTGGCTTACAGCGCCGCACACTGGGAAGAAAGATGCTGGTGCACTATTCAAACATTACTAATTAGAATTGGAATACATTTTGGGATAGAGGTTTTGCATAATCTTAACCATGGTTATGGGCTTACCCACCACGTCCAGGTAACCTCATCGGGTAAGTCCCTAAAGTTCAAAGAGTTCAAGTCTAGGGTGTGGGGCACCCTCAAACCAGCTTAATCAAACCACCCATAGCGTCACACTGTGAACAGCACAGGTCAAAAGAATGTTGCACTATATAAAAATGAATAACGTTCATGTTTCTTTTGTTTTTTTTTATCCTTTCAGCTTTGTGCACGACGTGTGATGTATGCTGGACTAATGGTAACACAAAATGCTGTGAGACATCTACAATAAAATGTCCTGGACAATGCTTGACGATTTCAGAATGCTGTACCGTGGGTATGTGGTCTTCTCCAGAGATAATTAAACTTTTTGAAATACGTGTGTGGGTATGGTGGCATTTTGATGATACATTGTGGTAGCAATTATTGCTATACCAATTAGGGATGTGTGCGTCTGGATTTTTACAATCCGGATGCCCCCGAATGGCAGGGATCTGAGTATGGATCCGAGTTCCGTTTGGGTTTTCCCGCCAGCCCTCGGAGTATAAAATTAGGCAAAACGTCATCATCCCGGCGTCAGATTCTCTCGAGATACGAAGTCTATATAAGTCCCCCGCTACCGCCACCATCTTCACTCCAGCATTGGAGAGGGGAGGTTGTGGGCTGTGACTCTGGGAAGCTGGCATTGGGTGGTGATCAGATGGGCCAAGTGGTTCTTATCTGCCATCAAATTTTACGTTTCTATGACCTGGTCGCAGTGGTGGTGTCCTCCTCTGGTGTCCTGTGCAGTTAAGTACTGTGGTACTGTGCTGTCTGCTGCCGGTGCTGCTGTCCTGTGCTGGTGTCCTGTGCTGCTGTATAGTCCATGCAGTGGTGCTGTGCTGCTGTTATGTCCAGTGGTACTGCTGTTAAGTACAGTGGGACAGCCGTATAAGTCCAGTGTTACTGCCGCTAAGTCCAGTGGTACTGCCGTTAAGTCCAGTACTGCCATTAAGACCAGTGGGACAGCCATATAAGTCCAGTGGTACTGCTGTTAAGTCCAGTACTACCGTTACGTCCAGTGGTACTGCCATTACGTCAATTGGTACTGCCAATAAGTCCAGTGGTACTGTCGTTAAGTCCAGTGCTGCCATTAAGTCCAGTGGGACAGCCGTATAAGTCCAGTGCTACCCGTAAGACCGGTGCTACTGCCGTTAAGTCCAGTACTGTGGTTAAGTCTGGTGGGACCAGGGGCGTAACTAACTATTTAGCGCCCCCCCCCCCCCCCCCCGCCGCACGTGACGGGGCGCCCCCCCCCCGCCGCACCTAACCTGCCCCCCCCCCCTTCTTACCCGCAGTCTGTGTCTCGCCCGGCTCTCTGTCGGGACCTTCCTGACGTCACGGTCCCGGCCGGCTCCTGCTGCTACAATGAAAACGGACTCTTAGAAAATGGCTGCCCCCATACTGCAGACAGAAAACTGTCTGCAGTATGGGGGCAGCCATTTTCTAATTGTCAGTTTTCATTGCAGCAGGAGCCGGCCGGGACCATGACGTCAGGAAGGTCCCGACAGAGAGCCGGGCAAGACGCAGACTGCGGGTAACTATAGCCCCGCAGCCCCCCCGGCGGCGCCCCCAATTTCTCTGCGCCACCACGGGGGCTGCGGAGCTATAGTTACGCCACTGGGTGGGACAGCCGTATAAGTCCAGTAGTAATGCAGTTAAGTCCAGTGGTACTGCCGTTTAATCCAGTACTGCCGTTTAGTCCAGTACTGCCATTAAGTCCAGTGGCACTGCCATTAAGTCCAGTGGTACTGCCTTTTAGTCCAGTACTGCCATTAAGTGCAGTGGTACTGCCTTTAAGTGCAGTGGTACAGCCGTATACGGTAAAGTCCAGTGAGTCCAGTGTACACTCCAAAAAAAAAGGGTTATTTTTTTAAAACATCTAATTTTTCAGGCTTTGCCATGTGTGTGTGTGTGTGTGGAACCATCCTCCTGTGCCGCATATAAATAAAATAACCAGTGCCGGTTTTTACCTATGGGCTGCAGGGCTTGCAGCCCCCCAGGTAAAATCCGCCACTGTAGTCAAGCCAGGTGCAGTCTCTGAGATACAGATCCAAAACACGTTTACGAAACACTAAAAGTTGCCGGTGCATCCAAGATCTTATTCAGGTCTGTTTGCAGCAGGCCTGCATTCGCATGGGGACCAATGTTGTTTTACTGTGCATGTGAATTTCTGCACATGTGCATATGCAGGGTGCGTGCACCCAGGAGAGCGGGCGCGGGGGGGTGGAGAGGGGTGTGGGGCAGTGGGCGGCCCCATTAGCATATGGGAATGCCCAGTGTTTCAGCTGCCCTCCCATTTCCTTCCCAGCATGCACACATATGTAAGGTTGCTCATAGCAACCTTACATATGCGTGCACCTTCCACATCTTTCGATGGTCTGCGACCATTAAAATGTGTGGGTGGAACCCCCTGGCCTGGAAACCCCTGCATGCAAATCACGCTTGGGAATGGGTTTGACAGCCTTGAGAATCAACCAGAATAACCCTCCTAAACCTTAACCTCCCCCTTAGTTTAACCCCTTCCTGACAGAGCTAGTTTTTGCGTTCCTGACAGAGCCATTTTTTTCAAATCTGACATGTCTCACTTAAGTGGGGATAACTTTTTTTTGCTTTTACTTATCCCAGTGATTTTGAGATTGTTTTCTCGTGACACATTGTACTTCAAGTTAGTGGTAAATTTTCGTCGATACAGTCTGTGTTTTTTTGTGAAAAATACCAAAATGTCGGAAAAAAATGGAAAATTTTGCGATTTGCAAAATGTTAAATTTTCTGCTTGTGAGACAAATAATCTTACCACTCAAAATAGTGAATAACTAACATAGACCATATGTCTACTTTATGTTGACATCATTATTTCAACTTCCTTTTAATTTTTTGGGACACTAGGAGGCTTACAATATGAATAGCAAATTCTCAAATTTTCAAGAAAATTTCAAACACTGATTTTTTTAGGGACCAGTTCAGTTCTGATGTGACTTTGAGGGACTTGTATGTGAGACACCCCCATAAATGATGCCATTTCAAAAACTGCACCCCTCACAGTATTCAAAACAGCATTTTGGAAGTTTGTTAACCCTTTAGGTGTTTCACAGGAATTAAAACAAAGTGTAGGTGAAATTTCAAAATTTCTTTTTTTTTGCAGAGTTTCAATTTTAATACATTTTTCTAACGAATACAGTAGATTTTACTAGAGAAATGTGACTAAAAATTGATTCCCCCAATTCTTTTGTTTTCATAAATATCCTATATGTGGCCCTAGTGTGCACGGTGACCAAACCACAGGCTTCATAATAGAAGGAGCACCTACTTGATTTTGGAGCCTCCTTTTTATGAGATTATTTTTTAGGCACCATGTAGGTTTCTAGGCACCATAAGATGCTAAAAGTTAGGAACCCCCCCCACAAGTGACCCCATTTTGCAAACTACACCCCTCAGGGAATTCATCTAGGGGTATAGTGTACATTTCAAACCCCCAGGGGTTTCACCAATTTTGATACAACTGGGCTGTGAAAATGAAAAAAATTAATTTTTCATTTTCACAGCTCAGTTGTATCAAAATTGGTTAAACCCCTGGGGGTTTGAAATGTACACTATACCCCCTGATGAATTCCCTGAAGGGTGTAGTTTGCAAAATGGGGTCACTTGTGGGGGGGTTCCACTGTATAGGTGCTTCAGGGGTCATTCAACCAGAATCTGTGCTGCAAAATCCAAAAATCACTCCTTCCCTTCTGAGTCCTGCCATGCACCCAACTGGTATTTTTTGGTCACATGTGAGGCATTGCCGTACTCGGGAGAAATTGGGGCACAGATTTTGGGGTGCTTTTTCTCCTTCATTCCTTGTGAAAATGAAAAATTTTGAGCCAGATCTGCATTTTTGTGTAAAAAATGTAATTTTTCATTTGCACAGCCCAGTTGTATCAAAATTGGTGAAACCCCTGGGGGTTTGAAATGTACACTATACCCCTAGATAAATTCCCTGAGGGGTGTAGTTTGCAAAATGGGGTGACTTGTGGGGGGGTTCCACTGTATTGGTGCTTCGGGGGTCTTGCTAATGCGACATAGCACCCACCATTCATTCCACCAGAATCTGTGCTGCAAAATCCAAATATCGCTCCTTCCCTGCTGAGTCCTGCCATGCACCCAAATGGTATTTTTTGGTCACATGTGAGGCATTGCCGTACTCGGGAGAAATTGGGGCACAGATTTTGGGGTGCTTTGTCTCCTTCATTCCTTGTGAAAATGAAAAATTTTGAGCCAGAACTGCATTTTTGTGTAAAAAAATGTAATTTTTCATTTTCACAGCCCAGTTGTACCACAATTGGTGAAACCCCTGGGGGTTTTAAATGTACGCTATACCCATAGATGAATTCCCTGAGGGGTGTAGTTTGCAAAATGGGGTCCCTTGTGGGGGGTTCCACTGTATTGGTGCTTCGGGGGTCTTGCTAAAGCGACATAGCACCCACCAAAATTCCACCAGAATCTGAGCTGCAAAATCCAAATATCACTCCTTCCCTTCTGAGTCCTGCCATTTTTTGGTCACACATGAAGCATTGCCGTACTCGGGAGAAATTGGGGCACAGATTTTGGGGTGCTTTTTCTCCTTCGTACCTTATGAAAATGAAAAATTTGGAGCCAGAACTGCATTTTTGTGTAAAAAAATGTAATTTTTCATTTTCACTGCCCAGTTGTATCAAAGTTGGTGAAACCCCTGGGGGTTTGAAATGTACACTATACCCCCTGATGAATTCCCTGAAGGGTGTAGTTTGCAAAATGGGGTCCCTTGTGGGGGGGTTCCACTGTATAGGTGCTTCAGGGGTCATTCAACCAGAATCTGTGCTGCAAAATCCAAAAATCACTCCTTCCCTTCTGAGTCCTGCCATGCACCCAACTGGTATTTTTTGGTCACATGTGAGGCATTGCCGTACTCGGGAGAAATTGGGGCACAGATTTTGGGGTGCTTTGTCTCCTTCATTCCTTGTGAAAATGAAAAATTTTGAGCCAGATCTGCATTTTTGTGTAAAAAAATTTAATTTTTTACACAAAAATGCAGTTCTGGCTCAAAATTTTTAATTTTCACAAGGAATGAAGGAGACAAAGCACCCCAAAATCTGTGCCCCAATTTCTCCCGGGTACGGCAATGCCTCACATGTGACCAAAAAATACCAGTTGGGTGCATGGCAGGACTCAGAAGGGAAGGAGTGATTTTTGGTGGTGGAATGAATGGCGGGTGCTATGTCGCATTAGCAAGACCCCCGAAGCACCAATACAGTGGAACCCCCCCACAAGTGACCCCATTTTGGTCACCAGCTTTGGGAGGGGGGCTGGCGCTGCGGCTGCCCGGCGGGTGGGAGGGGGGTGCTGCCGCTCGGTGGTGATCGGTGCTGCACCGATCACCACCGTTTTCTGTGTTACCGAGCGGCTTAGCCGCCGGTAACACAGGAAACGCTGTGATTGACTGTTCAGATTTGAACAGCCAATCACAGCGATCGCCGACCGGGGGGGGCACCCCTGCCCCCCCTGGGCGGCGAGGGGGGATGTCTGCTGTCAGGGACTGCAGACATCTCTTAACTGTCACCGCGTCTATAGACGCAGTGACAGTTAGAAACCATGACGTACATTTATGCCATGTGTCGGGAAGTACTTCCCGACCATGACGTAAATGTACGTCAAATGTCGGGAAGGGGTTAACCCTACCCTCTTGCAGCTTAATCCTAACCTCCCACAGCCTAACCCTTTCCCTCCCTTCCTGCAGCCTAAAACTAACCCAATCCTTGAGCATCCTAACCCCAATTTCCCACATTCGAACCTCCTCTCCCCCCACAACCTAACTCTAACCCCAGGGCTTAAAGTTGTCCTGGAGAGGTGGTGGAACTCTCATTTCATCTGTCACCTACACCCCCCCCCCCCCCCAATTAGGCAGAACCCAGGCCAGTGCCAATGTTTTTACCAGAGCATAGACACAAAATAGCTCCCCCAATTTAACTTACAGTACTCCAGGTAGTAGCACAATCATGTTCAATTTACACTACACGACATTCATATTACACCACATAGTACTGCCTCTTATTCACTTTATGACACACAGTAGTATTCCTTATTCACATTATGTCACTCAGTATTGTTCCTTATTCAAGTAGCAAGCGGTGTGTTGGGAGGTCGATCGCACAGGATCACTGTGTAGTTGATAGTTTTTAGAGGTGAGGCCCCCCTATTTATTCGGATATATGTTGGTTATCCTTATTCAATCTCTGGGGGTGTGCTACCACAGGACAAGTAAATGCATAGAAATTGCAATAGAAAATGTTACACTACACAGTGGTACTCCTTAACATGTATTCAACACATTAGTGTTCCTTCTACACAATGCTCACACTAGTACCCTTTACACATAACGCCCACAGCAGTGGTACCTTGTGAAGAATTGCAATCACATACGCCATAACAGTAGGAGGCTGCTGATACAGTTTTTTTCTGTTGGAATTAATGTGCAGGACTGCGTTGGAGGTGGAACTAATTCCCCCTACCATTACAGGTGGTGAAACTCAGTTCAACCCCCCCCCCCACCCACCCACGACTCCTGTCTAGCCTTCTCCTCCAGCAGCCTAACCCTAACCTCCTCTTTTGCAGCACAACCCATACCGACACAGCCTAACCCTAACCTCCTCCTTACACAGCCTAACCCTAACCTACTTCTCCTGCAGCCTAATCCTAACAAACCCTTCCTGCAGCCCAACCCAA
The DNA here is from genome assembly GCF_055691185.1 of Crinia signifera. NCBI lineage: Eukaryota > Metazoa > Chordata > Amphibia > Anura > Myobatrachidae > Crinia > Crinia signifera. The sequence continues at coordinate 33,674,470 of NC_139226.1, forward strand.
ACCCTCACCTAGCCTTTCCCTGAAGCCTAGCCCTAACCTCCCCTCTGCAGCCTAACCCTAGCCTTCCCCTGCAGCCTAACCCTAACCTTTCCCTGCAACCTAATCATAACCTCTCCTGCAGCCTAATCACATCCTCCTCCTGCTGCCTAACCCTAACCTCCCCTCTGCAGCCTATCCCTCTCCTCCCAAGCAAATCTAATCCTAGCAAACCCTTCCTGCATCCTAACCCAAACCCTCACCTTGCGCAACCTAACCCTATCCTCCCCTCTGCTGCCTAACCCTAACATCCCTTCCACAGCCTAACCCCCTCCTGCAGCCTAACCCCCCACAGCCTAACCCTGAACCCCCCCTGCAGCCTAACCCTAACCTTCTTCACCCGCAGCCTAATCCAAGCACACTCTTCCTGCAGCCTAACCATAACCTCCCCTCCCACAGCCTAACCGTAACCTCCCCATCCTGCAGCATAGCCTCCAAACAGCCTAACCCTAATACTTCCACACAGAATGTGTTGAGATTCTGTAGTCGGATGCCGACTACATCTACACATTAGAATACATTACTACATTAATTCCGTCTCTAGAATTTGTACGTGTAATTGGAATTTTTTTAACTATTTTACGAACTGTTTGTTTCATTTCTCGTCAAGGTGATAAAGAACTTAAAACAATTCAGAAATCATGTGGAAATGATATTTCCTGTGGCATCGAATGCTTCTCGGTGACTGGTCCGAAAAACTTCACAGTCCGCATCGGCATCCAGTGTGGCACAGAAGATCACAGCAATGCTCATCTAAATTACTGTAAGTAAGAGATCACTGGAAGTTGTCAGTGATCGCCTTAACCTTAAATAAAATAGTGATTCTTATGAGGTACAACTATTAAGAGTATAATTGCTTCCATGTTTCTACACAATATAAATTAGCTGTAATTTTTTTTTTATGTTTTGTTTGTCTTTTATAAATAAAGTGTATTAAAGTTTTTACGAAGAAGAGCAGGGAGCGGGATACAGAATAGAAAAGAGTGACGGGAAGGGGGGGGTACTATGCAGAGCAGTCAACTCGCGAACTGGTAATTTCGTGAAAGGGCCCAATTCAGATCTGATCGCTGCTGAGCATCAGAGAAGCTGGGCAGCCCCCCAGGCTCACCTCCCTGCACTGTATAGATGAGAATGCAGGGATTTGCTGTACAGAGCAGTCGTTAATCAAAGGCTTCCCGACCTTCCTGCTGCCCTTGGACACTGCACATGGATGTAACCCTGGCAGCATTAGCATAAATATGCACAGGTGCCTATAGCAAAAGATGAATTCTGTGTGTGATCCCCACCGGTGTATGCAATAAAATAGATGCAATGTTGTTCTGCATGTACATGAAAACTCCAGCTCTTGTATTATATCATGATACATATTAAGGTCATTTTAAAAGTCGATATTGTATTTTCAGTGGGCTGTCCTGAATTAAAAGAGAATGGCTACAAGTGTCCAGCGTGCTATCACAATGACAACATGGATGGCTGCACTCCTTATGGAACTGTCAATTGTGTAGGAAATGAAACAGAATGTGTGGATTATCGTGGACTAATACAGTATTCCGGTAAGTAACCGCATGCAACCACTAGAAAGTGTGGGGGCATCAGACTAACAGTAATGTATCCAGGGCCGGCTCTACCATTAGGCAGCTTTAGGCAGCTGCCTAGGGCGCCAGGATCTGGGGGGGCACCACCAAGTCTGCCTATCAAAAAATCATTGTCTATGAGGATCCTTGTACTTAATGTAGGTGGTTGCTGTGGAACTTCTGAGATCTCACCTCCATACTTTTACTTGAGGCATACGTCCTTACTTTGCTGCCCCCTCCTCCTTGTACTCTATTGTGGCTGGCAAAGGGAGGACTCTTGGGAAAGCAGTGGACTTGTCCACCTTCTTGGGGGGCTGGGAGGACCACCAAATTTTTGGAGCCTTCCTGCCATTCTGGAATGTTAGGCAAGTATGCCTTAAGGGGCTGGAAAGTGGGTATTGGTGTCAGTATGGAGGGGGTGCAATAGGCTGAAGTTTTGCCTAGGGTGCTGAGAAGCCTTGCACCGGCCCTGAATGTATCTACAGACACAAGTATAAAGTCCCACTCATACTTAGCACTAATGTGGTAATTGTACACTTTGGATCTCTGCAAGATTGGCTATCATGGAAAAGACACAACTTTTGGGAAGAAATCTCCCCTTGTGATAGGCGCTAGTTAAAAAATGTTTTATTTCAATTTACTTTTAAATTTAAATATCCTAATATAATTTTGCAACAAAATATACTCTATTTAGCAGCAGGCTAAATGGTGTGATTGTGATCTCACACCTATTCAGGTGTTGGGTGCACTTACATGTACCTCACCTGTACTCCCAAAGATTTGTACAAAAAAGACTGCACTTATAAAAAACCAGGTGCATGTATGACTGAATTAAAGCTCACCACTTAATTGTACATAAATGTATTTATTGATAAGAATATATCAAAATAAAATTAAAATTTATTTAGCAAATCAATAAATTATACACATACAGACTCTACACAGAATTGAAAATCGGTGGCCACCTATAATTGATAAAATAGTGTTGCTTCTCAAAAGGAAGCTTTCTTTATGCTTTGTTGAGCTCTACAAATAAAAATAAAAATCAAGATTGCTTTTCCAAATTGGGGGGACAATAATAGCAGCCAATATAGTGATCTCCGGTCTCCGCTTGTAATTTTAATGGATAATTGTCCACTGCACTTTAATATGGTTTTCATACTCACAGACTCCACATGAGATTGTAGATATTGGGCCGTAATATGAATTAGCAGGGAGGCAGGAGAGCTTGTATAGTGTAACTCAGTACGTAGCTATCCGTTCTACACCCGCAAATACCAGCCGCCGTGACGCTGATCCAAAAGCCGGCAGTTGTAGTCAGTCCAGACGCCATGTCTCTCACACACGGCTGGGGTCTGCCGTCGGGCGTCAGGCTGGCACGTGAAGCTGCAGAGTAGCGTCTCTCACCCGATCTCTGTAAGCCGGGGTAATTGGATGTTAGTCTGTTTTCTCCGAACCGTGCAGGTTTCAAAGTGATGGTGAGCGGTAACAGGTGGCTGCTGGAGGTCCCTCCTGGGAAAAGAAACACCGGGCAAATTTCCTCTAATGCGTTTCGCTCTTATTGGAGCTTTTTCAAAGAGTACCCATGTATTGAGCTGTCCGCCCTGATATACCCGGTCCTTTGGTTAGAATTGTAATCCTATTTGTTATGTTTAATTGTATTCAGCTGTTTCTCATAAAGGCCAAGCCATTCTACATTCATCTACTAATCACATTGTATACCTCTTTTTACGACTTATCAAGGAGAGAGCATTCCTATACAGCTACAGGCTAGTTTATATCAATACATTTAATGCATATGTCTATATTTCTACATTTCTATCTTTATTTGTGTGTGCATGCACATTTATTCATCACTATAACTTATTTGTTTTAACTAATTGCACACACGTACGGTCTAAATTTTTCGTTAAATAATAAAAAAAATATATATATATATATATATATATATATATAAAAAATATATAATAATGGGTAAATAAATAAATAATAAAGATGATAAATACCAATACAGATAAAAATAAATCCATATATGTAAACTAATATCTACATGGAGTGTGCAAGGATGACAATACGCAACACCCCAGAGAATGAAAAAAGAATAAAATAAAATAAAAATAAAAATGAAAAGCAAAAATAAAAAAACACTTATATGTAGATAAATAAATATAGGGTCACAAAATACAAATATTACAGGTATGAGCTTCTACAGTGGAAAATTTTCATGATAAGTGAGACTCAGTTTATTCTGGGTCTATTCGGACTTGAACCAGGTACCTTCCGTTCCCAAAACCTTTTCTCTACCTCAACACTATAAATTTTCTTTTGTAGGATGTGATCTTGTTGAAGAATTTGAAAATTGTCCTCTAGAATCTTTTTTATACTTATTGATTGATTATTGAATTTTGAGACAAATACCATAGTGTCTTATTTCTGGTTTCCATTCATTCCACTTTCTCCATATTTATTTCTATTTTTATTTTTAGTATTACTCTATGTCAACATGGATGACCTATTTCTTGTTTTACTTTTTTCATATGCATTTTTTAGAAGTTATTGAGGATATCCCCTCTCTGCAAAGCTATTTACCATAACATCTGCCTGTTTTTGAAACTCATCTAAATTGGAGCAGTTTCTCCTGAGTCTATTCAGCTGGCTAAGAGGAACATTCCTAAGCCATGGTTTATAGTGACTGCTTGAATAATGTAAAAAATTATTGCAGTCTTTTTATAATTTTTTTGTGATTATCTTGGGGCCCTGTGTGGAGATAGTGAGATCCAAAAAATTAACAAAGTTGGTGTCAAAACAATGTGTAAATTTAAGGTTATAAGTATTATTATTAAGAAAAGTAACAAAATCCTGAGCCTGTAGTGAATCCCCATCCCAAATTATAAGTAAGTCATCAATGTAACGGCCATAGTATACAAGACTTGCGCCGAAGGGACCATTCCAGATGTACTTGTCCTCAAAATTGCCCATATATAAATTGGCAAAGCTTGGCGCAAATCTGGTACCCATGGCCGTTCCCACCATTTGCAGAAAAAAAGTACTCATCAAATAAGAAATAATTATGTGATAAAATAAAACCAATAGATTTTAAAATAAATTTTCTTAGATTGTCTGTTATTTGTATGTCTTTACTCAAACATGAGCCTATTGCCTCTATTCCCAGATCGTGTGGAATGTGGGTATAGAGGGCCTCTACATCAAGTGAAAGGAAACTGTAATTAGATTTCCATTCTAAATTTTCCAAAATATTAAGCAGATGTAGAGTGTCACGTATATAAGATTTTAAATTTAATCACATGATTTTGTAAAAAAGAATCTATAAACTGTGAAAGTGAAGAAGTAAGTCCCCCAATACCAGAAATTATAGGTCTCCCGGGAGGTGCTATAAGTGTCTTGTGTATTTTAGGGATATGATAAAAAATAGGTGTAACTGGGTGCTCATTAACCCCTTCCCGACGAGGCCTTTTTTGTTAATTTTTTTTTTTTTTCCTCCTTGCGTTCAAATAAGCGTAACTTTTTTTAATTTTCCGGCTATATAGACACATGAGGGCTTTATTTTTGCGGGACAAGTTGTACTTTTTTAATGGTACCATTTACTATACCGTATAATATTCTGGGGAATCAGGAAATAATTCAATGTGGGGTAAAAAAAAAAAAAACGCCATTCCACAATTTTGCGCTGGTTACGGTTTTTTTGGAGTTCATAGTTTAAAATGATGGGTTATCTTTATTCTATGGGTCGTTACGATTCTGGTGATACCAAACTTATATAGTTTTCGTTATGTTTTACCACTAAAAAAAAAAATAGCAACTTTTACGGTTTTTCTAATTTGCGTCGCGTCGCCATGTTCTGCGGCTTATAACTTTTTTATTTTTCCACCTACGGACCTGGGTGAGGGCTCATTTTTTGCGGGCTGAAGTGTACTTTTTAATTAATACCATTATGGGATATGGGCGACTTTCTGATCTCTTTTAGTTATTTTTTTTTGGGTAGGCGATGCGACCAAAAAACTTAGTTTTGGCGTTGGGAATTATTTTCCGTTTACGCCTTTAACCGTGCGGGATAACTAATGTTATATTTTAATAGATCGGACTTTTAGGAACGCGGCGATACCAAATATGTTTATTTTTTTTATTTTTTAGTTATTTTTATTTGTGAAATGGGGAAAGGGGGGTGATTTGAACTTGTAATATTTTTTTATTTTTTTTTTATTTTTAAACTTATTTTTTTTTTTTTTTTTACTTTTACTACAAGGCCCCCTAGTGTACTTGACCACTAGGGGGCGCGATCGCCTGTACTAGGTTCAGCCATAGAGCTCTATGGCTGAACATAGTGATTTTCAGCACTTTCTATTACATCCTGCCTCAGGCAGGATGTAATAGGAATGCTGACACGGCCAGCACAGGGGTCTACATTAGACCCCTGGCTACCATGGCAACCGATCGGCACCCTCCGATCTCGCCGCGGGCGGCCCCGATCGGCGCCGGAGGGGGGCGCCCCCCCCTCCGATCAGCTATTTAAGCACTGCGGGCGCTTTGCCCCCGGTGCTTAAAGGGTTAAACGGCCACGATCGGCGAACTCGCCGCTCGTGGCCGTGAGAGCAGGTACCTGGCTGTAATATACAGCCATTACCTGCTCTCTTTCAAGCCAGCTCACTCCGTGAGCTGGCTTGATTCCCCCGCAACCGACATATGACGTAAATGTACGTCATATGTCGGGAAGGGGTTAAACAAAAAAGTGAATTCATCCTTGGAAATCACTCCCCCACACAGGGCCTCATCTAGCATTTGTTTGTATTCTTTCAAATACATTTTGGAAGGATCTCGCTCCAACCTGGCATAAAAATGTTCATTATTCAGTTGTCTATAGGCCTCCTCTATATAGTATTCTCTATCTAGGAGTACCACTCCTACACCTTTATCAGCGCTTTTCACGACTACAGAGTTATCTTTTTCTAGTTTTCTCAGGGCTTGCTGTTCTGATTTGTTTAAATTACTCCATTTGGATTTTTTAGAGCACAATCTCACCAAGTCATCCATGGTCTTTTTATAGAAATATAGTATGGTATTCGATTTGTGTGTCTCAGGATAAAAAGTGGACTTCTTTTTGAATTTTTTCTTCCTGACTTCCTCTATGCTGTTATCTATATCGTAGATTATTTTAAAGTCAGATTTTTTTATTGGTGTTGTTATCTTCCCATAATTCTTCTAGAATAAGGAGTGCCCCCTCATCGGTTGCATTAAGTACAATAGGAGCTTCAGTATCGTCATTTACATTTTTGGAGGCAAAATACCTCTTTCTACATAAATTCCTAACAAAGTGATTTACTTCAACAAAGAGATCGAACATGTTTGGGTCATTGGATGGAGCAAAGTTTAGCCCTTTCTGTAGTAATTTTATCTGGTTCTCATCCAGGGTCTTTTTTGTCAAATTGAATATTCCTAATTTTTCTATTGGTGTCTGGATCTTCTTCCTAAGCTTTCTTCCCCCTCTGATTCCTCTGTGTCTCTGTACCTTTTTGGGGTATTTATTCTTAAAGGTGCATAACAGTTTGGATGGGATATATTCTCCACCCTTGTTTGATGCCCTAAAAAATCCCTATTTTGTGGGTTCTCATTTTCTTGTGTATTTACACTATTATGGTATTGATTCCAATTTTTTTGTGGTTGTTGTTTTCTATATTGGGGTGAATCCTGGAATTTTTTAAAGTATGTCCCCCCACTTTTTGGTCTCACTACCATCTCTGTATTACTATTAGATTGTTTTTCTGTATGTTGGGTTTTAAAGTTTTGAATGTGAGGCATTTCTTCCTCTCTATACTGTATTGATGGAATCCTTTTCCTATAAGTGCGTACCCTATTCTCCTTATAGTCCATGTTGTCCCTATGTGCCTTCCTTTTCTTAGTCTCAACAAGTTCTTTTTCAAAAATTTCTACCTTTTTATTTGTACTTGCATCTTTTTCATTAAAATTGGGAATGTCCTTAAATTTAGATAATGATTTCTTAGTTTCCTTATTTTTTTGGACAATTTCCTCAACCTTTTTTTCTCTATATTTGACCAGAAGTTCCATGAGTTGGAACGAGCAGTTGTCAAGTACTTTATGCCAATTGCTTTCTAGGCTTCAGTCATCCTGTATAGAGAGAGGTTTAAAAATATGTAGGCCACACAGTAGTACCAAGGGGGTATTTGTTTATTTTGTATGTATTTCTTTAGTGAGACACTGTCCCACCAATGACGCATCTCGTCTTTTAACAGCTGTTCAAGTTTCATAAAACCATGGAAAAGTGTATAAGCAAAACATGAGCCCATACTGTATATATTCTGCACCCTTACTGTGGCTGATGGGGTGGCGGTGCAGCCAGTACATTACCCCACGGCCAACACAGTAAAGGAACCCTGAGCCGCTGGCATTACAATGAGTCACAATGAGTGACAGATTCGACTGAGTGGCTGCTCATTAGCTGCATGTGCAGAGTGAGCCTGCACCATTTAAAGCCTGAAAATGTTGCAAAGGTGAACCTTCACATAAGCGAGAGTCTGCACATCTTACATGCGGGAGGAAGCACAACCTAAGTGGAACACTACTATGAGGTGTAAAGGTGTAATAGGAGCTGTACTTTTGGCATAAGAGTAATAGTGTGTTGCAGAACATGTATAAGGGGCTCTACTGTGTTGCATAATGTGTATAAGGAGTACTACTATGTTGGCATAATGTGTCAGGTTCACTACTGTGTGGCATAACTTGTATAAGGAGCACTACTGTGTGGCATAACATGTACAAGGTGTATAAGGTGTACTACTGAGTAGTGTAATGTCTATGAAGGGTTCTACTGTGTGATGTAATGTGTACAAGGAGTATAACTGTGTGGACAAACCTCTGCTGTGTGGTATAATATTCATAATGAGCACTACTGCATGGCATGCCATGTAAAAGAGTACAACTGTGTGGCATAACATGTATAAGGAGCACTTCTGTGTGGCGTGCTACTGGGTAGCATAATGTCCATGAGGGGCTCTACTGTGTGTGTTGTAATGTGTATGTCACGGACCCACCGGTCGCCTGCTCCGATACGTTAATCTGAGCAGCTCTGGCTGTGACTGGGGTTCACTTTGGACACTCGGGTCCCCTCTTTGAGGTACACTGCCACCAGCCAAAACCTGATTTTAGCGCTTGACACTGCGCAAGGAGCGGCTTGGCTCGCACCTGACCACACAATGCAGTATAAAAATGGTAACGTTGGAGCGTTCTCTTCTGAGGCTAATGAGTCCTAAGAACACAGAATCAGAGACTGGAAATATGTATTATTTATTCCTAAAAATACTACAGAGCTTTAAATGATAAAAATGGTTAAAATATAGTATAATGATTTTAAAAGCACACACAAGATAAATGCAATTTCAGAAATAAAAGGAAATAAAAATAAATGACAGAACCGTATCTTACACGTAAATACAAATTCTGGCATGGGGGGTCTCCACAAGAAACAAGCGGTCACTTCCAGCCCCATGCTGCGCCCCAAGAAGTACAACTAGGTATTCAAAGGTACAGAGGTTTTATCTGCAGTCTCCCTCATCCCACCCACCCTTGGGATTTTTTAACCCTTCTCTTGCTGATCACTAGGGGATGTCCATAGATATGGGAGCTTTCACATGAAGAATTTGTCTGCTGTTCCAAAGGGATTGATAACTGGCAGGTTTTACTGATAAGAGGTTTAACTGGGTGGGGGAGACTGTCCTCTCTTCTGGGCCACAGTTTATGAGGGTTCTCAGATCTTTATCTGGCATCCTACCTTCAAAGGATTGGTCAATCTGAGGGAATACAGACCTCAAACTCAAACCAGGGTCACCTACAGTTTACACACATAATACAAGACATGTCCTGATTCCAAAAATAATAATCACAGGAGACATAACTTTACAAACAATATCAGACATACATTGATCGAACAGATAATCATCGTTAATCATAATGATCTGATTGTTACAGTGTATAAGGAGTATTACTGTGGACACATGGTGTAAGGTGCACTACTGTGTGGCATATCATGTATAAGGAGCTCTGCTGTGTGGGATAATGTGTATAATGAGCTCTACCCCATGGTATACCATGTAAAGAAAGTGCTACTGCATGATGTAACATGCATAAGGAGCACTACTGTGTGGCATAATGTGTATTAGGAGCACTACTCTATACCATAACATATATAAAAAGCACTTTTTTGTAATGTAATGTTAATAATGAGCTCTTCTTTGCGGGATCTCTTATTTGTGGCATAATGGGTACAAGGAACATCGCTGTCTTGTGGAGCAGTACTGTGTGGCATTACATTTGTTGTTACTTGTTGCTTAAATATGGTGCTCCTACCTGCCTTGTTAAAGGCTGTGTTTCAAAAATAACAGGCAGGATGTTATTTTATCTCTCTCCAACGTTTCATGGAGGTGGGCACAAGAGATGGCCACAGATGACTTTAGACAGTGATCAGTGGAGGCACAGAGAGAGGGAGGGAGTGTGGCCAGTGATTGCATTAGCTACAGTATAGAAGAGGAGGGTGAGTAGGGATTAAATGTTTAATGTCGGTGAAACACACATAGTAGTACATGAATCACATATAATAGATGATTTTTTTATCAGGCAGTCTCCCGTGGCCAGATCTCCTGCACCCTGTCTATTTCCTAGTAATTTGTTGCATATAACAAATATTGGCCTCTTCAGGGAGTGGCTTAATCCCTTCAGTGGCACTCCCGAGAATTTTCTGAGTTGTGCTCCAGTGCGCAGACTGGCAAACCTGGAAAATTCTCGGGAGTGCCACCGCCTGCGGTCCTTCCTGCCGGGCAGCGCCGCTGAGATCATCTCAGCTGCTAAGTTCAGCTTCAGCAGCCCGGCTCCTGATGCCTTGTAATGTCACATCGCACACAGCCGGGTTGCCAGGAGCACTTCCCAGAAAAAACTTGCCCAGTGGGGAGCGTTACCTAAATAAATCCCCACCACTGAAGGGGTTATTGACTGATAGCCCAACCCCCCCATGATGGTGCAAACAGGGTCTCCACTCCGGCTTCTCTCTGCCGAGGAGACTCTAAAGGTAGGCCACTATGAGCTGAGTCAGAACGTCAATCTTTATTGGCACAATTTGAGCATCCTCATATCATCCTCATAAGCATCTGGCTATGCAGAGGTGGAACTACCATTGGTGCAGTGCACCGGGACCCTTAAGGACTAAGGGCCCCACTGCTGCCCCGTCACCCTCTTCCTGTCACCCACTAATTTTCCTCACACTCTGCCTTCCCCCTGCCACCTTGTGCCTCCCCCTGCCTCTCTCTGTCACCCACTGCAGTGTTGCATATTGTGAACCTGAATTGTGGCAGAGGTAGTGTGCCCAAATTATATATTTGCACCTGGGCTCATCACCCACAAGTTCCGCCACAGTGGCTATACATTTATTGGCTGCTATTCTGGGCCTCACAAATAAGCATATTTTAGTGGAGAGGAGAGGGTCCTCTCTGTGGTATGTTTTCCTGTCCAGTTCTTAATATTGTTACTTATGTAAGGAAAAGTATTCCTTATAAAACAGGGAATAGGAGGAATAGGGCTGTGACATATTTTCATTATTTACATATAACCCGAGATGCCGCAAACATTTTCTCCACTAGTTATCATGATTCTTTTTAATAAAAACAGATTTTTTTTTTCGTTTTGCAGATACAACCACCGGATACGTCTCTCTAAAAGCCTGCATGACGACAGGTGGATGCGCCATTGGATTCTCTTCAATTCCTGGCGCTAAAGAAATACAACAGGAGTTGATGAAATGCACTGAAGCAGTAAAAGATACAGATTGAACCTTTTATTAAAGGTGTGATCTCTGCTGTAGCTGCTTATTGGCTAGTTGTAACTGCAAGTGTAGCCTGTGTCATGCCTAGCAACATGGTACATGTATGAAAGACTGCTATTATAGTTACTGCTTTAGATGCATTGCATTAATGTACAAATAATATTTAGCACAGGTTGAAATGTGGCTATGAGTTTAGCGGAAATCGGCTACTAAAACACGTTGGTTCCGTCGGTGAGATACAGGGCAGCCATCAGGGGGGGGGGGGTCTGCGGGGACTCCTGACAGAATGGGGGACCAGGACTGCAGTCTATCAAGTATAATTTGTCATAAACAAAGGGGAAAGGGGGCCCTGTCTGTTTTGTCAGTCTCGGCCCCACAATTTCTGATGGCAGTCCTGGTGAGATACGCAGAGAGGTATGCCGGGCCCTGGTAAAAAATTTGGGTGCGGCCTAACTGAGGGAGGTTTGGCTACCTCCCGCGATTAGGCCATGGCCCCAAAATGTTTTGAAGGGGGTGAAAACGCACTCTAAAAAGGGTTGTGTTGTTGCCCCTCCCCTCCCCCCCACACACCTTCAGCAGCAGCACACACCTACAGCATGTGCTGTGCTGATAGCAGGCTTAGCATGAGCTCTCACGCTGTCTGTGTCAGAAGTGGCATCACTGCTCCAGTATAAGTTGTTGCCTCCTGCATGCATGTGTGATATACTGCATTGGAACTACTGCAGCTGATCACCTGTGACTCCATTGGTCAGTTTAGTTAACCATGTGGTTACGCAGACCAGTGGCCACAGCTTTGTTACTGAGGCCAGGAAATAGACAGAAGACAGAAACCTTGGCCACCGAACCCACGCGTTTTGCCCTGTTTACTTATGCATTTTGCCCATTGCTTGACTTCGATAAAGAAACTCTCAGAATGTACTGTACAGAAATACTGACACACACTGAATAATGATTTACTGGTACAAAACACTTGTTTCTGGTGAAATGCTAGGAAATATTGTGATTATACAGTAGCATGGGCAAACACACAGGGACACAAAACAGCCTACAGTATATACACTACCGCATAGCACATGATACTGCATTATTAGCTCAAGCTGTTTCCACGTGTATAATATTTGGTACAATGTCAAAAATAAATAAAAAATTCAATAAAGTCTGGAATCTTTTTTTGTTATGTTCAGTTACATTTGGCAACAGAACCTCATCCAGTCTCTGGCATTGGATCTTGTGTGTTTTGGATTCAATATAAGTTGTTTGATTCAGGTACCATTTCACAGCAAATGCCAGTCTAAAATACATAACAAAAAGAAGGGGTGGTCGATCGCACAGGAGGATTATGTAAATAAGTAGATACCTTCTAATCACCATGTAGTTATAATCATAATTAGGTGTAAGGTGTGCTACCGCCTAGCACTAAATGGGAGTATATGCAAGAAACAACAGAGTGCTTTTATTGTGGTGCACCAGGAGAGAGAGAGAATGTAAATAAAAAGTAACTTTTAATAAGTATATATTAAAATTGTTGCGAAAGTAAAACACACATATAATTCACAAGACAAAAAATGATATAAAAAGGAATCGGACTTCCTTCTGTGGCGGGGATTGAGAGGAGGTTGAGTTTATTAGATTTATTTCGTGGTTATGGCATAAGTGGTGCAACCATATGATTATACGAAGGCAGTGGGTATTAATATATTAATCCACTCAATTGGGAACCATGTCCCTACGTGGCCTTCAAATCAGTGCCAAGTCACAGATTGGATAAAGGCAGTGTCCCATCTGTTGCCAATCTTAGTAAAACAATTGTTCGTGGGTAAGACAATTCAGGTTTCCATTAATCATAATATAAAAGTTTTGCAAATGAGCCTTTTCAAGGCCTTGAAAAAGCTCATTTGCGAAACGCGCGTCGGCATTTCCCGTGAGCGGGGGGAAAGTGGGACGATTGATTGAAATTCAAATTGTTAAAAATTGTTACATATGTTATTGTGGTACAGCCGTATGTGATAGCAACTTTTCTCATAGACTCTATCAGTGTGTGCCATACATATGGTTACACTAGCGTTGTGAGCGCTAAGCTTGCACATAGCAATCTGACTGTATAAAAGACTGTGACAGGAATCTGCCTAAACAGATTTCATTTGTGTATGCCAGCATATGTGGCTACACTAGCGCTGTGAACGCCGAGCCTATACATTACCCATTAATTATTTAAAAGACTGTGACAGCAACCTGCCTAACAGATTTAATCAGTGCATGCCAGCATATGTGGCTACACTGGCGCGGTGAACGCAGAATGTGTACATAACCCACTGACTATCCAAGAAATCGTGACAGAAATCTGTCCAATAGACTCTAGCAGTGTGTATCAGCACGTTTGACCACACTGGCACTGTGAGCGCTGAACGTGTACACAGCACATTGACCATTTCAAAGACTGCCTGACAGACCTCTCAATAATACTCAGGCATTTATTGCTTTCTGCCGTACATATCACCTACTGCAGAAGTCTTGCTGGTGGTCACAATAATTAGGCACATACTGTCTAACAATATAATAAAACGTACATATCCCACTGGTATTCAGGGGGAAAGAGCTACTGTTACTGCTCACTGAGCATGATTAATGGAAACCTGAATTGTCTTACCCACGAACAATTGTTTTACTGAGATTGGCAACAGACGGGGCGCCGCCTTTATTCTATCTGTGACTTGGCACTGATTTGAAGGCCACGTAGGGACATGGTTCCCATTTGAGTGGATTAATATATTAATACCCACTGCCTTCGTATAATCATATGGTTGCACCACTTATGCCATATTCACGAAATAAATCTAATAAACTCAACCTCCTCTCAATCCCCGCCACGGAAGGAGGTCCGATTCCTTTTTATATAATTTTATGTCTTGTGAATTATATGTGTGTTTTACTTTCGCAACAATTTTAATATATACTTATTAAAAGTTACTTTTTATTTACATTCTCTCTCTCCTGGTGCACCGCAATAAAAGCACTCTGTTGTTTCTTGCATATACAGTCTAAAATACAGCCACTAGATTGTTAGGGCAAATATCTACCATAATATCCTACTAATACAGTTGCTCACTGTTGTTTCTTTTGTTTAGTCCCTGCCCATAATGCAGCATTAACCCTTTATTGGTGCACATTGATGTGTTTAACCATTGCTGTAATTATGTAAGAGCAGTGATTCACAGCAGTGTGCATTCCCAGCTGTATAGATAAATATAAGCATTGTGAGTCTGCGTGTGCAGGGCCAGTGCAAGTGATGTCAGCACTCCAGGTGGGGCGGAGGGGCCACGTCCTGCCGCTCACCCGCTCCACAGGGAGGGTGTGGGGCACACCCTGCCACTCACCCAGGGGGGGGGGGGGTTGTGGATGAGGCCGCCCCACCGCTCATCCGTTCCACCAGGAGGGTGTGAATGCAGCCACGGGCGTCGCTCACTTGACTCAACGGGGGGATGTGCAGCCCACTTTGCGGGGGTGGATGCAGCCGCCAATGACCTGGTCCAGAGGGGGGGGCGGGCGCCGCAGACCCAGTCCAAAGGGGGAGGTGGGGGATATGTGGAGGTGCCACTTAGCTGGCTCCACAGGGGGGGGGGGGGGGTCTTGCTTCAAAGTGCTGCCCCCAGTGGATGGCACCCACAGGCAAATGCCTAAAGCTGCCTAGTGGTGGCGCCGGACCTGTGCGTGTGAGTTGCCACTTGTGAAAAAACCAATGCTCTCTCTTGAGCAAAGGGAACCAAAATATCTAGTTATGGCTGTGATGGTGACCCAATGTAACATCTGTCTCACCCTCTTCCTGCCCAGTGGCAAACGCAGGATTTTCAGAAGGGGGTTTCCAGAGGGGTGGAGCAAAGCACAGAGATGGACACTTAGGTGACCCAGTATATGCCGGGTCAGTTAAAGTATTATAGATAGACCAAATGTATATAAATAATAATAATAATTAAAATATATATATATATATACATACATACATACATACAGGGGCGTCAACAGCAGTGTATGACCCCTGGGCATAGCAATGTATTGGGGCCCCTACCGATCCTCCAGCGGTAGGGGTGGGGGAAGATTTGATGTCCTGCGGGTGGTAGGGGGTATTATATCAACCGCTCTGCATGTAGGGCCTGGATCAGTAATTTCCACTAATTACCCCTTTACTGCACAGATGGTGGGAGATGGAGTGGGAGAAGGGGGCATTGGGCTGAATGAAGGGGCTCTGATATATAACTTCCAGGGTGGTAGAGGATGTGTAATATGCAGAAAGGGGTGTATAGTGGAGTGGGCTTATTATTCATAATTTTCTGGTGGGAGGACAGCTTGCTTGACTGCAGATATCTTCAGTTCCCAGAAATAGATTTCTTAGATTGGAATGGAAAAACTAGAGAATCCCACCTACCAAATGGTATTGGGGACTAGGGCATCAGAGTTCAGGAGGCAGAGCAATCTGCCAACGAGAATATAAAACTACATACCAGGTGTGTGGAGCTGGAGCAGTAACCAGCTGCTGGAAGACTAATATCTCTGGTTCTGGGAACAGTAGAGACAAGCTAGTGTCCCTCAAAGGGGAAGAGTCCCAGCTTTTGGAATATACCCTCAGAAAAATTCTAAGTGAGACAGAACCTGAAATATCTAACTGGGAATAACAATTAACAGGCTTGGATGGGGTCCACTGCTTTGAAGTCCGATATCTCCGGTTCCCAAGGGCCGATTTTTACAATTCTTATACCCCTGGAAAGAGGGGACCCTCAGCTTTAAGATAAGGGCCCTTAGACTCCTGGGTACCCAGAAACCCCCCCCTGCGTGCGCTACTGCTGCCCAGTATCTATCTCCTCCTCTCCATGCCCAGTATCTGTCTCCCCTCTTCCTGCCCAGTATCTCCTGTCCCCCCATCCCTCTCTGCCCATAATCTGTTCCCCATCTCCCCAGATCTGTCTCAGTCTCTCCCCACCATCTGCCCACTCTCCCCACATATGTACCACCCTCTCTCTGCCCACCATATGCCCATTTGCGCCCCTCACCACGGTATCTGTCCCCCCTTCCCCTGCCCATCATCTGTTTTCCTCCTCTCTTTGCCCCTCATCTACCCTCTCCTCAGCATCTGTCCCCTCTTTCATGCCAATCTGTCCCCCCTCTCTCCCCAGCATCTGCCCCCTTAGCCTGCCCATCATCTGTCCTTCTCTCTCTGACCCTCATCTGCCTTCTCCCCATCATCTGTCCCCCTCTCCCTGCCCATCTCACACCCCCTCTATCTGTACAGCATCTGTCTACTCTCTCTCTCTGACCATCATCTGTCTCCCCCTCTTCCTGCCCATCATCATTCCCCCTATTCCTCTCTGCCAAGTATCTGTGCCCCATCTCCCCAGCATCTGGCCCCATCTCCCCAGCAACTGCAACCTCTGCCTAGCAACTGTCACCCTCTACCCATATCTGCCCCCCCTTTCTCTCCCCACATATGTCCCCCTCTCTCTGCTCAGCATATGGGTGCCCCTCCCAGGCAGGCATATAGATGTCCCACCCTCTGTCTGCCCAGCACCTGGCTGTCTCTCACCTATCTTTTTTTTTAATTTGTACCCTATCTATCATATCTATACTCCATCCATATTCCACCATTTTCCAACAACACCCACTTTTCCCTTGTTCCCCTCATAACTCATTGTTCCTTTCACATTTCCTCTTCTCCTGCCTCCCCTTTCTTATTCCTCTTCTTCTCTCTTCACACCTTATGTCACTACTCCTGTGGTCATTATACAGTATGTATTGTGCTACTTTTTGGTGTAATTGAATTGGTGGTACTATTATACCACCAAGTATGCACCTTCCTTACGATACAACAACCTTTATTTGTGTGTTCTGTCCTTTTATTAAATATAGGAGGGGCGCAAATATAGTGTTTGCAGGATGGCGCTGGACACCCTAGCACCGGTCCTGCCTGCTAACCTTTCCTTATGCTGACAGGCTGCTCAGCTCCCTACTCTTTAGAATGATGGCTCCTCTGCAGGTTGTTCTGTTGCAGCATGACATCATTAAGTCACATTGCGGCTGGCGGCTTCACTGCCTGCTTGGGCAGCAGGCAACATGCGGAGCCTGGCGGGTTGTGGCAGCTGTTAAATTAAGGAGGCTGCGGCAGCAGGTGACCCGCGGCTGTTAAATGAACAACTATCAGTCAGGGGGTGGAATGTGCAACAGAATAGCATGGGCCCTCCCCTCTCTGCCAGAGTGGCAGGGCCCAGGACAGTTGTACCCATAGCACCCCCTGATGGCGGCCCTGCTTCTATACTTGTTACTTCCCCTTCTCCTGACACAAAAAGATTTACGTGTACAGTATTAAATGCACATTTACAGAAATTTTATCTGGGGATCCAAATGTCCACGAATTGGCTCATTAAATTACAGCGGCCTCATTTTAATGGAGGTATTAAATTTCGGAATCTGCTGCATTATAATCATGGCTCTATTTTACGATTTCTTAGGAACTGGATTCATGATGTTGATTTATATGTGAATGTGTCTGTAGAGGGGGGATTTTTGGACAACTGTAGCTCGATTGGATTTTTACATATGCCTAATAATGACGTGATGGATACAGTTCGTACCAACCCTTTATTGTGGTCTACAAGACGACTGTGGTATGTACTCTGCCACAACACCAATTTAAATGCCCATAACTCAATCCTTTTTACCATTCTTTAAAAATCCTGGTTTTCAGGGAGGTAAAGCAGCCCAACAATTTATTCAATTAAGGGACGAGGGGTTGTTGAATATCGGGGAATTTTGGGATCTAAATTCTAAATCGCCATTAACATACAGTATGAACAAGAATCTCAAAAGTTCTCAACATTTGGTGGCTTCCCTTTTGCTCACATGCAGGCTAGACATTACGCCACTTCAGTTCTCAGAGATTTCTCTGAAAAAGATTGGTATACATAATATGTTTTCATCTAATCCATTGTAAAAAAAGGCTATCTCTACCCAATATTTATTAAAGACCAATTGTTAAACATGAGGAATTACAAACAGGAATGGCCTCTTGGGTTAAGGTTATGTCAATGATAACATGCCACAGGATAACTCGTTCCTTTCAATTGTCTAGAAGATTAATGCCTGCTATACAATACCAGCAAACAGGGCCGGCGCCACCACTAGGCAGCTTCAGGCATTTGCCTAGGGCGCCGGCCACTGGAGGGCGGTACCGAGCTGCATGATAGATGCTGCCGGCTGCGCGAGGAGCAGGATGGACGCACCTGCCAGAGGAACAGGAATTCATCCCAGCCTGCAGGAAAGAGCAGGTGAGTCCGCAAAACCCCGGCACCCTCCCTCCCCCCCCTCCCCCACACACACACACACACACACACACCTAGTCAGTGTCTGACACTGTCATCGGCGGGTGGCAGGGCAGCGCCCGCGTAACACCCCCACCCCCCTACCCATGGGATGGTCGGCGGTAATCGGCGGGTGCCCCCCGAGCTGTTCAGCGGCAACCTCCCCAACACGTGGATTTGGTCAGCGTCTCAGCGCCGCAGCGACAATTGTCTGCATTATTTTAAAAGCCTGTTTCCGCGGTTTTCGGAAGCCGGGAGGGGGGACCCGCGGCACCATAAATAACTGGGGCATCCATCAGAGAGCAGCCGCCCACCCAGCCTTCCCTCTCCACCCGCAGAACCCAGAGAGCAGCGCTTCCCTGTCAGGCCCCCACACCAACTGTTAAAAGCTTCTCAATGTTGTGGATGTGGAAGTATGGCACTTGCAGCAGTGGCTGCCTGGGGGGACGGGTTTATAATCCATTTATTTATGACAAAAACCATGTATGGCTGTTTATATGTGTGTGTATATATATATATATATATATATATATATATATGTCTGTGTGTGTATATGTATGTATATATATATATATATATATTCTCTCATGTCTGCGCTATATAAGAAACTGTAAATAAATAATATCTCTTTCCTAAGGGTTAGTGGGGGGGGGGGGAGTTGGTAGAGACTTTGCCTAGGGTGTCAAAAACCCTTGCACCGGCCCTGCCAGCAAATGTAACATATATCACAAGGCACATACAGTATTTCCCCTAAACAACAATTTATAGCAGGGATGATAAGCTCAGCGTCTTCTCCTCGATGTAATACAGAGGTTGCTGACCTTTACCATTATTTCTTTGCTTGTCCTTTGATAAGAGCCATTTGGCTTAAGGTAAAAACAGTGGCATAACTACTGTAAGGCAGCCCCAGCTGCCGCTTGGGGGAGCAAGCAGCAGGGTCTGTGTGGGCGCCGGCACCCGCTCAACGCACTGACATGCTGCTGCCTGCCGCTGCCCACTGGCTGAGCACTGGAGGCGAGTCAGCCACAGTGCGGGTGGGGCCATGACAGAGATGACAACTTCCCCCACTGATTCAATTGACTGTACACAGAGCCGGCTATTGGCTACTGTGTACAGGATGGGCGGGCGGATTGGCGTGCTGGGGCGGCCTGGGATGAGTCGGAGCCAAGGGAAGCAGCAGTGTCTGCTGGTCTCTCTTCCTCTATCCTGCTGCAGCTTCTCTGTTATGCGTGTGACGTCATCACATCACACACTGGGGAATCATGCTGGAGGGGAGCCTGGAGGGGGCACCACAAACATTTTGGCAGTGGAGAGCAAAATTTATAGTTATGCCACTGGGTAAAAATATAATACTAGAGCATCCGGTAAGTTATATTTCATTTTGGGGACTCTTGGCCAATGTTTTGCATGCTTCCAGAGGGGCAATGTCTAGACAGAGGCCGTAAAAGTTTGCTTTTAATAATTAGCGCCGTACCTAGGAAGGCAATACTACAGACGTGGATTGATCGGGATATGTTCATTTATTTATTATTTACTAGCTGACCCGCCCAGCGTTGCCCAGGAAAACCTTGGGGTTTTGTTATTTCCAAAATTGCTGAAAAATGTCATCTTCCAGTATGCTGTGCCAAAGACCTAAGATTGTAATTTGTTAAAGATTCCACCATAATGGTAGAATGTGCTTGCATTAATACTCAATGATGGCAATAAAATCAGGTGTGGTGTTGTTGTTTGAAACACAATGCTCCTGAGTTGATAACTTGGATGTGTTGATGAATTCCACATCCACTCCTGAGATTTAGCCCCTATGACATACCCTCCAACATCTGAGGGTCAGAAATTGGTACAAAATCAGAAAGGGGCATGGCCATGGGAAAGGGGGCATGACCACACCTCCATTTCTATACATTCAATGGTACAGTTTCAAGGGTGTGTAATTACAGGCGCTGAGTGCGTGGAGACCGGGGTGGGCGTTACTTACCGCGCCATAATTAATAGCCACTGCCGCTCCTCTCACCGATCCTGCCTGCAGCAGTCTCTGAGGTCTGGAGATTTGTAAAGCACATGCACCGGGCATCTCTACCAAACAGTGGGGCAGCCCCTGAGTGTGGGAGCAGGTCTGCGGGCCTGGCCACATTACGTCAGGACGCGACGCACGCTACCCACATCACTGCAATGCACCACTGGGAACGGGTGCAATGGGCCAAATTCTTCCCTACACCCGCCGAGCCTATCCACCGATCCAGCCATCGCAATCATCAATGGGTGTATTGATAAGGTTTGGAGTGTAAGAAGTTAAAGAATAACACTGAGATAAAGATTTGCCATGTTAAAGTGTACAATTTAATCAATAAATCGTGGTATCTTGTTGCTTAATTTGGTGGCTCTGAGTGCCGCAGTGTGTCCGCAATGCAACAGACACGCACACACGCATGTGTATTATATAGATTCACACTTTCTTACATAGGACAGCAAATTCCGTTGCACTTTACAATTGGAACCAACAGTGATTAAACAAACTGGGTAGAAACAAACCGACATGGAGGTAGTAGGGGGGCCCTGCTCATAAGCTTACTATCTCTAGGTCATTGGGTCGCCAGCAAGTAGGTTGACACCATTCGGTCGAACATGCAGGATGGTCGACAAGACTTAAGGTTGACATGCAGGAAGGTCGACATGGGTTAGATCAACAGGGTCATTATGTTGACATGGGGAACGTTAACAGTCAAAAAGACGACATGGGGTTTTTCACCTTTTCTTTGAGCCGACATGAGCCGACAGGTGGTATTTCATTCCTACCATCCACTAGGGCGTGGTGGGAGAATAAAATAGTTTGCGCGAAGCATGGCAAGCTTACCAAGCCATGTGAGGGGATGCGGTGGTATGTTTCGGTGTCCATGTCTACACAGCATGTGCCGACAGGCGTAATTTCATGCCCTACTATCCACTAGGGTGTGGTGGGAGAATAATATAGTAGTGAGTACAGCGAGCCATGCGAGAGGACGCTGTGCTACATTTTAGTATTTATGCCTACTGTCGACATTTGGGTAAAAAAAAAGTGGAAAAAATAAAAAACATGTCGACTTTTTCAATGTCGACCTTACCCCTGTCGACCTAATGACCCTGTTGACCTAATGACCCTGTTGACCTAACCCATGTCGACTTTTAGTCATGTTGACCTTCCTGCATGTCGACCTTAAGTCATGTCGACCTTACTGCATGTCGACCTAGTGGTGTCGACCAAATGCTCGGTGACCTACTTGCTGGTGACCTTATGATCCATACCCGATTGAGACGACACCCCCAACATTACAACTCTTCCAAGACAAATTGCTCCATGTCTTCATTATGGATTAAGTGGAATGCTTGCTGGCAGGGCAGGCGACAGGGGGGGTCAAGGGGGGACACTCGCACCGGGCCTCAACCTTGTGAGGGGCCCCATGGCTCTGAGCGGCTGTAAGTATGGCTGTGGCAGTGCAGCCCTTGGTGTGGTCACCTGTCCACAGGGTTGCCTACCCTCCCGGAATGGCCAGGAGGATCCCAAAAATCGGGTCACCCTCCCGGCCCCCCGGAAAGGTGGGCAACCCTCCTGGATTCTGGGGGACCCCCGCTCCGCCCCCCCCCCCCCCCCCCTGATTGTGGCTTCCCCCACCCCGGCCGCGGCATTTGAATGACCTTTTCTGACGATCTCCGGAGAGGGGGCGGGGCCAAAGTGTCATCACCGCGTAGTTTAGCCCCGCCCCCTCCACGGAGATCGTCAAATTGAGGCACTTTCCTTCATGGGGGTGGGGCTAAATGATTTCACATTTAAGCCCCGCCCCCCAAACTACTGCTGAAAGTCTCCTCTCCGGGCTTCTCCCGGAGAGGAGCTTTCTAAAGTCGGCAACCCTGGGCTACCAGTACTTATGCATTAAGTGACATCGTGCAACACAGTGAACCATGCAATGCTGCGCCCTCCCATCTGACCGGCACTATTATTAATAGTGCAGGTCAGATGGGAGGGCGCAGCAATTCTAATGATAAAAACACATTCAATTAAAGTCTAGGTATGCGGTCAGGGGCCCCCAGAGATTTCAGGGTACCGGGCCCCAAGATTTATGTTGCCAGCCCTGCTTGCCGGAGAAGGAGAGACGCTCAGCAAAATTCTTCAGTGTATAGGAAAGCTACATTTTCACTTCACCCTTATCACTGAGACAAAAAATACACAACTCTATGAAACAAACTCAATGGTATACATTGTACGTGTCATCTCAGATGATCCTGCTGGGAACATGTGTGCTGAAATCCTTTATTAGATGTGAATTTAGTTTGTAGAGTGTATGACATGATATTTGACACGTTTTGTATCTAATACTGTGAATATTGTACATTATATTTCAA
This sequence comes from Crinia signifera, assembly GCF_055691185.1. Lineage (NCBI taxonomy): Eukaryota > Metazoa > Chordata > Amphibia > Anura > Myobatrachidae > Crinia > Crinia signifera. The sequence goes on from NC_139226.1 coordinate 33,697,641, forward strand.
TTGTCTATTACTGCATAATGTACAGGATTATACTGAATGGTGTTTCAATAAAAATGTAAATTAAAAAAAAGTTTAAAAAATACTTTTCATTCAACTGGTATTGCTTCTATGTTTGTGGAATATAGGGCCTTATTCTAGTTCACTCTTTCTGACAAAATCCTTCTTAGATGGACAAAACCATGTGCACTGCAGGGGGGCAGATGTAAAATGTGCAGAGAGAATTAGATTTGGGTGAGTTATTTTTTTTCTCTGCAGGGAAAATACTGGCTGCTTTATTTTTACACTGCAATATAGATCTCACTTTGAAGTAAAACCCCACCCAAATCTAATTCCCTCTGCACAAGTTACATCTGCCCCACCTGCAGTGCACATGGTTTTGTCCATCTAAGAAGGATTTTGTCAGAAAGCGTGAACTAGAAAAAGGCCCATAGACCCTTTAAAACACTTATTTAATATATTTTTGAATATTCCAGATACAGAATCCTGTAGCACATATTTACAATAATATATACAAGCGTCACAGGAGGCTATTAAATAATGAATAATGTGCATTCAGTGGCGTAACTACCGAGGGTGCAGGGGGTGCAGCTGCTATGGGGCCCGAGCTGTATTAAGGGCCCGCTGCTCCCCCTGCGCCCTGTCACACCACCATGCCCGGCCCGACTATTGCGCAGCTGCCGCTTAGAGAGAGTACCACAATATGAAGGCTGCTGCCGAGATTACGCTTCAGTCACCTCAGAGGTAGTTAACCAGAGAAGAAGGCACAGTGGCATCATGGGGATTATAGTTTATCTTTAACTGGTCACACTTTGTGCAGTTAACGATAAACTACAAACTACAAATCCCATGAGTCCATTGTGCACTGCTTTAATCCAGAGAGAGTGCTGACGCTGACTGTGACATCCTGCTGCATAATATGATAACAAAGATCCACGCCGGCAGTCCAGACTGTGCAGGGAGGCACTGGGCCACTGCTCCCCCTGCACCCTGTCACACTTGAGCAGTGGTCAGCGCGGCAGTTACATGCAGGAGCGTGGAGGAACGATCGTGCTGCAAGCATGAAACGGCAGCCGGCAGGGAAGGAGGACCTAGGTCACCAAGAGGAGCTGGACGGGTGAGTGGAGCTGGGGAGGAGAGGAAGGCTGCGTCAGGAGAGGTTGGGGTAGGGTGAAGTGGGGTGTCAGGGATCAGAAATACCATGGCCGCAGCAGCATGGATGGGACTCCAACGCACAGTGTTAGAGGCCCCATCAGTCACCTGCAGTCAGTGGACAGGTCAAACTGAGCACTGGAGTCCTGTCCGTGCTGCTGCTGTCCTGGTATTATGGCAAAACTCCAAATCCTGTTTCACCCCCACCTCCCTGCCTTTTCACACCTGATATTTCATCCCCACAGTGGCAGGAGGGCTTTAATGAGACAACATAAGTGCTTGTAGCATTTTTTAATCATTTAATAATTATTACAGTATTCCATTTATGTTTTTTATGTCGGTACTTGTTTCCTAGAACGGCCACAATTGCGGGCAATGTGTACCTTAAAGTTAAGGTACACGATGCCCGCGATGGACCCGATTTCATTTGAAATCAGGTCCATTTTGCCGGCAAAGGCAAAATCGGGGGCATTGAGTCGGTCGCGTGCATTAACATGGCCCCCGACGCGACCGACGCGATGCCCGTGATTTTGCCATAGGCTTCAATGTTAAAATATTTTTAACATTGAAATCGGGAGCATCGCGTCGGTCTTGTGCCATTATAATGGCACAAGATGAGATGGACTTGATTAAGTCAATCTCACATAGGAAACAATGTGAAATGGGCCAATATGACCCATTTCACATTGTATATGGCCCCGTCGTCACCACATGATTGACGCCAACCCGAAGCGTGGCGAGCGCAGCGAGCCCACTAGGGGCAGCGGTGCGCGTCCTCCGACCTTTTCATACCCCTACTATCCACGTCGGAGTGGAGTTGAGAATATAAAGTGTGGCGAGCGCAGCGAGCCACCGAGCCCGAAGCGTGGCGAGCAGACGCGTATACCTGTGAAGTTATACGCGTCCCCTCGCGGGGCTCGCTGCGCTCGCCACGCTTCGGGCTCGGTGGCTCGCTGTGCTCGCCACACTTTATATTCTCAACTCCACGCCGACATGGATAGTAGGGGTATGAAAAGGTCGGAGGACGAGTACCGCCTCCCCTCGCGGGCTTGCTGCGCTCGCCACACTTCGGGTTGGCGTCAATCGTGGGGTGGCATTGAGGGGGTAAAATTGGGGGTCTGGGGAATAGTTTACATTGAATCCAATGTAAAATAGGGTCCCAGGGACCCTATTCACATTTGATTCAATTAAAAAATCGGGTTGATCGCGTCGGTCGCATCGCATGCGATTTGGTCGCATGCGATGCGACCGACGCGATTTTTCCGACACGATCACCCCGATGCAAATCGGTGTGGCCGTGCTAGGAAACAAGTACCTTTATGTCTCTCTCCCCCTCGCTGCCCCTCGCTGGGGGGGGGGGGGGGGGGCTTTCAGTATTTTGCTATGGGACCCCTGAAGTTCTAGTTACGCCTATGTGTGAACTGATTATTTACTTTTAAGATTAAGGGTTTGTCAACATTACAGCCTTTAATAAATATTTATTTCCTGCCAAGCAGCAAACAGATTGTTTATATACTGCACTTAATTACCCATTACAGGCATCCAAAAGTTTGTTCCTTCACGGCACGTTGCATAGAAAGTAGGACACTCACAGGGGCCAATTAACTCTGTATTATTTGAATTTAATTTGCAACTGAGACACGGTGGCAAGCGGGAACATGGGGCCCGATTCAGCAAATTGGCAGCCCTACCGATTATCGAATGATCACTCATGTGCACAGTATACTGTACGCATGCCGGAGCCCTCCGCATGAAGACAGCCAGCGATGGAGAGCCATCACTGGCTGTTTGTAGGGAGATTGACACCCTGCGGCCATTTGGGGGCATTATCTGGGAGTGCCCCAAAAAACGCGTTCCCTGGCCATTGGGAGGGCTGCAGACAAAGGGTGGGCAGTCGGAAGCATCTGTACAGCTGATTACTATTAATATTATTATTATTTACAGTTTCTTATATTGCACTGTAGCTATACAATTGAAAACAATGATAAAACAAACCGATAAAAAGGTAGGAAGGCCCTCTCGCAAGGTGACAATCTATAGAATGCTGATCTGGATAAAGTCCTCCTAGTCCTTCCTGTAGTGGCACCAATGCGTTTCGGATTATACTGTAACCTTTTTCAAGATCTGCTGCTCTGTCCTGTTGTGGATCTATTTAATTCCTATGGTGCGGTCATGTGGTGTTGTTTGTCCAATTAGGATTACCTGAAAACCGGCTAATCCTATTATATCCTCATTATCTGATATTTAACACTTTGGGTGACATTTAATAGGATGCAATTTTTTTTCTTCAATATTTTTGCAAAAAAAAAACAGGCGTTTCTCGCACTTTTTCCAAAATCGCATATTTAATGAGATGTGAAAAGCGGCAAAAATCGTGCATTTGTGCTGTGAAATTGCACATTCTGAAGTGGCGATTTTTAGTAATGATGGAACTCACATCCAGTTGTTTTCCCATTATAAAGTATACAAAGCGCATATTTAATGAGATGCAAATTCAGGAAAATGTTACAAAAAATCGTCACACATGCAGACCAGGTTCTGTCAGGTGAATTTGACAGAACCATGCACAGATCATTGTGATCTGTGCATGATTCTATGGTAAAATATGTGTAAAAGTTTATTTTATTTTTTTTAAATGGCGTGGGGTCCCCCCTCCTGAGCATAACCAGCCCCGGGCTAATTGAGCCGGACCTGGTTCCAAAAATACGGGGGACAAAAAGAGTAGGGGTCCCCCGTATTTCTGAAACCAGCCCCAGACTTTTCGACCAGTCCTGGTTCCAAAAATGTGGGTGACAAAAAAACTGGGGGACCCCCAAATTTTGGAACCAGCACTGGGCTCCAACAGCCCGCAGTGTCATGCCACAGCATGGGGACACTTTTTACATAGGGTCCCCAGGCCGTATCGTGCTCACCGTGGCTGGTCAGCCTTGGACGCGGTACCTGGGGGAGTGGGGACCCCCCCCCCAATAAAGTGGTCCCCCCAGGCTTCACCCGTCCAGGGCTGAAGCCCGGGGCAGTCACCGGCCTCCGTGGGCTGTGGACACCGGCCTGATAGGGTTAAATCAGCCATACAAAACATTGCTTTATACAGGTGAACTACAAGTCCCAGCATGCGGGAGAGGCAAATGTATAGATTTAAAATGTTATACAATAAAACCTCTTGCTAAAATCAAAATAGTAAACCTTACAATTATCTCATGGATTAATGCATGTTTTTGGACATGAAGAGAAAAGAGGAGAAAAAATCGGGGACACATAACAAAGTGAGTAATGGGAGCAATAATTACCTATTTCCAAAAATAAACATTTGCCTTATTTGCATATAACTTCAAATAATTCACTTTGCTTCAAACTCCGCATTGAGTCGTTTTGGAGTCAGAATCTTTAATTCATAAATAATCTTAATTTTTAATTTCGCCAATGACCTTTTAGTATCCAAATTTGGCAAAAACCTTTTAATCCTTCAATTTTGTGATTATGCACCTCTGTAAAATGTGAAGAGACGCCATGCTTATCAAATTCTTCTTATTCCTAACCTGCTCTGCCAAATGCACTGTAAGCATCCTGCTGATTCTACAGATATAGTGATACCCGCCTTCACATTTTTAGAAGGTATACTCAGGCGTTAAAGTGAGGGGGAATGGGGTGGAACTGAGTTCCACCCACGGCCGGTGCAAGCCCTGTTAGCGCCCAAGGTGACCCCCCCTGCCCGCCCGCCCCCTCAGGCACTGATCGCCTGGGGGACAGCGGATTGCTGCTAGACTAGCTCCGGGGGGGGGGGGGGGGTGCGGCCGCTACAGGGGAGGGGGGACTGCGGGTGCTGTCCAGCTGGGGGGAGGGGGGACTGCAAGCACTGTTCAGCCGGGGGGAGGGGGGGCAGCGGGCACTGTCCAGCCGGGAGGGGGAAGGGGGGGTTGCAGGCAGCTAAGTGCTGACTATGTGGCGGGGGCTGGGGCGGCCCCCGCCCGCCGCCGAACACTGCCGCTGGCCTGGCTGCTGACGACCAGGCAGAGGCAGCAAGTTTTACACGGGGGTTCCAGCGGGTGGGAGGAGGGATATCACTCACCTGCTTGGCAGATCGATGCTGCAGCTTCTCCTTCCTCCGGCTCTCCTCTGCGGTAGCTGGCCTGAACCTCACTACCGCCCTCCAGTGGCCAGCGCCCTAGGCAAATGCCTAAACCTGCCTAGTGGTGGCACCGGCACTGGTTCCATCACCTCTAATGGTGAGGTGGAACATTTTAACCTCCACAATGGCCCTGCACTGTTCTCACAGTAAAGCATTGTAGTTTGCAGGGGGATCCCAAAAACAATACCACTGGCCCTGTTTCTGCCTAATGGTTGGATGGGGGTTAATTAGGTGGCATAGAGAAATGAGTTCCCCACATCTGCATGACCACTTTAAGCCCTGGGTATACTGCGTTTTAGGTACCACATGTGATAATGTAATTGTTTATCACTCTCACATCTTACATACACACTGGTCGCTCCCTAAGCAACCCGGCAATAGGCTGGACCTCTGACATCACACAGGGTGGGGAGGTGTGGTGGTGCATCATGGGTGGGAGGGGGGGGCTGGGGAGGAGTCTTGGAACTGATGCTTCCTCCTGCCTATAGTGTAAATGGGACCTGGGTTGCTCGACCCGAGTTACTCACTTAGGGGGAGATTCTCTAAGCTAAAAATGCTGTAAAAACCCCGTTATCAGGGGTTTTTACCGCATTTTGGGATGCTGTAAGCATCCCCCGCCGGGTTATCGCGGCGGGGCGCATCGCCAGAAAAATCTGGCGATGCCCCATAGAAGCCAATGGGCTTCTATCGCAACCCTCCGCCGCCCCGCGCCAACCCCCCGCCGCCCCGCACAGACCCCCGCCGCATCGCCCCCTCACCTGTGTCCGGGCAGCACAGCGCAGTGCTGCCCGGACCTGTGACCTCCTCCCTGCACTGATCCTCTTCCGGGTGCAGGGAGGAGGAGAGCCCGGCGCAGCAGCAGCAGCGCCGGGTGTGGGAGGGAGGGGAGAGCCGCCGGGACCTGCTGGGACCCGGCGACTCTCACCGCAAAGGACAGCTCTTAACGCAAGAGCTGTCCTTTGCCTTAATTATCGCATATGTTACAGCATATGCGATAATTAAATATGCGATGGGCGGCGAAGGGGGGCGGAGATTCTTAGAGAATCTCCCCCTTATACTGCTCGGCAACCTGGATCCAACCCTGGTAAAACCCTTCTTTAAACCCAGGTCAGAATGCTGGGTTGCTGGACCCAGGTTTTTCTAAATGGCACTTTCACACTGCACAGAGATCTGGGTCGACCTGGCAGCAAACCAGGTCATCTGATAATCGGTCGTATTGTGAATGCGCAGTACAGCAAGCAGGTAAGAATTGGGCCCAGGGTATCTTGTATCCCGTAATGAATCACTTCTTTCCAACTCCTTTTTTGTTGTTGTTGTTCTTGTTTTTTTATATACTGTATCTTTCACATACAGAGAGGGCGCAGCAATCTGTGTATGTATGAGATCAAAGCATATAAACGAGGAACGGACACTACAAATATATTAAAAAGATAACATTCTGTAAATAATAATCACCTATGTCATATATGTAGGAGTATTGAAACCGAACTGACTCTTGTCTCAAAAGGGGGATATGGAAGGAGGGATTTTAAATTGAAAATATTAAAAGTTTAAGTTTTAATGGCATACTGTACATAAGCACATCTAAAAACATCACAAGACAGGGTTTCATAATTAATTGTTTACTTTTAAGATTAAATGTATCAACGTTAAAGCCTTTCATTTAAGATTTCTTTTCCGCCAAGTGGCAAACAGAATGTTTATATACTCCAAAATATTTACCCAATGCAGGAATCCAGAAGTTTGTTCCTTCCCCGGCACATTTTACAAACTTACATCACACTCAGGAGCCCATATATTCCGAATTACAAATCTTTCTTAAACTCACCATTAATTTGCCATGTGCAACAGGAACAAGTGCAACAGGAACACCATGGTAATTTGTCATGTTTTCTGTAAACCGCACATGTTATAAGGGTGCAATTTGCAATTGATACCGCACATTTTGGTCTGTCATAAAAATCTCAATTCACAAATCACATCCAAATGTTTTCCCATAGAAAACTGCCAAATCACAAATGTAATATAGTTCGAATCAGAAAATCTCAAGTGTTATATGCCATGAAGAAACTGTGGTGGATATATATCTCATTCCCACTGTGTGAGTCTGAGTGGCAGGACCAGAAGGTGGCATTCTATCAGCTGTCAGTATTCCCTAATGTGCTGGCAGCCATAGGTTGCACCCACATTGGGATACGGGCACCGCACATAATCTACGTAATCAGAATTGGGTCTCACTCCCTCAATGTGCAGGAGGTGTACAATGCTAACCTGTGTATTCTCAGTGTGGTTGCAGGTTACCCAGGGTCTTGCCATGATGCCTATATCCTGCGTCACTCAGCCCTCTGGGACCAGTTCCATGGAGGACACATGCTAGAGTGATGATTACTGGGTAGGTTACATTTTTATTTTTTATTGCAAACTATCATGTACTATACCTGTGCAGGCCAGACATCAGGGTCTACATGGACTCCAGTCCTGGGTACAGACAGAAAGGGTGACCATGAAATGAGTTTATAAAGTATTTTTTATTATTAACAAATTTCCCAGTTCAATTGTAGCAATGTAGAGGTTGGGTATTGTGTCCAATAACATATTTGTGTTGTACCTTTTTTTCACCCAAATAAATGCAGGTGATTCAGGATATGGGTGTCAAACTTGGCTCATGACACCTCTGGGGATTCTACAAGCCCTTTACTGCACCGCTATAATGCTGCACAGATTGTCACTCACAATGTAGTGGAATGCAAAGTTTTAGCATGCTGCAAGATCGGTTTAGGTGTTTGTATCGGCCATCTGGAATGCTACTTTACCAAGCAGCATGATCGTCCAGGCTGCTTCACAACATTGCCCTGGGCCAAGGCAATGCAAACCCTGAAGATTTTGCAGCAGTTGCGGAGGAGGCTGACCCAACACCATCTGGCGTAGTGGGTAATATGCAGAGCGCGTATGTGGTTCGGCAATCATGTGGCAGTACCTGTATCTCTCAGGTACTGTAAGTGGTTTTTGTGTGATTTGTGTCATTCTTCACCATACAGTATGGTAAACTTATACATTTTTCATCTTCTAAACCAGTACATAAACAGGTGAATGAGGCCCACCCTTGGGAAATCCTGCCATATCTGAATATTGTCCCTAGCATAATTGATGGTAAGTCACTGTACAGATGGAGCGCTCTCCATCCAGCCAGTCTCAAGTAAAATTGGGGGGAGTGCTCGCGCTAAATACCACTTGTTGCGAGGGGGCTGCCAGGCTGGAGTGGTCCAGGCTCCTAAACGGTAGGAGCTCCACAACAATCCAGACACCTATCTCCAAGTCTCCTCCACCCCTAGGAGTAGAGCGCACACAGCTCCGGCTGACACCTGAACTCCGGGCGCACGCCCACCAGCTGAACCCGGAAGTGACGGGAGACGCCGTAGAGCAGTGTGTCACTGCTGCTGGCTGCAAGTGCACTCACCGGTGAAGTTTGACAGACCGTGGCAAGGGACTCAGCACCTTAGAAGACCAGGTATCGGGTAAGAGTTGAGTGTATCACCGGGCGGTTTGGGACGCCAGCCCCCGGTGACATTTACACTCTCACCTTGACCTCCCTGCATAGACTGCCACTGTTCTTCCCACCGGACATTTACTCTTAGACCACTTCGAACTTTCAACACAAATATTTGTTACAACATAACAAAATATTTAACTTAAAAAAAAAATTACTCCAGCAGGTCACAGACAGCCTCCACCTCTGCGGCCATCACAAGAAGGTGCTGCCGCAGCCTGAGTAGGGCCCCTCTCAAGCCCTCGCCTTCTTGCCTCTGTGGATCTGTGGGCATGTTAAAGGGGGAACAACATTAATTATGCTATTCAGGTTGACCTTGTACAGTCAATCCTAAGTACCTACAGCATGAGAAATCATACATACAAACAATTACATAGCCAATACTGTTTGTAATGGTAAAAATAAAAATGGGCCCACACACACACACACACTGGCTTACACTAATGAATATGTGACTGATAAAAATCTCCTGCCTTAACACTCACCAATCTACTAGAAAGCTACATCCAATACAACATGCCACATTTTGCCATACATATATACCTGCATGTCACTGCTTATTAGCTAAACTGCATGATAGATAGATACATACATAGATGGATACATGGATAGATGGATGGTTACATGGATGGATGGATGGCTGGATGGATGGATACCACATTTAAAGGCTAGCCTAGTCCCTCTACCCCTTACTTCCGGATTCATAGTCACATTGCCAGATAGGTGAAGCTGCTGCACTAAGCCGCTTCCTTACACCAAACAAATAGAAAGGCCCTCCATAAACCAAAACACATCACCTACCTGAGGCTTCAGATTCCACGTTTGCAGCTTGGGCCTATAACCCCTAAGTGTGTCTGTTGTAACCCACTTTTGTTTATTTATTACTAATAGAGTAAAACACACTAGATTCACCAGTGGTACCTAACAAATAGTACTACCACCAATGATTAATGATGCCTTATGTTTACCTACCAATTCCTTCTTCCTCCAGCACTTCACATGCCTCCTCCTCTTCAAGAACCTCCTCGCCCACCTCCTCGTGGCCCATAAACTCCTCGGCCACTTCGTCTGTGGCCTCCACCATGGGTTCTGTGGCCTCCTCTTCGGCCACCTCTGTGGGCTCCTCCTCGCCCACCTCTGTGGGCTCCTTCTCGGCCACTTCTGTGGCCTCCTCCTCGGCTAATTCGAGGGAGAAAAGAGCAGTTTGTCACGGTAGTGGTGCACCACAGTAAATAAGAACGACTTAAAAAGTAACTTTTATTAATTCATCACATAAAAGAGAGGATGCTGCGAAATATGACAGACTACATATAACAAATAACAAGGACAAGTGAACAAATAGTGCTAATTAAAAACTTGGGCTCATGCGGCGTCCCTTAGCACTTAATTCCTAATATCACCAGTTTGGGCGTCTCTTCCCTATGTGTCGGCTGAACCGCCTGTTGACACCAGGGGGACGTACTCAGTTGATATATACAATCCTGTCTGTAAATTGGTCTGTTGTGTCACAATGTTGCCATGTACAAATGTTGTGTTTTTGTGCCACAATTTTTATTAAATAAAAAGAACCGTTGTCTGAGGTGTAGCGTGAGTCACAAGTCTTGTCAGCCAGTCATAGGCTGGAGTGGGGACTGGAAATAATATAAGCTAGATAATAATCATGCAGCGGGCAAGATTGCCTAATATGTGCTGCTAATCTAGTACATAATGACAAGTTAGCTGATAGTCTGTAAGTCGAGTGACTGTGATTTATTATGAAAACCCAAGTATAACCAAACGCCAGATATTTACTGAATTTCAACCATGCCGTATGGAACTCCAATTTGTACACTCCGCAATGAAGTTGCGGTTGGTTCTCTAGCCGGCGAATCAGGGTGTCATGGGATAGCAAATTTCAAGTATGCGCGTGCCGCTATACCCTTCAATGGCTGTGATCAGCCTTACTGGTTAACCCTGTGATTTGAGGAACGGTCCTCCTGAGGGTAGCTGGCTACGTTAATTTGCTGAAAAGCTGGGGATGGTAGGACCTGTATAGAGGTTAGAATTGGGCAACGGGCAAAGATCGCCTGGTGTGTGCCGCAATAGGTCAGCTAGTTAATGTACATAGCGTAACTACCATTAATAGAGGGTTTTCAGTATAAGCGATGGTCAGATATTGGGGAGTTTTCAGTTAATGCCGTATGGAACCCCACCCCCTGCACTTAGCATCGGGGTTGTGGGAAGTTCTCTAGCCGGCTGCTCGAATGGACTCGTGTCACGCTGAGACACCTATCATATACACATTTTTGTATACTAAATGTACGATGGCAAGATGTGCCGCTGTGCCCTCTTCTGTGCTATCACCGACCATATGGGTTAAACCCTGTGGTTTTGGTACGGTTTTCACGGGGCGGCTGGCTACGCTCTATTGCATCTACTGCAACATCGCTGTGGACAAACAGATAGAAAATAAGTTTAAGCTAGACAGTCCTTAAAAGGACTAATAAAACAGACAGGAGTAAGGAAGCTAAGGGAGCGTCCGCACGGCTATGGTGGCCGGCGTACGCTTCGCAGGTCTTCTTCAGGGCAACCATGGTTGCCCTGAAGAAGACCTGCAAAGCGTACGCCGGCCACCATAGCCGTGCGGACGCTCCCTTAGCTTCCTTACTCCTGTCTGTTTTATTAGTCCTTTTAAGGACTCTAATGTCTAGTTTAAACTTATTTTCTATCTGTTTGTCCACAGCGATGTTGCAGTAGATGCAATAGAGCGTAGCCAGCCGCCCCGTGAAAACCGTACCAAAACCACAGGGTTTAACCCATATGGTCGGTGATAGCACAGAAGAGGGCACAGCGACACGCTCATTTTGACTACTTGCCATCGTACATTTAGTATACAAAAATGTGTATATGATAGGTGTCTCAGCGTGACACGAGTCCATTCGAGCAGCCGGCTAGAGAACTTCCTACAACCCCGATGCTAAGTGCAGGGGGTGGGGTTCCATACGGCATTAACTGAAAACTCCCCAATATCTGACCATTGCTTATACTGAAAACCCTCTATTAATGGTAGTTACGCTATGTACATTAACTAGCTGACCTATTGCGGCACACACCAGGCGATCTTTGCCCGTTGCCCAATTCTAACCTCTATACAGGTCCTACCATCCCCAGCTTTTCAGCAAATTAACGTAGCCAGCTACCCTCAGGAGGACCGTACCTCAAATCACAGGGTTAACCAGTAAGGCTGATCACAGCCATTGGAGGGTATAGCGGCACGCGCATACTTGAAATTTGCTATCCCATGACACCCTGATTCGCCGGCTAGAGAACCAACCGCAACTTCATTGCGGAGTGTACAAATTGGAGTTCCATACGGCATGGTTGAAATTCAGAAAATATCTGGCGTTTGGTTATACTTGGGTTTTCATAATAAATCACAGTCACTAGACTTACAGACTATCAGCTAACTTGTCATTATGTACTAGATTAGCAGCACATATTAGGCAATCTTGCCCGCTGCATGATTATTATCTAGCTTATATTATTTCCAGTCCCCACTCCAGCCTATGACTGGCTGACAAGACTTGTGACTCACGCTACACCTCAGACAACGGTTCTTTTTATTTAATAAAAATTGTGGCACAAAAACACAACATTTGTACATGGCAACATTGTGACACAACAGACCAATTTACAGACAGGATTGTATATATCAACTGAGTACGTCCCCCTGGTGTCAACAGGCGGTTCAGCCGACCCATAGGGAAGAGACGCCCAAACTGGTGATATTAGGAATTAAGTGCTAAGGGACGCCGCATGAGCCCAAGTTTTTAATTAGCACTATTTGTTCACTTGTCCTTGTTATTTGTTATATGTAGTCTGACATATTTCGCAGCATCCTCTCTTTTATGTGATGAATTAATAAAAGTTACTTTTTAAGTCGTTCTTATTTACTGTGGTGCACCACTACCGTGACAAACTGCTCTTTTCTCCCTCGAATTATCTCAATTTTTTTGTCCCAGTGGTAGCACACCCCCAAGCGTTACACAAGAATTCTGTATATAGAGCTAACGGGGGGTCTTTCTTTATCTCATAACTGTTCAATACTGAGATTTCCGTCCTGTGCGATTTGACCCACCTACAGCCTCCTCCTCGGCCACTTCTGTGGCCTCCTCCTCCTGGCCCTCTTCATGGGCCCCTCTTGCACGGTCACGTGCTGTAAGGGAAATCAAAATGCAGAGTGTTAAATAAGTCACATGAATTGTTCATTCATCCTGCATCCCAAAAAATGACATATTACACACACATTACAGCATGTCTAACATGAGGTACCACACAGATAGAGTATGTCATGGTTAACTCATGATGAACCAGGTTACCTTATTGGGACAAAAAGGTCATGTAAGCATTAATGTACAATTGGCCATTTAATGTGTAAACACTTACATCGTGCAATGCTGGCCCTTATTTGCTGGAGCTTTTCAGGCTCCCGGCGCCTCAGATCAGACCATCGCCGCTCCAGCTGGGCGATGGTCCTGCGCACCTGGGTGCGCGCGAATATGCGCCTGCGGGCAGCCGCATATGCTTGCCGCTTCTGGCGGTTGCTAATGAAGGGCCCCGCACGCCCCAGCCTGGTCTCCATAACAGAGACCAGTGCCCTCAGCTCCGCGGCAGAGAAAGGTGCTGCTCTGCCATAGGCCGCCATCTTAGCAATGGCACATTTCAAGCAATCATGTCCTGTCATTGGTTGTTCAGAGTGATATTTGGTATTAACTTTATTGTTCATTTTTACATTAACAGCGTGTATGCGCGACAACAGACGGCTAACCCATTGCATCGCAAAACAACACTTGCTGTACCTTTGCATAGTTTAGCAGACCATGCCATTACTTAGGATCTCCTAAACAGACAGGGTGAAAGAAGTTTGCAACCCATTATATATAATCTATTACATTCACCAAACATGGGTAAAAACAACAGGTGAAATAGTCTGCATCACTGGCCAGTTACACCTAACTCTACAAGGTACTAAACAGGTTTATTATAGTGAAAGCTATACAGCAGAAACAAAGCAAATAGTGCAAGACCTTTTCCCAATATTAGGCCATGGTGCCATGTGTACACTTACCTTCTACTGGCCCACACTAGAGATGTTGAATGAAATGTAGCTACTGTAGCATCAAGGCTGAATTTGGAGACCTTTCACATGTGATTTGGATGCTATCACAGATTACTATTGCCTAAGTGGTGGACTGGATTTACATATGGAATGGGTAGTGTCATTTGTACTACATACCAAACAAGTGCTCAGTACAGATGTACCTTCACATATACATGTCATGTGTGACCTCAGTTTTATTTGGTCAATGGAGTACAAATCTGCAATTACCTACTAAATCAGACTTACTAAGTTTGCCTGGTTTTTAAAAAAAAATTCCGCAGCTAGGGGCGTGGCCTATGCGCCGCACGGATGAAGCTGCCGTACGGAACGCAGGGTGTCGCTGATGTACGCCAATTACAGAAATAGGATATAAAGGTGTGTTAGACAAATGCAATGTTGTTGCAAACATGGCTGGCTCAGATACAGAGGAAGACCAGGTGTTTCAGGACCTGTTTGGCAACATGGACTCCAGCACCACCTATGTCCCCATCAACCCAGACCAGCCATTGGGAGAACAGCAGCCAGATGGGCCATCTTTAGCCTCAGCAGAATCATTGGGAACACAGCAGGTGGCTTCCCAACAGAGTAGCCTGCCCAGCACTTCGAGTACAGCGACAGGTGGCCGTGGCCGTGGCAGTGGCGGTGCCAGTGGCCGTGGCCGTGGCTGAAATAGGGCAACAGAGGAACCAACCACCAGAAACATGGCATTCGAAGCGCAGGAGCTTGCCATCCTGGTGCCCCGCGCACGGGATTGGATCGAGTGTCCACAGGACCGGTTGACACACACAAGGAGATGGAAGATCTGGGAGGACATAACGGCGGAGATTAATGCGGTGGCTCCACAAGTTCGTGAGACGGAGCACGTTAAGAAGAGGCAAGTTCATGTGTGTTACATTTGAGCAGTACAAGACCAGTCATGTTTACATTAGATGTTAGATGGAGTTGGTCAATGGCCGGTCACGTTGCTTGGAGGCACAGACATGTTTGCCATGTCATTTAATTGATAGTTATTGTAGGGTGAGTGTGAGTGTATCTTCTAAGGGTTGGGTGTCAAATTTTATATCATGTAAGTTTGGTGTCATGAGGCACATGTTGTAATCTGTTGCAGATTGCAATGGGTGCTACAGCAAACATGAGGAGTGACATGTATTAATATGTAAACTTTGAATGCAGGTGGCACGACTTCAAAACGAACCTCAAGAAGAAATTGACCCAGCGGTGGGAACACAGCCACACCTCTGGGGCTGGCCCCATGCCATCAAAGCTGAAGCTCACCCCCCTGGAAGAGATGGCAGAGTGCTGCATTGCAGTCGAGGAGGTCCGGGGGGTGAGCACCATGGACAGCGAGGCCCCAGCGGAAGTCATGGCTTCTTTGCTTGAAGGTAATTATTTGCCATGCCATAAGTAGCTGGTTCTAATTTTGCATGGAATGTGTTGTAATTGTAATGTTCTCTTTCACCAGCATCCCCACCGCTTGGTCAAGAATCTTTTGAGGAGGTTGAGGAGTCTGTGCCACCAGCCACCAGTACCAGGCCCGTGCTGCAGCAGCAGCCACTGACCGCGGCTGAATGTAGCAGCTGGGGGCAGGTGCTTGGCCATATTCAGCAGCAGGGAGAGTCGGCATCAGAGCGGGTGCGTAGGACCGAGGAGGTCTTGCAGGGTTTGGTCAGCAGCCACCAGAGTATTGCTGCCAGCCTGCAGGTGCTGGCTGATCAAGCCCTGCGCCAAAATGACCTCCTCCTCCACCATAATGAGCTTATGGTGGACAGTGCCAGATTAAGCCTTCGGGGGGCCCGGGGTACTTTAGCCAGGGGGGCCCCCTTGCACTTGTCATTACTGGACACACACTCCATGGGAGAATATTACACTGTCAAAACACAGAGTAAAGGCAGAATAAACTTGGTCAATGGGTAACTGCATATATATATATATATATATATATATATATATATATACAGTATATACACATACACATAAATACATGCCATATGAAAAGCCTGTGTTTGTCCCTCTGCACCTGTAGGAGACCTCACAGTCCTAGTGCTGCCTTTGATTAAAAACCCTCCCATGACTAAGCTGCTGCTGTTGTTCTCCATGGGCATGTAATGAGCTCCACCAATTAGAGCTCAGCACAAACCTCTCAGCCTCTGCCCACTGGTTTAAAGTGTCATGGGACTTAGTCAACTCCCAGTAATGCACTGCACACTTGTGAAATCAGTGTGCCTTGGCTCCCAGCTCAGCACCATTAATCATTGTCACATTGGCAGATAGGTGAAGCTGCAGCACCACCCCACTCCCATGCACAAAACCTTTAGCTAAAAAAAATAATAATCGGTGCGTACTTTCCCGAAGTCTTACGGTGCGGGCCGCACGCAACGCTATGCGGACATCGTCCGTAGAAACGCCCATTGAGCCCCTGCATTCGGACGGACTCACTCTTTAAGAACAGGGCGTGTGTACGGACGACATACAAACCTTGCGTGTGCGGTGGATGTGTGGTTTAATTGATACATGTAGAAGTGACATGTGTATTTGTATTATTAATATTAAGTTGTGTTCATTAGTTGTAGTGTAAAAGTGTGTGAAAAGTGCAGCATATATGTGTCCATTGAAGCTGCAATGGTTCCAATTGAAGCAGTGACAAGCGTGTAATTAACAAGTAATGAGTAAAGGAGGTGATTGTATTGTGTTCAGCTGACATTGGTTGAGGTGCGGCCGTCCTGATTAGGCGTTCCGATTGCCTAGCGCATGACCGAGTGGTGTCCGCAAAGCAATACTTGCTTATGGACACCGCATATTTCTTGCCTTTTTGTTCGCGTGCATTCGGCGTGCTATCCGAATGCACGCCTACCAAAATAAGTGCACTCCCCGTGTCCGCCCATGTTTCCGCCCAGTTTAGCCCACTTTGAAAGTACGCCCCTGTGTAGTTCCGAATGACGCCCATAATACACCCATATTTCCCGAGTGATTGCGGTGCACATTTCTGTACGGTATTAGTGCGTACAAGTACGGAGACCATGCGTGGCACATGCGCATAGCGTTCCCCACGCATGCGCAGACGGCTAAAAAACGCCATCCGAAAGTATTCGGAAATGTACGCACCGACCAGAATAAGGCCCTATGTGATTTTCTAACATTTAAAAAAAAAAATTTGTTATAAACAATACAAACCACGGCTCAATATTTAGCTCACATCATTTTTTATTTTGAATTTTGACAAAAAAAAAAAGAATTACCACGAATGATGTGAGTGATTCAAAGTTACAATTCGGAAATAATTAAAAACATACCAAATCAGTGTCCCATTTTAGCACAACATTAAATTTTATGTCATGCTAAGTTTTTTCAATATTGTACATAAAAATAGCATATAGCAAAAATCCAACAATCATAAGGTACAAACAACATATATACGTATAAAAATGGCTATTTTTAAAGTATTAATTCTAAAAAAAATATTTTGTTTACCTCTGACTTGCCCCTGCCACGTGTACCAACCACGTGTCCTAACACTACTGCTTCAAGATTCCAGACTATAAAACTGCAAAGTTACAGTACTTCCGGAAGCATCAACAGACAAATAAAGATTTTGGGAATGGAATTGCCCCTGGTGCTATAGAACTGTTTACTGTTCTGTCTATGGAGAATGTACTCAACTAATTGCTGGTGAGATCACTGGGCAAAAAGTGGGAACATTTTGTCCTTGTCGTCATCTTCCTGGATGTTGCCCAACTGACGTTCATGCAGTTAGAGATGGCAGCAGTTGGACCAGCTGTGACCTACTTACACAAAATCATCTTCTCGCAGACTGTAGCAGACCGCCATTCTCACCATGGAAACCTGCACCAGCATTAGGCATGCGTAGATTATAATCTAAATATTACCACTGTGCAGCTTCTGAACTACCGGTGGTGCAGCCAGTGCAATGAACCGGGGCCCAGGAACGCGAAGAGGCCCGTTGCCGGCATTGTCTGTAGGCATTGTCATTGCCTACCATCGAATGATTTCTCTAGTGTTAGCAAAACTCTGGTGTTTTAGATCTGCGGCACCACTGTATGGGAAGAGGCTGGGCAGCTGACATCCGGTGACGTAAGCTCCCCGCCCCCCGGGAAACCTGCGTCACCAGCAAATTTCCATGGGAACCCCCAGCATTTTCATGGGAAGGCCCAGGAAACACTGACCATTCCCATGGGCGAAACTGCTGCCCCACGCCCCCGTCCGAACTGCTGCTTGTGAACAGGCCAGCAAAGAGGTTGCACATGCACATAAATGCTTAGGCGCAGTCTCTAAACATCGCCCCCCTGTGTGAACGCACAGGGAATCAAATTAATAAGTATGAGGAGCAGTGTGCTATAGTAAGGTTGTATGCCGTAAGAGGTTAGTGTGCTCTGGGGGGTGTATGCTGGTAGGGGAACAGTGTGCTATAGTAAGGTTGTATGCTGTGAGAGGTTAGTGTGCTCTGAGGGGGTGTATGCTGGTAGGGGGACAGTGTGCTATAGGGGGTTGTATGCTGTGAGAGGTTAGTGTGCTCTGGGGGGTGTATGCTGGTAGGGGGACAGTGTGCTATAGTGAGGTTGTATGCTGTGAGAGGTTAGTGTGCTCTGGGGGGTGTATGCTGGTAGGGGGACAGTGTGCTATAGGGGGGCTGTATGCTGTGAGAGGTTAGTGTGCTCTGGGGGGTGGTATGCTGGTAGGGGAACAGTGTGCTATAGGGGGGCTGTATGCTGTGAGAGGTTAGTGTGCTCTGAGGGGGTGTATGCTGGTAGGGGGACAGTGTGCTATAGGGGGGCTGTATGCTGTAAGAGGTTAGTGTGCTCTGAGGGAGTGTATACTGGTAGGGGGACAGTGTGCTATAGGGGGGTTGTATGCCGTAAGAGGTTAGTGTGCTCTGAGGGGTTGTATGCTGGTAGGGAACAGTGTGCTATAGGGGGGCTGTATGCTGTGAGAGGTTAGTGTGCTCTGGGGGGGTGTGTGCTGGTAGGGGGACAGTGTGCTATAGGGGGGCTGTATGCTGTAAGAGGTTAGTGTGCTCTGAGGGGGTGTATGCTGGTAGGGGGACAGTGTGCTATAGGGGGGCTGTATGCTGTAAGAGGTTAGTGTGCTCTGGAGGGTGTATGCTGGTAGGGGGACAGTGTGCTATAGGGGGGCTGTATGCCGTAAGAGGTTAGTGTGCTCTGAGGGGTGTATGCTGGTAGGGGGACAGTGTGCTATAGGGGGGTTGTATGCTGTAAGAGGTTAGTGTGCTCTGGGGGGTGTATGCTGGTAGGGGGACAGTGTGCTATAGGGGGGCTGTATGCTGTGAGAGGTTAGTGTGCTCTGAGGGGGTGTATGCTGGTAGGGGGACAGTGTGCTATAGGGGGGTTGTATGCTGTAAGAGGTTAGTGTGCTCTGGGGGGTGTATACTGGTAGGGGGACAGTGTGCTATAGGGGGGCTGTATGCTGTAAGAGGTTAGTGTGCTCTGAGGGGGTGTATACTGGTAGGGGGACAGTGTGCTATAGGGGGGCTGTATGCTGTAAGAGGTTAGTGTGCTCTGAGGGGGTGTATGCTGGTAGGGGGACAGTGTGCTATAGGGGGGCTGTATGCTGTAAGAGGTTAGTGTGCTCTGGAGGGTGTATGCTGGTAGGGGGACAGTGTGCTATAGGGGGGCTGTATGCCGTAAGAGGTTAGTGTGCTCTGAGGGGGTGTATACTGGTAGGGGGACAGTGTGCTATAGGGGGGCTGTATGCTGTGAGAGGTTAGTGTGCTCTGTCCCCCTACCAGTATACACCCCCTCAGAGCACACTAACCTCTCACAGCATACAGCCCCCCTATAGCACACTGTCCCCCTACCAGTATACACCCCCTCAGAGCACACTAACCTCTTACGGCATACAGCCCCCCTATAGCACACTGTCCCCCTACCAGTATACACCCCCTCAGTGTGCTATAGGGGGGTTGTATGCTGTAAGAGGTTAGTGTGCTCTGGGGGGTGTATGCTGGTAGGGGGACAGTGTGCTATAGGGGGGCTGTATGCTGTGAGAGGTTAGTGTGCTCTGAGGGGGTGTATGCTGGTAGGGGGACAGTGTGCTATAGGGGGGTTGTATGCTGTAAGAGGTTAGTGTGCTCTGGGGGGTGTATACTGGTAGGGGGACAGTGTGCTATAGGGGGGCTGTATGCTGTAAGAGGTTAGTGTGCTCTGAGGGGGTGTATACTGGTAGGGGGACAGTGTGCTATAGGGGGGCTGTATGCTGTAAGAGGTTAGTGTGCTCTGAGGGGGTGTATGCTGGTAGGGGGACAGTGTGCTATAGGGGGGCTGTATGCTGTAAGAGGTTAGTGTGCTCTGGAGGGTGTATGCTGGTAGGGGGACAGTGTGCTATAGGGGGGCTGTATGCCGTAAGAGGTTAGTGTGCTCTGAGGGGGTGTATACTGGTAGGGGGACAGTGTGCTATAGGGGGGCTGTATGCTGTAAGAGGTTAGTGTGCTCTGAGGGGGTGTATGCTGGTAGGGGGACAGTGTGCTATAGGGGGGCTGTATGCTGTAAGAGGTTAGTGTGCTCTGGAGGGTGTATGCTGGTAGGGGGACAGTGTGCTATAGGGGGGCTGTATGCTGTGAGAGGTTAGTGTGCTCTGGGGGGTGTATGCTGGTAGGGGGACAGTGTGCTATAGGGGGGCTGTATGCTGTGAGAGGTTAGTGTGCTCTGGGGGGTGGTATGCTGGTAGGGGAACAGTGTGCTATAGGGGGGCTGTATGCTGTGAGAGGTTAGTGTGCTCTGAGGGGGTGTATGCTGGTAGGGGGACAGTGTGCTATAGGGGGGCTGTATGCTGTAAGAGGTTAGTGTGCTCTGAGGGAGTGTATACTGGTAGGGGGACAGTGTGCTATAGGGGGGCTGTATGCTGTAAGAGGTCAGTGTGCTCTGAGGGGGTGTATACTGGTAGGGGGACAGTGTGCTATAGGGGGGCTGTATGCTGTAAGAGGGTAGTGTGCTCTGAGGGGGTGTATGCTGGTAGGGGAACAGTGTGCTATAGGGGGGCTGTATGCTGTGAGAGGTTAGTGTGCTCTGAGGGGGTGTATGCTGGTAGGGGGACAGTGTGCTATAGTAAGGTTGTATGCTGTGAGAGGTTAGTGTGCTCTGGGGGTTGTATGCTGGTAAGGGGACAGTGTGCTTTTGGGAATTTGTATGCTGTGAGAGGTTAGTGTGCTCTGGGGGGGGTGTATGCTGGTAGGATGACAGGTGCTATAGTAAGGCTGTATGCTGTAAGAGGTAAGTGGGCTCTGAGGGGTTGTATGCTGGTAGGGGGACAGTGTGCTATAGGGAGGTTGCATGCTGTGAGAGGTTAGTGTATTCTGGGGGGTTGTATACTGGTAGGAGAACAGTGTGCTATAGGGAGGTTGTATGCTGGTAGGGGGACAGTGTGCAATAGGCAGATTGTGTGCTGTGAGAGGTTAGTCTGTACTGATGAGTTGTCTGTTGGTAGGAGGACAGTGTGCTATAGGGAGGTTGTATGCTGTGAGAGGTTAGTGTGCTCTGGGGGTGTATGCTGGTAGGGGGACAGTGTGCTATAGGGAGATTGTATGCTGTGAGAGGTTAGTGTACTCTTCGGGGTGTATGCTGGTAGGGGGATCAGTGTACTACAGGGAAGTTGTATGTTGTGAGAGGTTAGTGTACTCTAGGGGTTTGTATGCTGATAGGAGGAGAGTGTGCTATAGGCAGATTGTGTGCTGTGAGAGGTTAGTCTGTACTGGGGGGTTGTCTGCTGGTATGGGGCAGTGTGCTATAGGGAGGTTGTATGCTGTGAGAGGTTAGTGTGCTCTGGGGGATTGTATATTGGTAGGGGGACAGTGTGCTATAGGGAGGTTTATGCTGTGAGAGGTTAGTGTGAGGGGACAGTGTGCTATAGGGAGGTCGTATGCTGGTAGGGGGACATTGTGTTCTGTGAGAGGTTAGTCTGTACTGGGGGGTTGTCTGTTGGTAGGAGGACAGTGTGCTATAGGGAGGTTGTATGCTGTGAGAGGCTAGTGTGCTCTGGGGGGTGTATGCTGGTAAGGGGACAGTGTGCTATACGGAGATTGTATGCTGTGAGAGGTTAGTGTTCTCTGGGGGGTGAATGCTGGTAGAGGGACAGTGTGCTATAAGGAGGTTGCATGCTGTGATAGGTTAGTGTACTCTGGGGAGTTGTATGCTGGTAGGAGAACAGTGTGCTATAGGGAGGTTGTATGCTGGTAGGGGGACATTGTGCTATAGGCAGATTGTGTGCTGTGAGAGGTTAGTCTGTACTGGGGTGTTGTCTGTTGGTAGGAGGACAGAGTGCTATAGGGAGGTTGTATGCTGTGAGAGGTTAGTGTGCTCTGGGGGTTGTATATTGGTATGGGGACAGTGTGCTATAGGGAGGCTGTGTGCCATGAAAAGGACAGGGTGTTTTCAGAGGGGTTGGATGTTGTGAGGGGTATAGGCTGGTATGTCTGCAAGTTTTAGGTCACCAGTCATTAGGTCGAGCACTATTGGTCAATAGGCAGTAGGTCAACACATGAAAAAGTTTGACATGCATTAGATCGACAGGGTCAAAAGTTCAACACCAGCAAAGGGTCGACATGAAAAAGGGTGACATTAGGTTTTTTTTTTTTTTTATGTTGAGGTAATTCGACACCATATAAGTGTACCAATTGCCTTTCATGGCTCACCATACTTCATGCACAGTGCACGGTGCTCAGCTCACTATTACTGTATATTCCCCCTCCACATTCACTGGGATGGTACAGTATGAAGTCCTTCTTTTGAAAAAAAAAAAAAAACACTTGAAAAACTCATGCTTTGACATGTCAACGTTTAGACAATGCTGACCTAACGCATGTCGACCTTTTTCATGTGTGGACCTTCTGCCTACCGACCAATGGTGTTCAGCCTAGTGAGGGTGGACCTAAACACTGGTCAGTAAGAGGTCAGTGTGCTATGAGGGGGGTCACATGTTGTTAGAGGGTGAGTGTGCTATGAGGGGGGTTACATGCTGTGAGAGGGTCAGTGTGCTATGAGGGGGGTTACATGCTGTGAGAGGGTCAGTGTGCTATGAGGGGGGGTTACATGTTGTTAGAGGGTCAGTGTGCTATGAGGGGGGTCACATGTTGTTAGAGGGTCAGTGTGCTATGAGGGGGGTTACATGTTGTTAGAGCGTCAGTGTGCTATGAGGGGGGCTACATGCTGTGAGAGGGTCAGTGTGCTATGAGGGGGGTCACATGTTGTTAGAGGGTCAGTGTGCTATGAGGGGGGGTTACATGTTGTTAGAGGGTCAGTGTGCTATGAGGGGGGTCACATGTTGTTAGAGGGTCAGTGTGCTATGAGGGGGGTCACATGTTGTTAGAGGGTCAGTGTGCTATGAGGGGGGTTACATGCTGTGAGAGGGTCAGAGTGCTATGAGGGGGGTCACATGTTGTTAGAGGGTCAGTGTGCTATGAGGGGGGGTTACATGTTGTTAGAGGGTCAGTGTGCTATGAGGGGGGTCACATGTTGTTAGAGGGTCAGTGTGCTATGAGGGGGGTCACATGTTGTTAGAGGGTCAGTGTGCTATGAGGGGGGGTTACATGTTGTTAGAGGGTCAGTGTGCTATGAGGGGGGTCACATGTTGTTAGAGGGTCAGTGTGCTATGAGGGGGGTTACATGTTGTTAGAGGGTCAGTGTGCTATGAGGGGGGTTACATGTTGTTAGAGGGTCAGTGTGCTATGAGGGGGGTTACATGTTGTTAGAGGGTCAGTGTGCTATGAGGGGGGTTACATGTTGTTAGAGGGTCAGTGTGCTGTGAGGGGGGTTACATGTTGTTAGAGGGTCAGTGTGCTATGAGGGGGGTTACCTGTTGTTAGAGGGTCAGTGTGCTATGAGGGGGGTTACATGTTGTTAGAGGGTCAGTGTGCTATGAGGGGTGTTACATGTTGTTAGAGGGTCAGTGTGTGCTATGAGGGGGGTTACATGTTGTTAGAGGGTCAGTGTGTGCTATGAGGGGGGTTACATGTTGTTAGAGGTCAGTGTGTGCTATGAGGGGGGTTACATGTTGTTAGAGGGTCAGTGTGCTATGAGGGGGGTTACATTTTGTAAGAAGGTCAGTGTGCTATGAGGGGGTTACATGTTGTAAGAAGGTCAGTGTGCTATGAGGGGGGTTACATGTTGTTAGAGGGTAAGTAGGGGAGAGTTGTGACAGTTGATTCCCACTTTTCTTGTGACTGCCAACCGGCCAAAAGGTTAATGTAAGCCGTGGCAATTGAATATCAAAGGGTAGGTATTGTATGATGTGAACAACAGCAAACGTATCCATTGAAGCTTTATATACACTACTGAAAATATTTTGTGCAGCGTTTATGAAAACAAACATCATGGCCCTTATTCTGATTGAGTCGGACCACTGCGTGTGCGGTCGGACGGCCGATGTTTGGTGTTTGCGCCTGTGCAGAGGCGTTTCTGCGCATGTGCGAATGCCTCACACGTCCGGAAACGTGGTGAGTTCCGTGCAGAAAATGATTGGTCGGAACCGTCCGAGCAGAGGGTGGAGAGGGGCATGAAGGGCGGTTTGGATTCATAACAATATGCATACGCCCTGCGTTTCATGGGCGTTCCCATGAAAACGCTGGGCGTATGTATGGTAATGCGGCCATGACGCACGTGTGTGTGTGGGGGGGGCGGAGAGCTGACAAAGCCGGATGTCAACTGCCCGCCCATATCCCTGCTTACACACTGAAACATGTCAGAGTGGTCTGAGCACTCGATGCTGCCTGACCGCTCGGTCCATCATTCGATGGTCGGTGACCATCGGAGGATGGAGGAGGTTCCCACAGATGGAGGAGGTGTTCACATGAAACATCCACTCGCGGTCCATTCGCTTGGCGTCTTACCGCATACGGACGGTGTGAGCGATCCGTACGGCAGGCGGGGCTAAGAAATCTCGGTTCCTGTCCGAAATACGCATCCATCCGAATCAACCAGAATAAGGGCCATTATGCTAATATACACAACGTTTTGCTTCATGAAAAATAGGAGTAGGAAGATTGACAACAAGATCTTCTTTAGCTACAGTCTTCAAATTTTTATAAGGAAAAGTAAAGTGGTGTGTATTATTGTATGTTTCTGGACAGATCTTGGCCCTCATTCAGGTTGGTGCGCTCCCCTGCGCGTTCGCACAGGGGAGCGATGTTGTGGAACTGTGAATGCACATAAACTTTTATACACATGTGCAGCCGCTTTGTGTTAGTGGTGCGGCGAAGTGATTGTCCGAGCAGTGCAAGCGTGGGGCGGCGGTAAGGGGTAGCACCCATGGGAATGTCCATCCTTTCATGGGTGTCCCCATGAAAATGCTAGACGTTCCCATGCTAATGTGGCCGTGACACGGGTGCGGGGGTCGGGCAGCTGACGTCACCATATGTCAGCTGCTCGCCCTCTTACCAGAGGGCGCCACAGATCTAAGGTCAGCAGAGGCAACCATCGAATGATTACGCTTGCGTGTAGGGAATCGGCGTGCGAGGGGGGTGGACGTTCATGCAGGTCGCAATTAGATGACCGCAAAGCTGTGAGCTGTGGGTCAAACACAATGAGGGCAGCGGCGTAACTATAGCACCGCAGCCCCCGCCACCGCGGGGGGGGCGCTGTGCATGTGGGGGCCTCAGGGGCTGCGGTGCTATAGTTAAACACCCCCCCCCCCAATCCCCTGCAGACTTACCTATCTCGCTGGTCCCGGCGGCTCCGTTCTTCTGCTGAGGACCACCACAAAATGGCCACCCCCATATAGCACACAGTTCTCTGAAACTGTCTGCTGTATGGGGGCGGCCATTTTGTGGTGGTCCTCAGCAGAAGAACGGAGCCGCCGGGACCAGCGCGATAGGTAAGGCTGTGGGGGATTGGGGGGGGTGGTTTGCATAGGCTGCGAGGCGGCAGGGCGGCAGGGTAGGGGTGCTTGGCGGGGCGGCGGCGAGGGGGGGCAGCCCCCCCCCCCCCCCCCTAACGGCAGGGGGACGCCCAAAACGTAGCTATGCCACTGAATGAGGGCCCTTGTGTACACCAGAAACATGCAAATATATTCCGGAATGTTCTAGATATCAATATTGGTTAAAGTGAAAATCTGTAATCTATAGCAAGTTTCGATTCACAGCCCGGCAGGTTACCACTTGGCTATCCAGCCTTCGTGTTGGGAGTGATGATCCCAGATCATGTGTCCATAGTATAACACAGGTGTGGCTCATTTCGTCTACAGCATGTTGGCCGACAGTCATTATGTCGACACCACTAGGTCAACATGGTGAAAGGTTGACATGGATCTAGGTCGACATAAGGTTGACAGGTCATTAGGTCGATACAAGCATTAGGTCGACATAGGCAAGGTCGACAGTCAAAAGATCAACATGGGGTTTTTCACTGTTATTTTACCCAAATGTCGACACAGTCGACTTGGACACTGAAATGTAGCCCTGAGTCCCCTCGCATGGCTCACTGTGCTCGCCATGCTTCACGCACAATGCCTCACTGCGCTCGGCACACAATGTTATTCTCCCACCACGCCCTAGTGGATGGTAGGGCATGAAATACCGCCTGTCGGCACATGTTGGCTCAAAAGACAGTAAAAAAAACCATGTTCACATTTTCAGCATGTCGACCTAATGGTGTCGACCAATCAACCATATCCCGTTTAACCCTATAAATGGCTAAATTCACTATTGCCATCAATAGCAGCCATCAATGGCAAAGGCAACAATGGCCATCCCTAAAGTCAAGTGTCCTTTGAATACCCAGATAGAGAGGAACAGGAGAAAGGGGGGGGGGGCACTTTTACTGCACACCCTAAATTTAGGCTCAATAAGAGGAACAACCAGGCTGAGACTTGTAGTGCCACTCTTGATTCTTTGGCAAACTTGCTCCCCTGCTTAGGATACCTAGACATCTTGGGCCAATTGTAATAGCTTCCGTATTAGGTGATGCTGACAGACTCAGATGTTTTTTTTTAAAAAAGGGGGAAATCATTTACCATACAAAACCATGCTTTGTACATGATTGCCCCTTTAAACCATGGGTCCTCAAACTGCGGCCCTCCAGATGTTGTGCAACTACAAATCCCAGCATGCCTTGCCACAGTTTTAACACTCCCTTATAGCAAAACTGTGTCAAGGCATGCTGGGATTTGTAGTTTCACAACATCTGGAGGGCCGCAGTTTGAGGACCCATGCTTTAAACCAGTGTTCAAGTTCGGCCGGAGTCCCGCACAACCACCAAACTCTGGGGCCATTACATTTCGCCCCTACACTTACTCTTCAAGAGCACAAATATATGAATAAGTGTTCCTGAATTGTTTCATTTATTAGTAAAGGATAATATGCCCTAACGTGATTTTACAGATGATTTTGGGCTTATGGTATCAATGACCAATGCTACTGCACATTCTATTATGTAATATCTAGTAGCTATGGCAAACTTTCTGTCTGTTCTCTTTATATGTTTTGGGGAAGATTTATTAAGCCTGGTGAAGTGATAAAAGTGTCCAGTGATAACGCAATCCTTTTCTACCCGTCAAGTTACAGGCTGGGTTTGGAAAATGACAGTTAGGAGCTGACTGGCTGTTGTATTATCACCGACCACTTTATCACTGCACTAGGCTTAATTAATATGCCCTTTAATTAAATCTCCAAGTCACTTTAAAAGAAATATGACAATACAGTCAACACCTACAGTATGTTACTTTATGTAGGTGCTCCATGGTCTTTCCTATATCGCCACCAAGTGTCAGAGTCTGGTAATACATGACAAAATAGTAATTATACAAGACAGTAACAGATATTTCCTGGAGAACAGAGAATCCTGGGGTAAAAAAAAAATCACCTTGTCTCTAGGTCCACGACATGAACAACTAGACATGCGATCTATGCTGGAATGTTGGTAACACAGAATGCTGTGGCACATCTACAATACAATGTCCAGGACAATGCATGACGGTTTCTGAACTCTCTATTGTGGGTATGTGACATTATACATATATAAATTACATTTTCTGGATGGTTATGGGTAGTAAGGCAGCATGATAATAATAATATAAATAATAATAATTGTTTGTATATAGCACTCTTTCTCCAATAGGACTCAAGGCGTTCAACAGACAGAATAAATGTAATACAGTACAGGAACAATGAAGTACAGAAAAGCTTTTCAGAAACAATAATGCTTGACTAAACAGGAAAGTCTTGAGTCTGTTTTTGAAGGATGGTGGAATGATAATGTCATCTCTGCAAGAACACATCTTACATAATAGTTATATCTAGATAAACAGTGGAAGCAATTACTGCCCCACCAATTAATCTGATTAAAGGCATTGATTGGACTGGAAAGAGGTTGCCTATAGCGACCAACCAGCTTCATGATAGTTTTTATTACATACATTCTGTAAAATGCTAAGTAGAATTTGATTGTTTGCTATTGGCAACTTCTCACTGGGCTACTTCTCCAGTCTTTTTTTACCACCCCCACTGGCAGTGTGCATGCATCAATGTTACGCCCGCCAGGGGTATACTGCTGTCACACATCTGGAGCGCGTCACCATGTAGTCATAGGAGACGCAAGAGTGTGTTGCACTATGTGTTACGATCCGCCTCCAGCGGATCGGTGTAAATGTGCAGTTTTACATATTCTGTGTGTAGTTTGTCTGTTTTCCCTGGATTCTGCTCCCTGGGTTTATTCCAGCCTGTGTGTGTGTTTACTCGCTGGTGGCCTCCAGTGGTCAGCCTGGGCCATTGCAGCTTACTTTCACTGGTGTGTTATCAGGACTAGGGTGTGTCTTAATTAGGCTTCTAGCCTGCAGTGCGCACCTGTAGGCAATGTGTAATCAGCACCACATTGTGCTCTCTATATAAACCCTCTGGTTATTCAGTCCCATGCCGGTTATAGTTCTGTCCTGCATGTCCAGAGTGTTCCCGGTTCCTTGGCATTACCCCACCTGTCCAGTCTGTTGGTTCCCGTGTCCTGAGGCTTGTCCTGCCTGTCAAGCTCAGTTTGCCTGTCCAGTGAGTCTTCCTGGTTGTTCCAGTCTGTCTTGCTGTGCGTGTCTGGTCTCCGGTGGGTCCCGGATCTACTGCACCCTCCTACCCAGAGTCACCTGCTGCTTCTGTCCTGAGAACCTGTTACCATCCAGAGTGTTCCATACCTGTGAGGGAAGCAGTGGTGCTGTGGTCCGTGACAGTCCCGTCCGAGACACCCCTGTCACCGTGAGTCCGGGTGGGACACCCTCCAGGGGTTCCCCCAGTATATCCTTTTACATTCCTGATTGTTCAGTGAGATTTTGTTATTGGTGCCAACTTTAGCATTGTTGCTATTCACCATTTGGGTTATACCATCCTGTCCCTACTGTCGTTTGTTGTTATCTTTTAAGACCAATACGCATTGTTGCGTTTACCTGCGCTTCCCGTAGTCAGGTCATTAGCGGGTTCACCACTGTGTAGGCATCGTGTCATTCACTCAGCTGCGGTTCTGGGGTTCCCCGCCTTCATTGGGTCTAGCTAGTTTATCCCCTTGTTCTCTCCTGGCCTCGGCGGACGAGTTGTCCATACTTAAGACCTGCCTGTAGCGGAGTGGGGCGGACCTAATTCGCCCTTCAGCCGAGATGGGCCCAGGTGAAGCCTAGACCTGCACTCGTCCGTCGATTCCAGGCGGAGGCAACGGAGTTAGGGTTGGCGGGGATACCCCCAGAACCCTAACACTATGCCCTGCACCGTATGTTCCAGATGAACTGACACACAGTGCAGACCATGGCCAGGGACCTATATTTATTTATTATTTATTTATTACCATTTATTTATATAGCGCACACATATTCCGCAGCGCTTCACAGAGAATACTTGAACATTCACATCAGTCTCTGCCCCAGTGGAGCTTACTATCTATATTCCCTACCACATGAACACGCACACACATTCATTCTAGGGTTAATTTTTTTGGGAGCTAATTAACCTACAGTACTAGTGATGCAAGTATTAATGATGGCATTTGATTTGACCTGAGAAAAAACAGTTGCTTGAAACTAACATCTGTTTGAATTATATTAATAACAATAATATGTAAATCCAAAGGTAAGTTTTACAAGAGAGTGTTACTTTGGGCCTTATTTTGGTTCATTCTTTCTGACAAAATCCTTCTTAGATGAACAAAACCATGTGCACTGCAGGGGGGGCAGATGTAACATGTGCAGAGAGAATTAAATTTGGGTGAGTAATTTTGTTTCTGTGCAGGGAAAATACTGACTGCTTTATTTTTACACTGCAATATAGATCTCACTTTGAAGTAAAACCCCACCCAAATCTAATTCTCTCTGCACATGTTACATCTGCCCCACCTGCAGTGCACATGGTTTTGCCCATCTAAGAAGGATTTTGTCAGAAAGAATGAACCAAAATAAGGCCCTATATTATTTATAGTTATGTCATGTATTTTAATAATATTGGCCAATATTGTATGTGAATTGTAAATTTTATTACATAAGGATATTTTATACCAAGCAGCGCTCTCACTTTCATACCATTCTGTAACCCCATTCTACAACAAAAACACATCATCAATATACCAGGTAAACGACAGTGTGTGATGGCTAAATGCATGGCTGTCAAATTACATTCTTTCTTCCTGATCAAACAGAAAAATTTTAGCATATGAGTGTGCCAAGTAGGATCCCATGGCACATCTTCAGTACTGCCGGAAAAAAAATCATGTTAGAATATGAGGGGGCAAAGTAGGGTCCCATTGCACATCTTCAGTACTGCAGGAAAAAATCAAGTTAGCATATGAGGGGTCAAGTAGGATCCCATGGCACATCTTCATTACTGCAGGAAAAAAATCATGTTAGCATATGAGGGGGCCAAGTAGGATCCCATGGCACTTCTTCATTACTGCAGGAAAATAGCTCATGTAGCCCACTCTAGAAGCTGCAAAAACAAGTGATAAAATAGAAGTTGGAAGATAGTCCTCTAAAGCTGGGTACACACCTAAAGATTTATCTGTTCAATCAGGCTGGTGAGAACAAAAATATGGTAATATACAAATGGCGCAGATTTCATTAGAGCTGCCCCTGGCTATAGAATGCCTATTTTAGGTGGTTGGTGCGTCCTTGAAATTTTGTTTGTTGGCTGAGAAACCATATATATTTTATAGTGTCCCGATTGCTTTTGCTATGTTCATATTCTAACACATTACTACAGTAATTCCTTCTTCTCTAGCATTTTTATATGTAATTGGAAATATAATTTTTTGAAACCATTCATTTATGTTTATTTGATTATTCCATTTCTTTTCAAGATGGCAAATAATATCAAACAATACAGAAAACATGTGGAAATGATCATTTCTGTAATCTGAACTGCTTCTCAGTCTCAGGACCGGATAACTTTTCAGTCCGCTTCGGCATACAGTGTGATGACAGCAATGCTGTAAATTACAGTAAGTGAGCGAACATTGGATATTTCCCATCGCTGTGCAGCAATTTCTTCTGAGCGATATTGCTGAGCGATCCTGAGCAATCTACATTGCTCAGATCGCTCTGCAATATATCCCTGTGTATATGTGACAGGCTCACTGACTCGGTGGGTGAGATGTAATGCACTCACCGGGGTCGCTGGTGTAGTGTCGCCCTTGGTTTCCAGATGAAGGATGGGCTCAACAACTTCTTCTTCTTTAGCAGGAGCCTGTGGCAGAGGGATGAACACCCCAAGCAACACACCCACACAGTAACTAGCACACAAAGTGACAGTGACAACAATATTTATTAACTAAGGAATTAACTGGTCACCGCTGTAAACATTACTACCAATTTCAAATATTCTGTGTCAAAGCAATACTCAGGTTAAATCACATCTTGTAATAACTAGCAGGTATAACGTCTCACTAGAATATGTAATAATATCAGATACTCGCAATAGTCACATATCATAAAACAATGTCAAAGATAATCATCAATCACAGCACAAATAAAAGAATAAACTTCTCAGTCTATCAATCCCTTGAGTAAACTGCTCACAAGGTGGAGATATATTGTGAAGTATGGTTGAACCTATAATATATTGTTCCATGTGTGGATGTCCTGCAGAGGGCGCTGTAAAGTATGGTTGTACAGCGCCCAGTATTTATAATCCAACAGGTATATTAGAACAGGTACTTGTAGTGGTGGTGCTTTGGAGCAGTTATTTGTGATGTACAGCATAGGCTTCCAATGGAGGGTGCTGCATATAAACAAAGCCTACTAGAACAGTATCTGTCTCTCTCTCCGGGCTGCTAGCAGTAAGGTGTCCTTTTCCTGCAGCCTTCTGTGCTCACATGCCTTTATAGTGGGAGGTGAATAAGTGTCTCTTTCAGGCCACACTGTAAGGAATTAAACATGGTTCATTTGCAGCTGTGTGGCCTGGGCTGAGCTATCTGTGGCTGCTGCACGTACAGGGACAAGAAGGGGCCAGTGCTGCCTGATATGCACTGCCTGGGCACCAGGGGTACTGTGGGGTGCCTTCAGGTGGATACAGGGGCAGTCTCTCAGGGCATATTCTGAAGGGGTTCATGGACAAGGGCTGTGTGTTATCAGGGTACCTGTACTAAATTCTGCAGTTGCTTCCTCCTGCCAATCACTTCTCTCACTTGTGGCTCCTTCTCCCACAGGCACACACTCTATCTGCAGCTGCTGTCTCTGTCCACCACAGCATGCCCAGCTGTGTCCACTGCACATGTGGTCCTGTCCTCACTTGCCACACTGCTTCTCACTCTGCTGCAGCCATGCCATGCTGCTCCTCTCCTCACTCTCACACTGCTGCTCGGATCACCTCTGACCTCCCAGCTTCCTGTCTGCAGGGGAGCTGGGAAACTAGCTGTGTCTGTTAACCCCTCACAGCCCTGCTGACAGGGGAGAGGACCTGTTCTGGCAGCATTGGCTGCAATGTTAACAACCTGGGGGTACAGGAATAAAAGGGGTACCCCCTGGGGTGCCACATATACCCCTTAAGAGGGGCTAATTGTGGGACTAGAAAAACAGTGAATGTGGCACTAGCATGACTATAGAGGGTGCAGGGAATGCAGCTGCTATGGGGCCCAGCAGCTTGGTGCAGCCCTAAAGGCAATTCCTTCCTTGTCAGTACTTTTCTTTTTCTCATTTTTCTTTTTCTTTTGCACACAAAAAATGTTGCAAAAAACTTGAATTCCGTGTGCCTCGGGAGTACGCATATATGCGGTAACTCAAAACTGGATCCGAGATACTCATATTTTTTTGTACCTATTTGGATAAGCCTGTATACACACGCACCGATTTACTTTCAAATCAATTTGCTTTTGATTTCCCCAATTCCACCCCCTTTTGATTTGGCCTTTGCTTTCCATTCGATTCACATCCGATTTGCACTGTTGCATTCAATATTGATGTGACGGGTAGGGTTAGGCGGGGAGCGGGGAGGTGGGGTAAAAGCATCGGGGATCAGCGGCGAGGCGGTGGGGAGCTCTGTTAGAAGGGGATGCGCGCATCCAGCAGCTGGTGGGTATTATAACATGATACAAATTTAGGTTATTTTAAAAGTCTATATTTAATTTTTAGCACCCTGTCCTGAATCCCTATAGATTGTAAGCTTGCAGCAGGGCCCTCCTACCTCCAAGTCTGTCTGTTGTTACCCAGTTTGTTTTATCACTGTCTACTATTGTAAACCGCAACGGAATCTGCTGCGCTATATAAGAAACTGGAAATAAATAAATAAATAAAATTAGTAAAGAATGAATACAAGTGTGCAGTGTGCTATAGCAATGACACCTTGGATGGCTGCAATGCTACCAAAACTGTCAGTTGTTTTGGAGATGAAAATTAATATGTGACGTATCAGGCAGTAGTGCTATATTCCGGTAAGTAAGCGCATGCATCCACTAGAAAATGGGGCACGTCAGACTAATACTGTAGCATTGTATCTACAGACAAAAATATGAAGTCCTACTCATCCTTAGTACTAATGAGCTATTTGTACACTTCAAATCCCAGCCAGAGTCGTTATCAAGGAAAACAGATGCTAGCGTACCCAAGTCCCGCCTCCTAATAGATTTGCACCAGAGCACAGATCATTCCATTCTAGCAGCCGAGTGTTAATGGTAATTAACACTTAACTTAAACCTTAGCTTAAACCTAAAATAACGACTCGGAGACATAGGTTTGGCAGAAAGTGTTAGCTGTATTTATACAAGACTTTAATCTAATTTAATTGATGTTAATTAATTAATGGTGGCCGAGAAAGAATGACTAATTATTTAAGCTCCACCCATCACTATCCCACATAACCAACCAACATCCAAACAACAAGCGGTATCCGCTCAGCCTCCTACATTGACTGCCCACCCATCCGAGTGGCGTCGCTGTCCCCAACTGGATGATCCAGCAAAGGCCTAAATTCAACAACTATAAACAACTATATAGAACAAATCATCCATTAACAAAGACCTTAATTCAATTAACCTGCTGTTCCGGCACCGCAGCTGAATGTCCTACTGCCCGGCAGTGGCACACATAAGAAGTAGAAGTCCTGCTACGGACTCATATACACATGAAGATGCGGGTTTGTTGAGACCAACGTATATAAGACAATTCAACACATTAGAATCCTAAAAAGGACTGGTATTTACATAAATATCAGATAGGAGCGACACACAGTGAACGTCCGTGCGGCAAGGGAGCCGACGTACGTTTCGCAAATCTTTCTCAGGGCAACCCGTACCAGCGCCCTGGACATGTTTTAATGGCTAGTACTAATTCGTATCCACCAATGGAATTAGTCCCGCCACCAGTGGATCCTCCTTTTTTGTCTTTGATTGGCATCTATTTACACATCGTATAGTTTTCCCGACGGTGAGGTAATGATATGGATGACGGGGAATTACATCTCCCGTTATTAGAGATTGGAGATAAATCATTATGAGACCCTTATAGTGTCCCTGTTATTGTGCATCCTACCAATGTAGTCCTAAACCTATAGTGTGTCACTTTGAAAGATAATAATAGTAAGATTAATTTGATGCATCACTATGGAGACAGTTAGTGGTGTTAGGATTTATTAGAGAATGTGTTATTTCTTAAAGACCAATGTTTGACACATAGCTGTGTCCTTTCTTCTTTCTATATACAGGGAAAAGGGGGAATGGGATGGAGACCGCACCAGTCTATTGAACACTATGTTATGTTTGTTTATATTTTAGTGGTTTTTACTGTTTTGATTGATTGAAATATTTTGGGACTACTGACTTTTGGAGTAAAATCTCCAATTGGTCACCACATCCTTGGATATATTCCTGGGTTAGGTGTGACAGTCAGTGGTGCACCCCGAGTTTAGAAAGTTGTCATATGTGACTGTTTGGTTCAAGAGAGAACCGGAGAAGAAAGAAAAACTCTGTTTGGGGGCACCCTTATGTCCCAAAATATTAAGAGTACTGTGACTATTCTTTAATACATACCTTTTATTCTAATTATCATTAAAATTAAGAACCACCTCTTGCTAGTTATCGCACACTGCGAAAATATCCATGATTTTTAACCCTTCTCGGATTATTTCCTAATTTCTATTTTCATGGAAGAATGTGAAAAATCGTGAAAAAATGACCATCATATGTCCAGCCACTTCTTACCCATAGATTTGGGTCAATTGTGTGGTTAAATCATCGGTCATAAAATATCTTGTACCATCTCAGTACATATAGCCTTGTTTTATCGCTGTGTAATCTATCTCCAAAGTTGAAAAAAAATTAAAAAAAAATATAAAAAATATATAAGAGGTCAGCCCTTTTGGGGCTATATCACTTCTGCTGTTCACCCTTCATGCCAACAGGCAGAGGAATGGGAATGAGAGAGTGTATTGTCCCAGGGTTCGCTGCGATCCACTGGGAACTCCTTGCAATGCCTAATATGGCAACAGGGGTACCAAGGGAAATTACGCTGGCATGACGGTTTGCTATATTATCTACCTCAGTCATAACCCTGGGACAATATCGTCGGATCGTGGATAGGATCTTAAGGCACATCTGACCGTGTGTACACACCAATAGAGAGATTCTTAGTTTTATTGAAAATGATTGACTTATATAAGTAGGAATAGTGTCGTGGATCAGTTGGGGATTGTCCCTTAGATAAAGAAATAAGGACTCATAAAGGATCAATTAGTAAAAGATACAAAGCAAAACTCATGGAGGATCATTTAATAAACAATACAGAGAACAGATTATGAGAGACAATGTTCCTATTATATAAATTAAATTTAAAATTTAAAAAGAAATATGTGGTGACGGTCAATAGCTGTCATATTTTTAATACTGTAGGAATGGCTACAGAGTAATCAATTCCTGTGATGGTCCCTACATGGGGAGTACGATTTAATGTGCTCCTAGTTAATGCCTTTTTTATGATTGTAATAACTATATATGTCGGGTATATAAATTGTGCTTTGTCAAAACAAAAATCTGGAATGTCATAAAGTGAGGGAATGGATTATATGTATATTAGGTCGTGATGGTGATGGATGGGATTAGGTGATGGATGTTCGAGTGTATATCCCAAAACTGAATTGGTAGATGTGATCAAAATTGTGCTGGTTCCAGAGAATAGTGCAGATAAGGATTGTTACCAAATGACACTGTAGTGTGCCTGGATGGTGAGTGAAAAAGACAAATGTGCGATAAAGTGATGCATACCAAATAATAGAAAAACTTGTGAAACACTGTGAAAAATGTGACGTGATGATTGTCCACGTATTAAAGGGAAGATCCTTCCATTTGATTATAATTTTGATATTGCTTATACTATTCCTTCGTACATGGTGGACCTTAATTGGATCCGAGTATGGTAATGAGAAATTCTATTGTAAGGTATCGTAGTAATGAAACATCGATCGAATTGTGGTGTCCGTCTGGGGATATAAGATTTTTTGTGATCAAGAGGGATGGAAGGTTAGCTCATAGGTTTTAATAAAACCTGGAGGATTGGCACATAGTTCTTTTCCTCATTGGGGTCTTTTGAGACTATTACCACAAGTTGACCCTGGTTGAAATTATATTTGTCCACCAATGAGACCTGGAGGATTGGCACATAGTTATCTTCCTCATTGGGGTCTTTTGAGACTATTACCACAAATTGACCCCGGTTGAAATTAAATTTGTCCACCAATGAGACAACCGTGGGAAAATCCTTAAGTAAGAGCCTATATTCATGTAATTATGTTAGGAGGGTGTTTAGCTCCTCATGGATTACTGTTATTAATGTACAACTTGCTATCGACTTTCTACATACTAAGGCCGTGTCAGTCCCAGATGTTGTTATTCAAGATCGATTGTCAATAAAGTCTGTCCTATAGGAGTGTCATCAATCATAATTGTAACCGCTCGGACATACATTAATGATTGTCTAGGAGTGAGATTTTATATCTCCCCGGAGGGGCTGGAGAGAAAAAGCTTCGGGTTTTGATTGATACTACAGAAATGCTGCATAGCTGTTCTCCTCATTGAGGCCTTTCGGAACCAAGGTGTCCATGAGGAATATTAATCTGGTCTCTTGTCTCAATAATTCCTTATCTCGGTTGCCCCTTCTGACACCCATGGCAACATGTGTCATCCCGAAGGCTTGTAGCCCTCTTGGGTTCCCCTGATGCCATTTTAAAAAATGTTTTGCAACAGATGTCAATGTCTTCATATTCGTTATGTCTCTGCTGGCATTTCTTATGCTCATTACATGTTCCAACAGTTTTTGTTTAAGGGGTCTGATAGTTTTACCGATATACATCCGGTTACATGGATATCTGAGATTGTATAAAACCCCTGTTGTGGTACATGTAATATGGTCCCTGATTAGCCATTCCTTATCAAACTTATCATGGAAAGTTGTGGTTGGTACCATATAGGAACAGGCCTTACATCCGCCACATTTGAATGAGCCTACAATCGGTTTGTTTCTTGTAATGGGTTTGATCTTCTCCATGTGGCTGTGGACCAGTTTGTCCCTCAGGTTATTACTTCTTCTCCAAGTCATCTGGATGCGGTTGCCAAGGATTTTGTCTAAATCTCTATCCGTCTTCAAGATGTCAATGTGTCTGTTCAAAATATTCTGGATTGATTTCCATTCCTGACAGTAGGTGCCAATAAATCTCATTTGGTTCATTCGGATCCTTTGGACGTGGGTTGAGTAATTGATCCCTATTACAATTCTCGGCTGCTTTGGCTGCTTGCCTGATACTCCTTTTGCTGTAGCCCCTGTGCTCTAATCTCTGACTGAATTATTTTGCTCTTACTCTGTATGTCTCTGTTTTAGAGCAGTTCCTTTTGGTCCTCAGGAATTCCCCTTTGGGGAGACCCTTCAGGACTGGTGGGAAGTGGGCACTGTCATGGTGTAGGATGGAGTTGGTGGTGGTCTCTTTTCGGAACAGATCTGAGGAGATTCGTCCATCCGTCTCAATCGTTAGTTTTAAATCCAGAAATGTCGCTGATTCTTGGCTGATGTCGAAAGTGAGTCTCAGATTCAGAAAGTTCTGGTTTAAGATGTCAAGGAATTGGATGAACTGCTCTTTATCACCTCCCCAGATGATGAGCAGTTCATCAATATATTTTAGCCATAACAGGACGTGTTTTGTAAACATTTCATTTTTCTCGCAAAATACCACTTCACGTTCCCACCACCCCAGTTACAGGTTTGCATAAGTTGGAGCACAGGCACTGCCCATAGCAGTCCCCTGTACCTGGAGGTAGAATTGGTCATTGCAAATAAAGAAATTTTTGGTGAGTATGAGGAGTTGGATGAGAAAGTTGTTGAATATATCATCCCGTTCCATACGGAGGAAATAGCATATGGCGTTGACACCATGTTTGTGGATGATGATCATATATAAGCTTTCCACATCACATGTGACCAGCCAGCATTGCTTACTCAGTGTGATATCCTGGATCCTGTTCAGCACGTCCATTGTGTCGCGGACGTATGATGGTAGGGTTAAGACATAGCTTCATAGCCAGTGATCTACAAACTTGCTCGCATTTTCAGTGAGTCCTCCTACCCCTGAGACTATTGGTCTCCCTTTGCACAGGGCCATGGTGGAAATCAAACCCATGACCTCAGAGCAGTGTGGCATTAATGCTTACCATTACACCATCCATGCTGTACACGCACAAACACATTCTAGGGTTCATTTTGTTGGGAGCCAATTAGCCTACCAGTATATTTTTGGATTGTGGGAGGAAACCGGAGTACCCAGAGGAAAACCACGGTTGCTGACAAATTGCTATCTATAACCGATAAACGAACATTAAAAATATATTGAAAGGATAACATTCTGTAATTAATAATCATCCATGTAAAATATTTAGGAGTATTGAAACCGAACTGACTCTTGTCTCAAAAGGGGGATTCGGAAGGTGGAATTTTAAATTGAATATATTAAATGTTTAAGTTTTAATGGTATACATAAGCACAATTGTACATCTAAAAACGTCACAAGATAGGGTTTCATAATGAACTGTTTACTTTTAAGATTAAATAAATTAAAGTTAAAGCCTTTAATTTATGATTTATTTTCTGCCAAGTAGCAAACAGATTGTTTATATACTGTAAATATTTACCCATTGCAGGTACCCAGAAGTTTGTTCCTTCCCTGGTACATTGTGCACAAGTGCGTCACACGCAGGGGCCCATCTGGTTCTGTATTACAATTTGTAAATTTTTTCTAAACTAGCCATTAATTTGCCATTGCAACAGAAACACCATGGGTGAAATGTTATAGGATGAGAGATTCAGAAAATGAGAGATTTGGTAAGAAATCTCCAGTTTTCTTAAAGCGGCAATCGTTTACACCGCAAAAGCAGTTTGAGTTTGCAGTATAAATGATTGCTGCTTTAAAAAAACTGGAGATTTCTTACCAAATTTCTCAGTTTCTGAATCTCTCATCCTATTACATTTCACCCCATAAGTGAGTGCATAGATCCCAATTACCTGTGGAAAGGTAACACCCAACATAAATCAGGAGAATTAGTACTGTCCAGCATGAGTCAGGATAGTGTATACTGTCCAGCATAAATCAGGACAATTAGTACCGTCCAGCATAAATCAGGATAGTGTATACTGTCCAGCACAAATCAGGACAGTTAGTAATAATGTCCAGCAAAAATCAGGACAGTTAGGACTGTCTAGCACAGATTGAGACAGTTAGTACTGTCTAGCATATATCAGGACAGTTAGTACTGTAGTGTCCAGCAGAAACCAGGACAGTTAGTACTGTCCAGCATAAATCAAGACAGTTAGTACTGTCCAGCATACATCAGGATAGTTAGTACTGTTCAGCATAAGTTAGGACAGTTAGTACTGTCCAGCAAAAATCAGGATAGTTAGTACTGTTCAGCACAATTCAGGATAGTTAGTAATTTCCAGCATAAATCAGGATAGTACTGTCCAGCATATGCCTATTTTATACATAATTTAATGATATTATGAAATATGTAATTAAGTGTATGAAAGATAGATAGAATAATAGTGGTATCGGCACTGCACCCTGTAATAGTCACACAGCAGGGTTGAAAGGTTGACACAAGAATTAGGTCAACAATGGCTAGGTCGACAGTGAAAAGTAGGAAAAATGTTTTGCCAGCGCTGGCTGAAATGTTGTGTATAAGACGGTTCACCATGATATTTATTTATTTAACTAAATACATAAAAATTATATTAAAATCAAATCAAATTACAATCATAGCAATCACATAATAATAATAATAATAATAATAATAGTAATAATAATAATAATAATAATAATAATAAAAAAATATTTGGTATATGAGCTGCTAGGTTCATGGGGCGAGATGTACTAAAGGGAAAATGCGGTAAAACCCCCGTTTTACCGCATTTTCCTATGTACTAAAACCCGTTCGCAGCGATATCGCAGGGCAGGGTATCGCCACCTTTGGGTGGCGATACCCTATAGAAGCCTATGGGCTTCTTTTCGCCGCCTGCCGCGTCACCGTAACCCCGCCGCCTTGCCGACCCCCCCTTTCCCCCCTCCCTTGGGCTTACCTTCTTGCAGGTCCTCCTGGACGTCCTTCCGGCTGCAGGGGGGAGGAGGAAGCGCCGGGGACAGCCTGCTTAGCTGTCCCCGGCGTGAAAGCAGCAGAAGCCGGCTGGGAGGTGACGGAGACCCCCCGCAGACCACAGTACAGGTATCGCGGGGGGCCTCCGTCACCGCATTGCGATGCCTGCCGCATATGTTAGTACATATGCGGCGGCATTGCGGCGGTGGGGGGGGGGCGCGAAGGGCGGCGATGTATTTTAATACATCCCGCCCATGAACTTTTCTTGTATAATAACAGGAGAATGTTCGACTGAGCTTAAATACAAAGTTTTTATAGTATATTAGCAATCCCAAATCGGTCCACAGGTGCGGTTCGGAGTATTAGGGATCATGCAGGTATCCCATAGATTGCAGGTAGATCTCCAGAATTCCCATTATGCTCTATATTTTCAAGAGCTCAAGGTCCTTGATGTCCTCAATGTGGGTGTGCGCACCCTGCATATGCACAAGCGCAGAAATGGGTATACGCAATAAAACAACATCGGTCCCCGTGCGAAGGCAGCCCTTCTGCAAATGGACCTTAACAACTTGTATCCTTTAATAATGACATCAGATGACACTACAAATGCCCATACAGTGTTCAAGATTAAATCTAGCTTATTTAAAGTGCGGTGGAGCTCCGCCCACCTATAGTCTCAAATGCTGTTAATAATCTCAACGCGTTTCGCCAATGGACTCCTGATGATGTCCAGCCTACAGAGCACATGGCTGGTTATATTTTTGGGTTGGGGAGGAAACCACATACACATTTTCACCTCTTCTTTATACTAGAATACACCACAGCCTGCACAAATCATACAGTCCTGTGAAGTGCTTATAATCTGCTGCCGTCAGTGAATTCAGACTTCAATATTGCTGTGGAGTTTACTGTAAATGGGGCAATATGCACACCTCCCAATTGTCCCGATTTTCGTGGTATAGTCCAGTTTTTGTGGACTGTCCCACCCAGGGCTAGCAGTTGGAGGGGTGGGAATTCGGGAGTACTATCTGCCCGTTGCTGCTCTGATGAGCACAGCAGCATTGAATAGAAGCACCTAGTGTCTATTCAGGAAATCAGATGGACAGGAGGAATGGCGAGCAGCTCTAAGAGTGCTGACCATGCCGCCACAGAAACAAAAACAGGGCGTGGCCTTGCAGGAGTGATGTGACCATAGGCCACACCCCTGGTCATGGGGGAACACCCCCCCCCCCCCCCCACAAAAAAATAATCCAGGCTCGCGTAAGTGTCTCTGCGCTGTGGGGTCTAAAGTTTAAAGGTATGCAATATTGGGCAATGTCACTGAACTTGACTGAAATCTCATAAAACACAAAGTGATGAGTTTTGTTGGATCAAAATAAACAATTACAAATGTTAATTCAAAAAATGTGCGATCTTGAGTCACAAGATCGCATACAAGTCATACAATCGCATTGCATGCAATATAGCGGCATGCGATGCGATTCGATTTTTAATTGTACAAGCACCCTCATGGGTGCATTCAATGTTAAATGCACCCGCATTGGCAAAGCCACCCCCACTATCAATGCAACCCGAAGCGTGGTGAGCGCAGCGAGCCTGCGAGGGGCGGCGGTACGCGCCCTCTGACCTTTTCATACCCCCACTATCCACGTCGGCGTGGAGTTGATTTTAGAAAGTGTGGCGAGCTCAGCGAGTCACCGAGCCCGAAGCGTGACGAGGGGACACGGATTACTTTACATGCATTCCGCGTCCCCTCTGCGCTTGCCATACTTCGGGCTCGTATTCCGCGTCCCCTCACAGGGCTCGCTGCACTCGCCACACTTCGGGCTTGGTGTCTCGCTGCGCTCGCCACACTATCTCAGATCAACTCCACGCCGACGTGGATAGTGGGGGTATGAAAAGGTCGGAGGACACGTACCGCCGCCCCTCGCGGGTTCGCTGCGCTCACCACGCTTCGGGTTGGCGTTGATAGTGGGGGTGGCGTTGCCAAAGGGGGTGCATTTAACATTGAAAGCACCCATCAGGGTGCTTGTACAATTAAAAATTGCATTGCATCA
Organism: Crinia signifera; assembly: GCF_055691185.1. NCBI lineage: Eukaryota > Metazoa > Chordata > Amphibia > Anura > Myobatrachidae > Crinia > Crinia signifera. The sequence goes on from NC_139226.1 coordinate 33,740,692, forward strand.
TATTTGCTGGCATGCAATGCTATGCGATATTTCATTGTACAAGCACTTCTGTTAATTTAACATGAATATCGCATTGCACACCACTAAGTATGGTATGCGATGGGCGCCGTGCTAGGAAACAAGTACCGACGAGGTACATTAGATGCATAAGATGACCATACTGTAAATCATAATATATTTGCGGGCCCCCCTCCCGTGGTTCACGGCAGCAACCCCCCCACCCCCCCGCGACCCCGTCCCGTGATTCGCGGTGCCTCCTTCCCGCGATTTGTGGACCACCGCCCCCTCCCGCTATTCGCGGACCCCCCCTCCCGTGATTCGCGGCCACCCCCCCTCCCGGAATTTGTGGACCCCCCCTTTCCGCGATTCACCCCCCCTCCCGCAATTCACGGACACCCCCTCCCGCAATTTTTCAGCCCCCTCCCGTGATTTGCAGACCCCCTCCCGCAATTCACGCTACACCCCCCCAAGCCCCCCTTCCCCAATTTGCCCTGCAATTCTTGCTCCCCCCGCGCCACTCGCGCGATTCGCGGGCCCCCCACCCCTCCCGCGATTCACGGCACCAGCGACCCGCGATTCGCGGACCACCCGCGCTCCCCTCCCGTGATTCACGCCCTCCTCCCGCTATTCACAACCCCCCCTCCAGCGATTTGTGGACCCCCAGCCCCCCTCCCGTGATTTGCGGACCCCTGCGCACCCCTCCCGCTATTTGCGGACTCCCTCCCTCGATTCAGGGCATCCCACGCACCACCCTTCCGCGATTCATGGACCCCTGCGCCCCTCTCCCGTGATTCACGCCCCCCCTCCCGTGTTTCAAGCCACCCCCCAGCCCGCCTCCCGCGATTTGCGGCCCCCCTGCACCCCCCTCCCTTGATTCACGGCACTTCCCACGATTCACGGCTCCCCCGCGCCACTCCAGCGATTCACGGCACCCTCGCGTACCCTCCCGCGATTCACAGTCCCCTGCAACCCCTCCTCCCGCAATCCACTGACCCACACAACCCCCCTCCCGCAATTCGCGGACCCCCCCTTCTGCGATACAGGGCGCCCCACGCACCCCCCCTCCGCGATTCACGGACCCCCCGCCCCCCCTCCCGTGATTCCCGCCCCCCCCTCCCGCAATTCACAACCCCCACTCACGCGACTCTCGCCAACCCACCCCCCCAGCTCCCCTAACGCGCTTTGCGGACCCCTGCGCCCCCCCCACCCTCCTCTTTAGTCCCCCGTATGCCCACACACCTCTTTCACTACCCAGCTTCCTGCACTCCTGAACTGTAACTTCCACCACTGGGGAGTCGCTGACGCTGTATTGCCCACATACCCCTATCTTGCCTCATAGCTCAGCCTCCTGCTCTCATGCACCCGAACTCCCACCCAGTAGGAGAAGACACTGACTCACCGTCACCGTCCTGTACTCCTGTGCTGCCACGCTGGACCCTCACCCACTGGCAGAAGCTGCACAGTGTCCCCCACCCTCCTCTTTAGTCCCCCTTATGCCCACACACCGCTATCACTATCCAGCCTCCTGTTTTCCTGTGTCGTGACCTCTGCAATTGGGGAGCCGCTGACTCAAAAACACCCTACTATACTATTGCACACACATACACCTAAACAACACGCACACACACACACACAAATGTCACTGTACCATCCACACTATCAATGTACATCTTACTCTGTAACCGCTTTTTAATTAAACAAAACAATACACACCCCCTTCCACATCATATGTTCTCTATTTAACACATTTCACCTATAACTCAAGTTGCAATACAGGCCATCTTACATACAATTCTAACCATATTTCTCACAATACAAACGTTCACAAATTAAGGGGGCGCAGCCCCTTACGACGGTGTGAAGAGTGCCCGTAGGGTGCGATGAATCACCTAGTATATATATATATATATATATATAAAATGGAGAAGGCCTGGCACTCCCGCAGCTGGGTCCGAATACCCCGGTGCCTTACAGGACAGGTAGGTAGAGGAATGGAAGAGGCAGCACTCAAATGGGATTTTTCAAAAGTGTATTGTGGCAAAAAAAAAGGTCCTTTTTTTTGCCACAATACACTTTTGAAAAATCCCATTTCAGTGCCGCCTCTTCCATTCCTCTCTCTCTCTCTCTCTCTCTCTCTCTCTCTCTCTCTCTCTCTCTCTCTATATATATATATATATATATATATATAATCTTTTGTGTTGTTCGGCACTCCGGACGATGTAGTCACTTACCGCGGTGCCCTTAATATCGTTTGATACAGGGTGCAATCCCCGTCCTGGGATCAGGCACAGGGGAAGGAAAACGGCACTCGCGGATTTAATATAATTACAAAAATCCGCGAGTGCCGTTTTCCTTCCCCTGTGCCTGATCCCAGGACGGGGATTGCACCCTGTATATATATATATATATATATATATATATGCGGGACTATAATTTTGGAACTCGGCGATCAGTTTCACCTTAAAAAATATATTAAAAAAATAAGAATGAGTTTTGAAAAAAATCGTCAGAAATTTATTACAATAAAGGGGTAGGGGGGCTGGTACAGCACAGTAAAAAACACAAGTAGGTGTGACAATAGGAATATATGCTTTACAAATTATGTATATGTGATGAGCAAAATAAAAGGATAATTTAAAATGCTACAAACACAATAAAAAACCACGACTTGGCTGAGTAAAAATACTGCCTATATAGTCATATATTCATAAAAAGCGGGACCATAAAATTTCAGATAAAAGAAATAGAAAATCGCTTAGCTTATTGAGGAGACAGGATTAAAAGCTGCCCGACATGTTTCGTCTTAGCAGACTTCCTCAGGGGGTGTGGACAAACTGGTAGGAGCAGGTATTTATGGTATGAGACAAGCTTACATCACTTCCTGTCCCTCAATTAAGCAATATAGTAGTGAGCGAGTAAATAATACAGTTGCGGAGGTAGATCTCACTTAAATTAGTAATTATATAAGGTGGTATATAGTTAGAGACTGTTTTTGGCGCCGTCCTGTAAATGTAAATAAGTTAATTGCAGTTAGATTAGTTCCATTGCTGTACGAGTGTACGGAACAGCGGGGCGGGACGTCATATCCGCCCCACTTCCGCCCCACATCCGCCGTTATACTGGAGGACAGTGCGTCTGCGCGATGCCTCCTTCGGTGCAGTTAACCGCCTCTTCCCTTCTGATTGGTCTTTCGGCTGCTTGTGTGAAGTCATATGCTAGCTCTTGATTCGCCGCAGCGGGGTTGTGTCGTTGCTATGGTGACTGTTTGTGGATATGACAGTTTCTCTCGTGTGTCTTTGCCTCGTAACGATTCTCACGTATGCGGGGTTTTTTGTCATTGACATATGGAGAGGGAAACACAATTATAGTGCATTACTGATCTTAGAGGAGATACTGAATAATGCGCAAGACAATGGTATTGTTAAAAAGAATCAGTGCATCAAATGGACCGTATTGTGTGGATAATATATAGATAAATGGAGGCAAAGTGCTCCCAAATAGAAATGCTTATATAGCAAATAATATTAGCGAAGCGATATAGCAATTCCGTGGGATGTTGGTAAAACAATGCTATTGCGTCATATTTATTATTTTACTGTATTAGTACATAATACAATCAGATAAGAGACTATGGGGAACATTCCAGTGGACCGTATGGAATTGTTACAGTTGCAGATGAAGTATTAGTGAGGTATATTCCATGATTGCCTCCATGGATGTGTCCCTGTTCAGCCTTTGACTACAGCACCTGGTCTTCTTTGGAGGTACCCCTTCCAAGTACTGGCCAGGCCTAGCACTGCTTAGCTTCCAAGATCGAACGTGGTTGGGCGTCCCAGTGTAGTATGGCTGTATAGAGGTGAAAAATGTTATGGGCACTGGAGGGTCATGTAATTATCCTCTTCATTGAAGCCAATTACTATATATTATTAATGGGTATTAGGCGGCATAACGCACCTTTTAAAGGTAGTAGGACAAGTCATCATAACACTTATGTATATCCAGAACTTTTTAAATTTCACAGGAACGGTGCTATTTCGTAATTGTCATTAAATCCGTCAGGGTTGAGTGTGTTTAGTTCAAAAATCCAGAACATTTCTCTGCGGGAGAGCAGGTTGGACAAATCTCCCCCTCTTTCTCCCAGTGTTACATGTTCTATTCCCTTGTAGACCAGTTTATCTGGGTCGGAGTTGTGGTATTCCAGGAAATGTTGTGAGATGATGTGAGTTTGAACCTTGTTTTTTATGTTTCTTACATGTTCTTGGATCCTGGTCTTCAATACTCTCTTAGTCTTTCCGATGTATTGGGTCCCACACGGGCATTCCAACATGTATATTACTGAGGTGGTCATGCAGTTGATGAAATGTTTAATTTTATAATCTCTCGTTTTTTCTTTGTTTTGGACAATTTTTATTTACAAATCTGTGGCACCGCAATGGGCACTATTTTTGCACCCAGCTTTGCCAACTTGCTGATGGGCCATTGGGAAAGGAAATACATTTACAATGATCACCAATTTAAGGACAATCTTATTCTTTTTAAAAGATATATTGACGACATTTTAATCGTTTGGAATGGGACCCAAACTGATTTTAATGAATTTCTTGGATATATCAGCAATAATAATCTGAACCTAGCCTTTACCTCCAACATCAATAGTGAACAGGTGGAATTCCTGGATCTTGTCCTGATGAAGAATGGGGAAACAGTTAGCACCAAGAACTTCATCAAAAAAGTTGATACAAACAGTTATGTGCATTACGGAAGTAGCCATCTTAAGAAATGGAAGGACAACATACCATTTTCACAGTTTCACAGGATAACACGCAACTGCAAATCAGAGACAGAGAGGAATACACAACTTAATACGTACACCGACAGGTTCAGAGAGAAGGGCTACCCAGAACACATCCTCACCAATGCCAAACAAAGGGCAGACGAACTCGATCGGAACACAATTCTACAGTACAACAGAAGGGAACAGAAAAAACCCGAAATTAAATTTGTCACCACTTACAACTGCCATGAGAAAAACATCAAAACGGCACTCGAAAAACACTGGGGCATCCTAATGATGGACCCGGTCCTCAAGGAGCACCTACCCACTCACCCACAGGTGGTGTACCGAAAGTCAAAAAACCTAAAAGACATGTTGGCACCTAGCATGCTACGTGAAGAAAGTACCTCGTCAAATATAATGCCCAAATGTGTAGGGAGTTTTAAATGCGGCCATTGCAATATCTGTAAACTGCTTCATCCGAACAGAAGAACTTTCCAAAACAAAGAAAAAACGAGAGATTATAAAATTAAACATTTCATCAACTGCATGACCACCTCAGTAATATACATGTTGGAATGCCCGTGTGGGACCCAATACATCGGAAAGACTAAGAGAGTATTGAAGACCAGGATCCAAGAACATGTAAGAAACATAAAAAACAAGGTTCAAACTCACATCATCTCACAACATTTCCTGGAATACCACAACTCCGACCCAGATAAACTGGTCTACAAGGGAATAGAACATGTAACACTGGGAGAAAGAGGGGGAGATTTGTCCAACCTGCTCTCCCGCAGAGAAATGTTCTGGATTTTTGAACTAAACACACTCAACCCTGACGGATTTAATGACAATTACGAAATAGCACCGTTCCTGTGAAATTTAAAAAGTTCTGGATATACATAAGTGTTATGATGACTTGTCCTACTACCTTTAAAAGGTGCGTTATGCCGCCTAATACTCATTAATAATATATAGTAATTGGCTTCAATGAAGAGGATAATTACATGACCCTCCAGTGCCCATAACACTTTTCACCTCTATACAGCCATACTTCACTGGGACGCCCAACCACGTTCGATCTTGGAAGCTAAGCAGTGCTAGGCCTGGCCAGTACTTGGAAGGGGTACCTCCAAAGAAGACCAGGTGCTGTAGTCAAAGGCTGAACAGGGACACATCCATGGAGGCAATCATGGAATATACCTCACTAATACTTCATCTGCAACTGTAACAATTCCATACGGTCCACTGGAATGTTCCCCATAGTCTCTTATCAGATTGTATTATGTACTAATACAGTAAAATAATAAATATGACGCAATAGCATTGTTTTACCAACATCCCACGGAATTGCTATATCGCTTCGCTAATATTATTTGCTATATAAGCATTTCTATTTGGGAGCACTTTGCCTCCATTTATCTATATATTATCCACACAATACGGTCCATTTGATGCACTGATTCTTTTTAACAATACCATTGTCTTGCGCATTATTCAGTATCTCCTCTAAGATCAGTAATGCACTATAATTGTGTTTTCCTCTCCATATGTCAATGACAAAAAACCCCGCATACGTGAGAATCGTTACGAGGCAAAGACACACGAGAGAAACTGTCATATCCACAAACAGTCACCATAGCAACGACACAACCCCGCTGCGGCGAATCAAGAGCTAGCATATGACTTCACACAAGCAGCCGAAAGACCAATCAGAAGGGAAGAGGCGGTTAACTGCACCGAAGGAGGCATCGCGCAGACGCACTGTCCTCCAGTATAACGGCGGATGTGGGGCGGAAGTGGGGCGGATATGACGTCCCGCCCCGCTGTTCCGTACACTCGTACAGCAATGGAACTAATCTAACTGCAATTAACTTATTTACATTTACAGGACGGCGCCAAAAACAGTCTCTAACTATATACCACCTTATATAATTACTAATTTAAGTGAGATCTACCTCCGCAACTGTATTATTTACTCGCTCACTACTATATTGCTTAATTGAGGGACAGGAAGTGATGTAAGCTTGTCTCATACCATAAATACCTGCTCCTACCAGTTTGTCCACACCCCCTGAGGAAGTCTGCTAAGACGAAACATGTCGGGCAGCTTTTAATCCTGTCTCCTCAATAAGCTAAGCGATTTTCTATTTCTTTTATCTGAAATTTTATGGTCCCGCTTTTTATGAATATATGACTATATAGGCAGTATTTTTACTCAGCCAAGTCGTGGTTTTTTATTGTGTTTGTAGCATTTTAAATTATCCTTTTATTTTGCTCATCACATATACATAATTTGTAAAGCATATATTCCTATTGTCACACCTACTTGTGTTTTTTACTGTGCTGTACCAGCCCCCCTACCCCTTTATTGTAATAAATTTCTGACGATTTTTTTCAAAACTCATTCTTATTTTTTTAATATATTTTTTAAGGTGAAACTGATCGCCGAGTTCCAAAATTATAGTCCCGCAAAAATACTTTCTGACCCTGGGCTCGTGCTGACACCCATTTTTTTAATGGGGAGTGTTTTACACATTTATTTCATTCAAGATATATAAAATACTATATCGTGACTAGCTAAAAATTATCCTTCTGTATATCTAAAAATATCTTGGGGCTGAAACTTTCTCTCTCTTTTGTGTACCCATATATATATATATATATATATATATATATATATATATATATATATATATATATATATATATATATATATATATATCGAGAACAGACCCTTGCTTCGCTCAACAAGAAAAAAGTTACTGTATAGAGGCTGTCTTGCTTACAAGATCCCCTGTTAGATTGGGGATGGGGAAAATATGGAGTGTAGCTGGAAGTTGGCGCCCCTTGTGTTGATTTTTACAATTAGACCAATGAAGCCTTGGAATGTTTTTCTAAAGCCTATAAAATAAAGCCCATACATTTCAAATGTTTATTTAAAAGTCTCTTATTTCAAACATTGATAGCAGTTTTTCCAGATTGTTTTGAGGGTCATTGAGACATTTCAAATACTTGGAAACAGCAAACAAATACTAACGCGTTTCGCCCCTTACCAGGACTTCATCAGGGGTTTTACTAAAAATTAACAACACATAAAAACATATATATTAAACAAAGTTGTACATTAAGACATATTTTCGAACAGACTTTCATTCTTACATGCTAATACAATGACTGGCTTGGCTCAATTGTCATGACTAGTTGACATAAAAACCCAAAAGAAGGGACTACAGAGGTGGAGGTGGGAACAGGTGGATGGGAACAGAACTTATTGGAGGATTCATTTGTGCATTAAGTTACATACCGAATAACAAGAATTATTTCGGACCACTTTCATAAGAATATATTCACAACAAGGTGATTATTGGGTCCTTGCGAAATTGAGGTGCTTAATGGAGAATAATGCACGAAACATTTTTCAGACAATCCTATACCTCATGTTTCACTTCTAGGTTACGCTTAAGAGATAGATTTCCCTTATTGTAAATTCAGCTGTTTTGCTATTGTACCTGAAGTACGGAGTGAAGTTCACATGAATTCTCCTTATTTCGTATCAGGGAAAATGCAGATAGTATCTATTTTCTTCTTCTCTATTGGTTGGTTGAATGGGCCCACTAAACAGGAAACGGTCTTCTTATGTGCCTGTTTTATGCGGAATTGGCGATATTACTTTCTATAGTTAGGTTATGGATTGGCAGATGGATTTTATTTACTGGTGTAGATAGTTATTACTTACAATGTCACTCTGTCTTTCATTTGGACAGTAAGTTAGTAAATGAGACTTCACACTCTTCATATGTGGTTGTTATAAACCGGTTGTATAACAGGTATAACAGGTATAATTGTTCAATTAGGGCTATTTTGTCTAGGGTGCTTCAGAAAAACATTATAAGGCTTCATTGGTCTAAATGTAAAGATCAACACAAGGGGCGCCAGCTTACAACTGCACTATATATATAGGCCCTTATTCTGATTGGTGCGGATATTCCCGCATGCGGACGGACCGCCGATGTTGATCGTCTGCGCATGTGCAGAGGTCACTCTGCGCATGTGCAGGCGATTTCGCCGCACGGATTCTTTATACGCCGCACAGGGGGCGTAGAGGGGCGTGAGGGGCTACTTAGCCTCATTACCCTATGCATACGCCCCCCGTTTCATGGGCGTTCCCATGCAAACGCGGGGCGTATGCATGGTAATGAGGCCGTGATGCGTGGGTACGGGTCGGGCATCTGACATCGCCGGATGTCAGCTGCCCGCCCCCATACATGATTTCACACGGACAAGTGTCCGTGTGGTCTTGTGTTGCGGGACCTGGTGGAGCGTGTGGCCCTGCATTCGATGTTCGGCGACCATCGAATGCAGGGGCAGCTCCCAAGACGGAGGAGGCGTATCCCCGTCCAATTTCATGCGGATCGCCACATATCCGCGTACGGACGGCAGGTGGCGATCCGTATGGAAGGCGGGGATTCGCCTGCACGGTCGCGGCCGCATATTCTGATCGGGCCGCACCGATCAGAATAAGGCCCATAGAGAGAGAGAGAGAGAGAGAGAGAGACATTTTAGGGGCTCTGCACACACTAAATTAACTGATAATAAATAGTGGAGATTTGGTTCATGTGATAGCTATGTGTATTGTAGCCATTTTCAGCGATAGTGGTAGGACCTGCAGAACAGTGGGGTCCCGTGAAGGGGGCTGCAGGCTTAAATGCATTGATCAATTCATGAACCAAATCTCCACTATTTATTATCAGTTCATTTAGTGTGTGCAGAGCCCCTACAATGTCTGTTTAAACAATGTGGTCACAAGCCATAGGGCACTCCAAAACTAGGAAAGGTGAGTGCCGATGTTTAGTGTATATATATATATATATATATATATATATATATATACATACAAGATGCTGGGGGGGAGGCGGCGGCACTCAGAAATGAGGACAGGAGACAACCAGTATGGTTTACCAACGTTTCAAAAGCCCGCTGGCTTTTTTTTATCAACGTGCTGTGGTGAGAACATTTGCAATGAATAATAAACTTACCTAAATAGTGGCTGGCTCTGTCCGTGGATCCCGCACGCACCTGCCAGGGGGAAGCTGAAAGATGATGTCACGCCCACTCGTCGTACGTGCAGGGCGCACAGAGGGAGGCTCGACCACTGTGAACCAATGAAAATACAGCAGTGTGTAAATAAACAATCGTGCAAAGGCAAATCAATAAGAGTATCCCGCAAATGTGGATACATTTAAACTGTGACAACAAACAAATTATGACTGCTGCTAACCTGTTGTATACTATGTATGTGGACTTATATATACAGTATATAGTAGTCCAATCTGCCGGCACTCAGGTTCCAAGTAGCAATATACTCCGGTGCCAGGAAAGTAAATTTGTAGGATCCAAATCCCTAGGTGTAGGGACAAATAACGGCATGCGGATACTTTTCCAACTGCACAACATATATTCAAATGAGCAGGTAACAGGTAACGTTTCGGGGGACAAACCCCGTCTTCAGATCCGGGCTGTAGGAAGGGTCTGAAGACGGGGTTTGTCCCCCGAAACGTTGCCTGTTCATTTAAATATATGTTGTTCAGTTGAAAAAGTCTCCGAGTGCCGTTATTTGTCCCTACACCTAGGGATTTGGATCCTATATATATATATATATATATATATATATATATATATATATATATATATATATATATATATATATATTAGTGCTGGGCAGAATAACGCGCTATTATCATGTCAACGCCGCAGTACTATAACGGCGCTCGAAAAAAATGGGGGGAGCGGTGCCGCGGAGGCGCAGTGTCTCTGACAGAGAAGACACACTAGAGATACCCCTGCACCTCTAGAGTCTGTCACACTGACAGAAGCTAGAGGTGCAGGAGGAACTCTATAGTTCCTCTATTAGCAGGGTCTCTAATGCTGTCAGAGACTATGCACCACCACAGCCCTTCTCCTCCCCACAGTAAAAATATTTACCTCTCCCTGGGCAATGAGCATTTACCTCCCCCTGGGCAACGAGCATTTACCTCTCCCTGGGTAATGAGCATTTACCTCCCACAGGGCAATGAGCATTTACCTCCCCCTGGGCAATGAGCATTTAACTCTCCCTGGGCAATGAGCATGTAAACTTCTTATGGCAACGAGCATGTAAATTTACTATGGCAACGAGCAAGTAACTCCCTTTGGCAATGAGCATGCAATCGCTTTCGCAACAAGCATGTAATCCCTCTTGGCAACAAGCATGTAATCCCCCTTGGCAACAAGCATGGAACTCCTGGCAACGAGCATGTAGGTAATTGGCACCAACGATGCGATTAATTGCAGAAAAAATCATGCAATTAATCGCATTTAAAAATTGTATCTTGCCCATTACTACTGTACAGTATGTACAGTATATAATTTTTGTATCTTTTTACACTTGTTTAATGGACCGGGTACTGTATATAAACCAATTCCCCCCATGCGTCTCTCCACCCCTCTCTGGAAACCCCCCTTGCAAATCCTGCGTTTGCCCCTGAGAGTATCATTAGACTCTACTACTTATTTTGGCTTTCGGAGCATGCATACGTACTTGACTTCATTGTGGTGTGTTTGCTTTTCACAGCTACTAAGTCAAGACTATAAAACTGCAAAGTTACAGTACTTCCGGAAGCATCAACTGACAAATAAAGATTTTGGGAATGGAATTGCCCCTGGTGCTATAGAACTGTTTACTGTTCTGTCTATGGAGAATGTACTCAACTAATTGCTGGTGAGATCACTGGGCAAAAAGTGAGAACATTTTGTCTTTGTCGTCATCTGCCTGGATGTTGCCCAACTGACGTTCATGCAGTTAGAGATGGCAGCAGTTGGACCAGCTGTGACCTACTTACACAAAATCATCTTCTCGCAGACTGTAGCAGACCGCCATTCTCACCATGGAAACCTGCACCAGCATAAGGCATGCGTAGATTATAATCGGTACTTGTGAGTTATCCGGGCTGCCGATTTCTAAATCGGGTCGGATCGGGCACATCGCATCGCATCGCATGCGACCATCGGATGCGATGCGATGACCCGATTTTTCCATAGGAATCAATGTTAAAATGGACTGAGTCCATTTTAACATGGAATTCAATGGGAAAAAGGGGTCCTTTTCATACCCCTACTATCCAAGTGGGCATGGAGTTGGATATAAACCTGTGGCGAGCGTAGCGAGCCACCGAGCCCGAAGCGTGGCGAGCGTAGCGAGCCCCGCGAGGGGACACAGAATACCGTCCCCTCGCGGGGCTCGCTTCGCTCGCCACGCTTCGGGCTCGGTGGCTCGCTACGCTCGCCACAGGTTTATATCCAACTCCATGCCCACTTGGATAGTAGGGGTATGAAAAGGACCCCTTTTTCCCATTGAATTCCATGTTAAAATGGACTCAGTCCATTTTAACATTGATTCCTATGGAAAAATCGGGTCATCGCATCCGATGATCGCATGCGATGCGATGCGATATCGCATCGCATCGCATCTGATTGTATGCCTTAACTTAAGGCATACAATCAAAAAATCGGCAGCCCAGATAACTCACAAGTACCTTATAATCTAAATATTACCATTGTGCAGCAACTGAACTACCGGTGGTACAGCCAGTGCAATGAAGCGGGGCCCGATGAGGTAAAGAAGCCTGCTACAAGCATTGTCAGCAGTGCCATAATGGCACTTTACAATGTACCCATACCTACGAAGATTCCAGCCATGCGCTCAGCCCTCTGTCTCATGGAATAGATGCTGTGCGTATGCACACAGCATCTATTCCTCGCTGATCAGAGCAGTGGCAGGCAGGGGGGAATCCCAACTGCCACCCCCTGCCTGCGGGACACTACCAGCTCCAGGTGGGATGCGGGACAGTCCCCAATGAATGGGACTTTCTTGCGAGAATTAGGACAGGCAGGGAGTGAGGACGCCATGCCCTGTACACACATAGGTCTATTTTTCTATTCAAATTGATTCTAAATTAAATCGACCAGAAACTAACGCAATTGATTTCGATTCGATCCTGAATGTGGACTTTGGCCCTTATTCTGGTTCACTCGCAAAGGCAAATTCCTTCTCAAATGGCCAAACCATGTGCACTGCAGGGGGGCAGATGAAACGTGCAGAGGGAGTTAGATTTGGGTGGGGACCTCAAAATGAAATCAATATTGCAGTGTAAAAATAAAGCAGCCAGTATTTTCTCTGCACAGAAACAAAATAACTCACCCAAATCTAATTCTCTCTGCACATGTTACATCTGCCCCCCTGCAGTGCACATGGTTTTGTCCATTTGAGAAGGAATTTGCCTATGCGGGTGAACCAGAATAAGGGCCTTTTTGTACACCCATTAACACCATTGGTGGATACCAGTCGTCTCCAGATAACAAATGATAATACCCGACAAAAAAGTTGCTAGGACAGCAAATCGAATATTGCGCAAAACATGTTGTTAAGTTTCTTGTCTCTGTCCTTTTCATGATGTCACAAAACTCAGTAATCACTTCCTCTAACATGAGATTGTAACAAGGGATCCTGTCTCCCAGGGGATCAACTGTCACCATTCTCCCCTATGCGATGAGAAGGGTTGTATTACTTGTATGCCTTGAGGGGGGTCTGTCTGTGGTGGGGAGGTAAGTGTGCTATGGTGCAGGTCTTTAAATGAGGGGGTCAGTGTGCAATGAGGTGGGTGGGGCTCCCTGAGGGGCAGAGAGTGCTGCAAGGGGGACAATGAACTATGTAGAGGAAGTGAGCTATGAGGGTGTCAGTATGGGCTATGTGGGGGTAATTATGTAGTTTGTGCGCATGTCCATCTCAAGGGAAGAAACATTTCATTTGTGTTGCATCTATTACACTATACCATAGACTGTACTGTATTTCACTTATGGAGTAATAAATACATTTTGTAATCTCCTGTGTCCACAGTTGTTTTATTTGTGTAGCGATGGTGGGGGGCCCAAAGCATATTTTTGCACCTGTGCTCCCCAATCGCTATTTCCACCTCTGCTGCAGCGCTACCGGACAGAAGACACACCTTTCCACTACAAGGGAGACGGAGGCCTAACAACGCCGCAGACTCCCAGTCACCCACCGGGTAAGAAGCAGGTTAGCGGGACGCCGCTTCCTGCGCATCCCGCTCACTAACTACATTGACCCCCTCGAATCTGCTAAGGGCAGCCAGGGCGGACGTACGAGACTTTCACCCCCACAGTGCCTACCCAGCAAAATCAGCGTAGAAGCCAGAGAGACATAAACCCAGGCCGGGTTTATGGTATAAAGGGATCCGCTGACTCCCTGATTCCCCGAGGGGGCTCTCTGAGGTGCACGCCACGGGCCCACACTGTTACCCATTTCCCCATCACATTTCACTCTATTATTTATCATTTGTATTTCTATCTGCATTATTTGTACTTTTGAATAAAGCACTTTATACACACAATACTGACTCAATTATCATTCAACTTAGACACAGGCAGCGCTTCAGCCCTTCCTTTTTTTGCATTACGGTGTTTGGCCTAATACGTAATGGAAATTATGGTGTGTGGCTTAACGAGCAATGGGCATTACGGTGTAAAATTTTTACGTGCGCCTTCGGCACACAATGTCCCTATTTATTAAGCATATTGTGAATTTTGGATTTATCCATGTAGCATTAAGTGAATGTTGGCTCAATCCGTGTAGCATTATGTGAGTTTTGGCTCAATCCCTTTGGCATTATGTGAATTTTGGCTCAATCCGTTTGGCATTATGTAGTATTCCCGCTAGGCTGTTTTAGCGCCGCCCCGCTAGCAGCGCCCCGCTAGCAGCGCCCCGCTAAAACAGCCTGGTGCCTGCCCCAACTGTGTGCACGGGGAAGCCCAGAGCCACCTTAGAAGGCGAAGCCTGGCGCTTCCCCGGCATCACAGCAACTTCGGCGGGGCCGGGCCCTCCCCCTGTAGTGACGGTGGCGGCCGGGCCCACCCCTTTTCATAACATTGCGGCTCAGGCATGCCCCTTTTGTGATATCAGCAGCCCGGGACCACCCACAAGTGTGACGTCGGCGGGCCCGGTCCACCGCCCCCCGTGCAGCACTGCCCTGCCCAAGAAAAGAAGGAACACTATTATGTGAATTTTGGCTCAATCCGTGTGGCAATATGTCAATTTTGGATCATTCTGTTTGGCGTTATATGTAAGTGGCAAGCATAATGAGGGCTAGTATTTTGTTGCACTATGGCCCTTATTCTGATCACTTCACTTGGACCCGTACACGGGCCGAAGCAAATGTACCAAACCCCGCCCGTGCCGCTCATTCACACGCCGAATTCAGCCAGTTGGCATGCAAACAGATGTTATATATGAATATCCATTCGAATGCCTGTGGGAACCTCCCCCGTCATTTGATGGTGAGCGACCATTAAATGATTTGGAAAGCGCTCGCCCATGCACGAGTGGTCTAGACCACTCGTACATATGAGCGAAGAAAGCAGGGATATGGGTGGGCAGCCGACATCCGGTTAAGTCAGCTGTCCGCCCCCCACATGCATGTCCCGACCACATTTCCATACGCACGTGTGACAATGCCACAGTGTGGTGAAAGATGGCGTACCTTGACTCTGGACTTGCCGGCTTCGGATCTTCACGGCCTCTTCTTGGAAGAACCTGTGGCAGGGAATGGCACAACCCAGGGAGACCCACAAAAGATAACGCTAGTACGTGTAGCAGCAATAAACCTTTATTTAAAGAAAATACCTGTACTAGTCACTGCGATGCATTTGTACACATATGCAAACATCAATAAGAAAGACAAATACATTTAAAGAAAATGATATCAAAGAGAGCAATATTAAAGAGAATAATATGACGTCACTGCTTGCCATATTTACTCCTTCTTCTTGAGTGGTGCGATACAGTCAATCGGCATAACTGTAAAGTCGCATAGGAAGGAGAGAGGCAGCGCGTGCACAAGGCAGCGAGCGGGACAGGAGCGCCTGCTGACAGCGCACAGCACAGACACCGCCGGGCACCCCGAGATCTCCTGGCAGCCCAACGCATGTACAAAATGGATATACAGTATTCCTTGAATACATTGCCTCCTTGATTTAAGCTTTGTATGTACGATGGCCAGTCTTGGGGGTGGCAGGATCCCGGGATTTGGCATCAAATGCAGGGCAACCACTGAGCACCCGCTCGGCTGTTGCTGATCCCCGGCATGAGGGTGACGGTCAGAGGACACACTGCGTCAGCCGCACCACAGCTGTCCGTTATTGGCATCCCTTCATTTGTAAATGAATAACTGGTTTGTTGAACAATTCTGGAGAAGGGAGATGAGCATGTTCTCTTAAGGTGCCCATACTCGTTGCGATAAACAGCGTACAATGCTACGCGTTATCGGGCGGATCGCATCGCATCAGATCGCACATGTATGTTTTGCATGCGATTTGCGTGCGATGCAATCCGCGGGCAGTACCAAAAGTATGTGCAGCATTGAACGCTGTTTATCGCAACGTGTATGGGCACCTTTAGGGTTAGAGAGATTCATTTAAAATGATATAATTACAATTTCTAAAAAACAAACTTAGACAATACCAGGTAATTTATGTCTTCCCCCTTCTATAGTGTGCCAGATACAACATCTGGGACTTCTGTTGACTTAGCTTCAATAAATTTATATTTTTTGAAGTAGCAGAGTTGGCTCATAACCCAGAATTGTGCGTTTCCTTGTCACTGGAAGGTACAAATACCGCATTCGGCTTGTGCCATGAGCATACCTGCAGCAAGTCACCATTGTCCAACTGACACCCATCGAGATGACGTTCCGTTACATTGCTGCTCTGTGTGTCTTTGTGCCACTACTTGTTACAGGTGAGTACACAGCAATGATTCCAGTACAGGTAGACAGATATGCACAATGAGAGACAGACAGACAGACAGATAGATAGACAGACCGACAGATAGACAAATATGCACACTGAGAGACAGACAGATAGACAGACAGATATGCACACTGAGAGACAGACAGACAGATAGACAGATATGCACAATGAGAGACAGACAGACAGATATGCACACTGAGAGACAGACAGGCAGATATGCACACTGAGAGACAGACAGATAGATATGCACACTGAGAGAAAGACAGACAGACAGATATGCACACTGAGAGACAGACAGATATGCACACTGAGAGAGAGACAGACAGACAGATAGATATGCACACTGAGAGACAGACAGACAGATAGATATGCACACTGAGAGACAGACAGTTAGACAGACAGTTATGCACACTGAGAGATACAGTATACAGATGATAGACAGACAGATAGACAGGCACAGTGTGAGACAGACAGATATGCAAACTGAGAGAAAGACAAACAGAAAGATAAGCACAGTGAGAGATAGATCGATAGATAAGCACAGTGAGAGAGAGAGAGAGAGAGAGAGAGAGAGAGAGAGAGAGACAGATAGATAGATAGATAGATAGATAGATAGATAGATAGATAGATAGATAGATATGCACACTGAGAGATAGACAGTCAGACAAAGAGAGAGATAGATAGATAGATAGATAGATAGATAGATAGATAGATAGATAGATAGATAGATAGATAGATAGATAGATAGATAGATAGATAGATAGATAGATAGATAGATATGCACACTGAGAGATACAGTAGATAGATAGATAGATAGATAGATAGATAGATAGATAGATAGATAGATAGATAGATAGATAGATAGATACACTGAGAGATAGATAGATAGATAGATAGATAGATAGATAGATAGATAGATAGATAGATAGATAGATAGATAGATAGATAGATACACTGAGATATAGATAGATAGATAGATAGATAGATAGATAGATAGATAGATAGATAGATAGATAGATAGATAGATAGATATGCACACTGAGCGATAGATAGATAGATAGATAGATAGATAGATAGATAGATAGATAGATAGATAGATAGATGATAGATAGATAGATAGATAGATACTGTAGATAGATAGATAGATATGCACACTGAGAGATAGATAGATAGATAGATAGATAGATAGATAGATAGATAGATAGATAGATAGATAGATAGATAGATAGATAGATAGATAGATAGATATGCACACTGAGAGATAGACAGTCAGACAAAGAGAGATAGATAGATAGATAGATAGATAGATAGATAGATAGATAGATAGATAGATAGATACACTAAGAGATAGATAGATAGATAGATAGATAGATAGATAGATAGATAGATAGAGAGATAGATAGATAGATAGATAGATAGATAGATAGATAGATAGATATGCACACTGAGAGATAGATAGATAGATAGATAGATAGATAGATAGATAGATAGATAGATAGATAGATAGA
The DNA here is from genome assembly GCF_055691185.1 of Crinia signifera. NCBI lineage: Eukaryota > Metazoa > Chordata > Amphibia > Anura > Myobatrachidae > Crinia > Crinia signifera. The sequence continues at coordinate 33,758,839 of NC_139226.1, forward strand.
TAGATAGATAGATAGATATGCACACTGAGAGATAGATAGATAGATAGATAGATAGATAGATAGATAGATAGATAGATAGATAGATAGATAGATAGATAGATAGATAGATAGATAGATAGATAGATATGCACACTGAGAGATAGATAGATAGATAGATATGCACACTGAGAGATAGATAGATAGATAGATAGATAGATAGATAGATAGATAGATAGATAGATAGGTAGATACTGTAGATAGATAGATATGCACACTGAGAGATAGATAGATAGATAGATAGATAGATAGATAGATAGATAGATAGATAGATAGATAGATAGATAGATATGCACACTGAGTGATAGACAGTCAGACAAATAGAGAGAGAGAGAGAGAGAGAGAGAGAGATTAAGCATGTTTGTACTCACACTAAATTGTTACAACTGTACAGTATTGTCTTAATAATATTTGTTTTATAAGTAGTAAATTAGTAATGCTGCTACTGTATGTGTTTGTGAGGAATAGATGCAAGGAAAAGAGAATTCAGTTGCACATTTTAGAGGAGTCATTTATACCCCGGTGCAAATGGCTCAAGCCGTGTCCCTTTACACTGGACTTCTACACAGGTCCTGACCTGGGTAGAACACAGCTAGGACCTGGGTAGAGGACAATGTAAACGGGTACACCAGGTCATCCAACCTGGCTCCCTTTTACATCAATGGGGGAATCTCAACCTGTTGGATGGGGAGAGCGCACACAGCCTCCGCTGCTGTCTGCTGTACTCTGCAGACAGCAGCGGCGACAGGGAGGAGGTGAATGGATGCCTGTGTGTGGCATCCATTCACCTCCCGGACGAGGGCTGAGGGGGGTGCACGGAGGTGCGGAGGTGTGAGTCAAATATTTAGGGCCATGCCTTCATAGGGAAGGGGCATGGTCACATAGTACTACACCACACAGTAGTGTCTGTTATTCAATTTACACCACACAGAAGTGACACGTACACACTGTGCCAGATAATGCCTCTTAGACATGCTGCCCCAGGTAGAGCCCCATATACACACTGCAACAGGTACTCCTGTAGGCAAATAATGCCCACAGGAGTAGCAATTCTTATGTACATAATGCCCATAATTCAATGTATAAGGGGCTCTACCCCCCATTACATGCCATGTCCTCCTTCCACCCCCAGTGTCAGCCCGGTCCCCTTTTCTCTCCATTCTCAGCCATGTCCCCCTTACTCGCGCAGTGACAGTCGAGACCTCCTCCCCCCCCATCCCAGTGTCTGCCATGTCCCCCTCCCCAGTGTCAGCCATGTCCCCTCACCTCCTACTAAATGTAAGCCATGTGTAACACCCAAAGTCAGTCATCACCTTCTTGGGTCTCATACCAGTGCCCACTGCTGCTCGCCCAACTGCACATTACAGCCAGTCACAGTGCGTCTTCCCAGCGCTGCAGTGTGTGTTCCCCAGCCGCATGCTCCTCAGTCAGCAATAGTGCAGCTAGCCCAGCAAAGCCCAGAGTCTAGGACAAAGAGGTGGGGCGCCGACCATCATCAGTTCGGCACTCGAGAAAAAAAATCAACCTCGATTGATTTAGGAGCGCTGGTTATGAGCTGTTGATTCAATATAAAGGAAAGCAGCTGATAAGAAGGGAGTGGTCAGCTCCCTGGTAAAATTAAACAAGGAAAAAAGGGGGTATTAACAGCGCTAAAAATAAAATTGGTTCTCACAAGTGAATCAATTTTAAAAGAATAACAATTTAATGGCACAATATAAACATAAAAAAGGCAATTAATTCAGATATGGTTAAAAATGGAGAAAACAATGATGGCTGATATTGGACTTATCAATTGATAAAACCTGCACTGGACCGGGCATGTGTCCCTTAAGTTCAGTCCTTGGGGAACCACTTGGCTGGAAGACCGCTGGAGGTGTACAAATCCTGTGGAATTAGGGCAATGTTTACCCAGTACTTGGAATAAGCCTCAACGATGGATGCGGTGTAAATCCAAAAGGTGGTGAAGTTCTCCCAGGGTTTGGGGCTTGGGTCCAGAAAGTGTAGCAGGAATGTCCAACAGCAATGTAGCAAGGGTAAGATCCACGGAAAGCACCTACGCGTTTCGCTGACCCCTGTCAGCTTTATCAAGGTCTCAGTTCGGCACTCCCCCTTCTGTGACCTAGACTCAGTGCTTGGCTCCACAGGCGGCGCTGTTACTGAACAGAAACTGCCGGGTGGGAAGCACAGTGCAGCGCGGAGGAGATGTGCTGTCACTGTCTGTAGCAGTCCATCTCCACTTATGCTGCAGAATAAGGGGGTAATTCATACCTGCATGTATTCTCATATAAATGCAACCTCCCCCTGCCAGCAGAATCCCCTCGGTACATTTTGGGCGGATGTGTACGCTTACATATCTGCTCGCATGTGCCTGCGCAAAGGAGAAATCAGTCGATGGGTACTCACCAGCAAATGATTGTTCCTCTGTTAATGATGAAAGGTTGCCCAGGATTTACTTTACATAGGGATGCTTTCTGAAAAATTTGGGGTGGGTGTTGACGTCATATGATGTCATCCAACCGCCCCAAGCAGGCAAGACAACACCTGCATTTGCTGGGGTCTGCCCAGTGTTTCTTTGAGTGTGCTACCCGCTTAAGTGGGCACACCCATGAAACAATGGGAGGACCCAGCGGTTTATGTTTTCCGCTTCGGGCGTATGCCCATTCGCATGAGCAACTATATGCATACACAGTCCCCCACCATCGGGGACGGCGATGGATTTGTACCTGTATGAACAGGTCTTAACCATCCCCCAGATGCACTGTGGGCAGTGGCGTAACAATAGCCCCGCAGACCTCGCAGTTACGGGGAGGCGCTGAGTAGGTGTGGGCACCGGGGCTCTGCGGGGCTATTGATGCTCTGCACTGCCCTGCTGCCTTACCCCGCTGGTGCTGCTTGCCGTTGCCGCCGCCGGGATCTGCAGAACTACTAGTCTGCGGCCCCGGCTCTCCTCCCAGCTGGCTCCTGCAGTGCTAATGAAAAAAAAAAATAACTCACACAAAATGTCCGCCCCCTTAACAGCAGACACTTGGGGGCAGACATTTTGTGTGAGTAATTTTTTTCATTAGCACTGCAGGAGCCAGCTGGGAGGAGAGCCGGGACTGCAGACTAGTAGATCTGCGGGTCCCGGCCACCAGGCCACACACCAGGTGGCGGCGGCTACAACAAGCAGCACCAGCGGGGTAAGGCAGGGTTGGGGTGGCTTAATTTTACTGGAGAGTGGGGGGCGCCACCAAAATTTATGCCAGGGGGTGCTGTTGTTATAGTTACGCCACTGGCTGTGGTCAAGGCACTGCTGACACACTCCTAGTTATGGCACTGAAAAGAGGTTTCTTCTATCATTCTTAATACCAACACATTATGTGAATGTATCAAGGACTAACCATGATGGCGCCCATTGTACTATGTAGACCGCAAAGAGGAACCTGTGCTGAGAAAGATCACCTGCAGCAAGGGAATATGGGTGAGGGAGCTACAATAGTACCAAGCGAAGGACTTATTGTGTACTTTAAACACTGAGGGGGTTATTCTGTGTCCACCAAACCCCTCCTTGCAAATTGTTGGCTGCCGCCATACATTCATAAGCGAGATTGAAGCAGGGCATCATACCCTCCAACATGACCCATTCCATTAGGTACAAAATGCTCTGTTCCTGGACTTCCCTGCCAGTGGCAGTTACAGAGCTTGGACTCTAGCACAGTCCAGTATTCAAAGAGGGGGGTCACATCAACTGCCAGTAAGTCCAGGACAGTGATGTTTGGAGTGGCATTAGGTGTGGCTCCCCTTTTTGAATATTGGACTGTGCTGCAGCCTGACAGCTGTAACTGCCACTGGCAGGGAAGTCCAGAAACAGAGCAATTTGTACCTAATGGAATGGGTCATGTTGGAGGGTATGGGGCATGCGAATGGATGTTACACAGTAAAATCCATTTGCAGGCCAGGGGGATCCACCCTCATCTTTTGACGGTCACCGACCATCAAAATATGTGGAAGGTGCATGCATATGTAAGGTTGCTCTGAGTACACTTGGGGGGAAGTGGGCAAGCAGCTGACATCCGGTGATGTCAGCTGCCCATCCTCTGCATGTCCGTCATGGCCTCATTAGCATGAGAACACCCAACGTTCTCATGGGAACGCCCATGAAGTGCTGGGCGTTCCCATATGCGAATGGAGCTACCCGCCACCCCACGCTCCTCTCCGTCCCTCGCCCGCTGTCCTGGGTGTATGCATCCAGAAAACAAAAATGCCTGAATAAGGTCCTCAGATAGAGAGGAACAGGAGAGGGGGGCACTTTTAGTGCACACCCTAATTTGATTAAGAGAGGGCTGCATAAGCATGAGTGCATTTAAGAGCCTGTGAATTTTGTGATTGTCTCAATAAAGTTTTGTGGCTAGATAAATTACCCATAGAGACTTAGGTGTGTGATTGATAGGTGTATCAGCCAATTAGGTAGCCAAGGGGTGGTTGCTTGTGCAGGGGTATATTAGGAGGAGTCAGATGATGCTACTTCCTCTTTGAGTCCTGGAATCCCACCCTCCCTTCCCTTGCTCTCTCATTGCTACCTGGCCTGTTGGTCATCACCTAATTTGGCTTTTTGAAATCTTTACATTATATAGTCGGCAAGGCGCTCTCGACCAGGTGGCCCTGTGTGGTGTTGCTCCACTATGACACAATGGCTAGTGATTTCTGCCTCCGTGAGGGGGGGCGCATTGGCCACTTCCTAGAAGTGTCCTCGCCATGCCATAGAAGGGGCGGTGAGATCGTCACGGCGTGGGCTGTACCTTTAAATAGATGGGGGGCGTTTCATCGCCCATGTTATAAGTTGGGGTGTTAAAGTTTCTACCTGTCAAGTTACAGGCAGAGTTGGGAAAATGACGGTTAGGAGCTAACTGGCTGCTACGTTATCACCTCCCACTTTATCACTGCACAAAGCTTAATAAATATTCACCTTTATTACATCTCCAAGTCGCTTTAAAAGAAATACGGCAGTACAGTCAACACACCTATGTTACTTTATGTAGGTGCTCCACAGTCTTTCCTACTGTATATCGCCACCAAGTGTCATAGTCTGGTACTACATGACAAAATAGTAAATACTTATTCAATAACAGAGATTTCCTGGAGAACAGGGGGCAAATCCAAATGACATGAATTCTGGGGTAAAAATAATCACCTTGTCTCTCTAGGTCCATGACATGAACAGCTGGATTGTATTATTTATTGCTTAGAAAATATAGGCATGGACAATTCATATATGCATGGATAGTTCTTTGTATAGCACTGCATAAAATAATTTATCACTTTATAATAATAAATGAATAACACCCACATTTTCCTCTGTTTCAGCTCAATGCACGACATGCGATCTATGCTGGAATGTTGGTAATACAGAATGCTGTGGCACATCTCAAATACAATGTCCAGGACAATGCATGACGGTTTCAGAAGGCTGCGTTGTGGGTATGTGGCCTTCTACAAAGAGAAATTACATTTTCTGGATGGTTATGGGTAGTCAGGCAGCATGATAATAATAATATTAATTATTATTATTATTTTATTTATATAGCGCTCTTTCTCCAATAGGCGTTTAACAGGTAGAATAAATGTCATACAGTACAGGAACAATGAAGTACATACAAGCTTTTCATAAACGATACTTAAGGGAATTACGGAAATGCTTGAGTAAACAGGAAAGTCTTGAGTATGTTTTTTTAAGGATTGTAGAATGATAATGTCATCTCTGCAAGAACACATCTTACATAATAGTTTTATCTAGATAAACAGTGGAAGCAATTACTGCCCCACCAATTAATCTGATTAAAGGCATGGATTGGACTGGAAAGAGGTTGCCTATAGCAACCAACAAACCAGCTTCATGATAGTTTTTATTAAGTACATTCTGTAAAATGCTAAGTAGAATCTGATTGGTTGCTATGGGCAACTTCTCACTGGGCTACTTCTCCCGTATTTTTTACTATACCGACAGTGTGCATGCATCAAGGTTTTGCCTGCCAGGGGTATACTCAGGGTTGCCTACCCTCCCGGAATGACAGGGAGTCTCCCGAAAATCGGGTCCCCCTTTCGGATACAGGGGGGACCCCCACTGCGCCCCCGATCGCGGCATTTAAATGCTGCAATCTGCGGGTCTCAGAGGAGGGGGTGGAGCTAAAATGGCAAAATCGCATCATTTTAGCCCCGCCCCCTCCATGGAGATTCGCGAATTCCCCTGTTTAACACCATGGGGGCGGGGCTTAGTGACATCATGCTCAAGCCCCGCCCCCGAGCAGCTTCTCGGAAAGGAGAATATTAAAGTCGGCAACCCTGGGTATACTGCTGTCACACTTCTGGAGCACACCGGCATCATAGTCATAGGAACCACATGAGTGCGTTTCATTATGCCAGAGGAACTGTCACACTGTCACACAGTGCAGGCGACAGCCGGAGACCTATAAAAGCATCAAGGCATACAGAAGTATAGAACTTTATATATTACATAAAAAAAGCAATCCGCTTTTTTTATATACACAATAAGTAAATATCTGTCTTGCAGAGTTCTGCCATGTCAAAGGTCGCCACTCGTCTGTCATTTTCTAAAAACAGCCAAATCCTTATCCATGGACACAACTGTCCACAATGCCCTTCTGATAACTGGGCTAGCCACCATAATGTCGCTAAGCCAAGGAATCTGGTTCTCGGCATTATTCTTGGTGTTATTTAATAAATCTGATTGCAAAATTTGGAGTACTTTCAGCTTTTGTTTCCCCAGTATTCCAGAGTCCTAACCCCTGGCAACACATGTACATATAAGAGCATCTAGTTGGCCCAGAAGTTTGCATGGATCACTAGTGATCATGCAAAATGCATATGGATGATGGCTAGGTGAGATCAAAAATGGACAATTTGAAAAAAGAGAGAAAGAGTGTCACTAGGTGGTGCACAAACCTAGGGACACTTTTTCTCTCTTTTTTCAAATTGTCTATATCCCGTGTCCGATGGTAGCACCCCCTCCTGAAGAATACTAAGTGAATAAGAATATATTATCACCACAGCAATTACTTAGGAATAGGGGTCCCGTGTGAATAAATCGAGTACACCCTCCAGTGCGACCGGCACTACCTTTTGTTTTTGTGAGGTCAAAAATGGATTTCTATCAGTCACCACTCACATTATGATATATATCAGTTTCAATGATATTATCTACAATGGTGATCCAATGGTTAACATGTAAAAAAATAGCTTCCTTTGTACTAGAAAAATATGTACTGTAAACTTAATTTTTGTATCCAAACTATTGTTATGTGTCATCAAACTTTCATAACGTTTTGTAACCCCCATCGTACAACAAAAACACATTGGGGTATATTCAATGCCCTTTTGCAAGCTGTGATGGAGAGCATTGCCAATCACAGCTCGTGGGTCAGTATTCAACTGACCACCCTGCATTTGCCGTTATCACCTCGCTGTTTTTTTTTCCCAGCAAGGTGGGAATGGAGAATGCGGCTGTCAAAAAGGTGAGGGTTGTTACTATATGCAGCAAACCTCGCCATTTGGGGGAATCTTCTCTGTCCTCATTCAGAGAGGATGCCCCCGGAACATAGACTAGGGCAAGCGGCCAGCTAGGGGGTTAGACAGTGAGGATGGCATTGAATACCACCCATCATCAGTATACCAGGTGAACCACTGTCTATAGCATATGAGGGGGCCAAGTATGATCCCATGGCACATCTTCATTACTGCAGGAAATTATCATATTAGCATATGAGGGAGCCAAGTAGGATCCCATGGCACATCTTCATTACTGCAGGAAATTATCATGTTAGCATATGAGGGAGCCAAGTAGGATCCTATGCCACATCTCCATTACTGCAGGAAATGATCATGTTAGCATATGAGGGAGCCAAGTAGGATCCCATGGCACATCTTCATTACTGCAGGAAATTATCATGTTAGCATATGAGGGAGCCAAGTAGGATCCTATGCCACATCTCCATTACTTCAGGAAAATTGCTCCTGTAGTCCACTCTAGAAGCTGCAGAAACAAGTGATGTAACAGAAGTTGGAAATAGTCCACTAATGCTGGGTAAACAATTTAAAATTTGTCTGTCCAATCTGTCTGGTGTGAACAAAAATATGGTAATATTTGGGAGCATATGACAATCAACCATTTGCTCCCAAATGCTGGATAATGGCCAAAAAAGATTGTTAAGATACATGTTTTAAATCAAATGGATTTAACTAATTTGTCCATTATCTGTTTCCCAGTGTTTTGGAAACAAACGTTCAATTCACTTATGTTCCCATGCAGTCCCAGATTTTTGTTCCTACCCGATAGATTGGACCGAAAAAATCTTGCTAGAATAAATTATATATACAGATGGGTCTGTTCCCATCCTTGCTGGCGGGTCGCCAGAACGTACGCGCTGGCGACTCGCCAGCGAGGAGACTGAGACGCGTGTGCGTCTCACGCGCACGCGCGTCTCAGTCTCCGTCGCTAGCGCGGTGGAAACCCTGTCCGTCTCCGCCTCAGGGAGACGGACGGGGTTAGGGGGGGGTTAGGGGGGATGCGGGCAGGCGGCGGGGACCCCGGGTTACCGCCGGCAAGCCGGCGGGGACCCGGGGAAACGTATGGAAGCGCTGTCGGAAGGGGACGCGCGCGCCTCTCGTGCGCGCACGTCCCCTTCTCACGATCGCCATGGCGCTGGCGGGGGATGGCGGCTGGCGACGCCAGCGCCATCCCCTGCCAAGATGGGAACAGACCCATCTGTATATGTATATATATATATATATATATATATATATATGACAAGGATGCCCGGCCCTCCACTTTAGTGAACCAACATGTGCGGTGCTCCGATTCCCAGATAGGACATGTAGACGAAAGCATACCCGTGTGGGATTACTTATTTCCTATTGCAATTTGCTGCAAGTTGTGAGTGCCTGTGTTTGAATTTTCGTCTATATATATATATATATATATATATATATATATATATATATATATATACATACATACCATATATATTTGAGTATAAGCCTACTTTTTCAGAACTTTTTTTCTGCTGAAAAAGCCCCCCTCGGCTTATACTTGAATGAGGGTCCCACTTGAGTCAATAAGTTTTCCCAGTTTTTTGTTGTAAAATTAGGTGCCTCGGCTTATATTCGGGTCGACTTATACTCGAGTATATACGGTACATCTTAGGCGGCACTCTGGTGTCTTTCACAAAAACTTTAGACCCACAAAGGTATCATCAAGATCTTTCGAGATTTTATTCTCATCATCAGGATAAAAAAAACTTTCAAATATATGCAATATATAGCCACATCCTAGTGAATATACTCCTCCTCCTCAGAGGGTGTGAAGGTTTAATTAAGACACCTGTTAAAACAGGTGATGCAAGGTGTATTAACACACATAAATGAGCATACAATTCCAACATTTACATAAAATAGCAATACATAATAGAAAAAAACACATCTACAAAAATACACAAACACACCAAAAAGATATTTGTTACAGTGTTTACAATGTTACAGCAACTTATGCCCCTTTCCCACTGCAGCTAAAAAACGGTAAATTGACGACTTTCAGTGCAATTTACCATTTTAAGGCTGCAGTGGGAAAGTGCCAGAGTTGAAATACCGTTTAAAGCTAAATGGTATTTCAACCCGTTTTTAAAGCAGAGTCCTACACGTTAAAATAACGTTTAAGAGGCAGTGGGAATGCCTCTTAAACGTTATTTAGCTTCCAGGCAGTCCCAGTGCCTGATGAGACCTAGTAGTTCTCACTTTGTGCATGTGTAATGAGTGCACGTGCATAATAAAGAGCCGCTAATTACATATGCACATATGTAATGAGCGGCTCATTATTATGCATGTGCACTCATTTCACATTTTTGGATTAAAGTGATTCACCCATGGGGTGTAATTGGTGTTATTTTTCTTTCTGCGGGATAAAAGAAGTTTTTGTTTGGGAATCTTAGAAGCTTTTTCTTGCTGTTTGAGCAGGTCCTCCCTAGGGTAACCCCTCTCTAAGAATTTGTTTGTAAGGACCGCAAATTGTTTCATAACTTCCTCATCTTCACTAACAATCCTACGCACTCTCAAATTCTGGGAGTACGGCAAGCCCGCCTTCATTCTGGCAGGATGGTAACTTTGATGATGAAGGATATTATTGCGGTCCCTCTCTTTGGTAAATAAATTGGTGCTTATGGACCCAGCCATCAGTTGCATTCTTACATCCAAGAAATGAATTTCTTTAGAGTTGATCACATATGTAAATTTAATCGGATGGGATCTTTCATTAAAATCGGCACATAAAAAAGAGGTCAAATGACCAATACAAAACATACAATAAAAGAAGTAAAAAAAGCTGGCAGATGGAGACTATCCAATGTATCACCAATCCGGATGGTGAACACAGGAAGTGGCTGAGTTGTCTTACAGCATGCCTCAACACCTAATCCAGCAAACAGACCTCCATAGCCCAACGCGTTTCGGGCTTTTAAAAGTAGCCCTTTTTCAAGGTACAGTATGTTTTGTATTGGTCATTTGACATCTTTTTTATGTGCCGGTTTTTATGGAATAAATACCCTGTTTTGAGGATTTACGTCTACCTGCTTCTTCCCTTGGACCACCCGGAGAGGGAGAGAGATAAAGAAACCTTTCTGCGCATAAAGGGCTTAGTCCCTAGGTGAGTGTCGTACACAAGGAGTACTTCTGTGTGAGTGAATTTGTGGGGCTAAAGGAGAAACAACTAAAAGATACCTTTTGGTGTAAATAGGGTATTAACAAAAGGTCAGTATCGAGTTTATGAGTATACGGCTGCTGATGACATTCTTCTTGTTGGAGTGAGAGAAGATTGTTGGGTTCCAAATACAAAGATACCCTGATGTGCATATAGGGCTTTGTGATAAGGTCAGTTAGTAATAGAGGTTCCCCCTGCTAGACACAGGAGGATCCCTTATAATCTACTCTGACCTACTGGTGAATAGGAATTCATGTAGGGGGTACAGCGCCAGTGACTACACCCAATTTTGTGTGGAGTTTGTGTGTGGGATTGGGTATCCCAGGTGAACGTCGCAGGCAGCAGTACCCAGTAGCGCGGTCATTGTCCGGTATCCATTGTTGTCATATATTGGCTAGTGTCTCGATTGCTTTTGCTATATTCATATTTTTAACACATTACTACAGTAATTCCTTCTTTTTCAGAATTTGTATACTGTATGTAATTTGAACCATTAATTTTGATTATTTCATGTCTTTTCAAGATGGAAGAACATATCAAACAATACAGAAATCATGTGCAAATGATGTCTTCTGTAATCTGACCTGCTTCTCAGTGACTGCTACAGAAGAGTTTCGAGTCCGCGTCGGCATACAGTGTGCTACAGGAGATAACAGCAATGCTGGTCTAAGTTACAGTAAGTGAGAGAACAATGAAAGTTTTCCATCGCTGTGGAGGGTGTGTTACTGAGCGATCCTGGGCAATCTACAGGTGAAGCCTTTCTAGGTGTGTCCGCCGGCTTGCCATCCGCTGGTATCTGGCGGATGGTGATCTAGTGAACGTGGAAGTGTGAGCGTCCATTGCTGAGAATGGGGTGAGCGAGCGTCTCCAACTTGCAAACGCCCCATTCGCCAGCGCAGGCTGGCAATCGTGACGTTGGGATCAGCTCAGATTAGAGCGGCTCGATCTGTACATTGTTCACACCGCTCACCAACATCTCTGTGTGTAGGCCTCTTAAGAGGAGCTATTTTTTATGACTAGAAAAACAGTGTATGAGGCAATAGCATAACTATAGAGAGTGCAGGGAATGCAGCTGCTATGGGGCCCTGAATTCAATCCCTTCCTTGTTGGATCTTTTTCTCTCTCTGATATTTGGGGGCATCACCTAGCGGCACAAGGGCCTGGTCTATTCCCACGAGGCCTCGTCCCCATTTTTGACACAGTGGGGTCATGGCTAGTGGCTCTCTGAGCTGCTGGCTATGTTCCCAGCAGGGGCTGGCTGGCAACTTTCAGCCTGGGGGGCAACACAAGCAAGTGGCCCATCACCATCGCCATCGTTTCACCACCCTATCCTCTTCCCTCTAGTATGCAGCAAGGATTAAACAATCCTTCCCCCCCACACACACATACAACAGAAACGGGGAAAGTGCACGCCGAAGGCGCGTCGCAAAAATTTACACTGTTATGCCCATTACACATAAAGCCATCACTGTTATGCTAATTACACATAATGCCGCAAACCGTAATGCCCATTACACATAATGCCACACACCGTAATGCCCATTACACATAATTCCACACACCGTAATGCCCATTACACATAAAGCCATCACTGTAATGCTAATTACACATAAAGCCATCACAGATGTAAAGTGAATTAAACATAATGCCACACACCGTAATGCCCATCAAACATAATGCCACACCGTAATGCCAATTGAATATAATGCCACACATCATAATGCCCATTACACAGAATGCCAACACCGTAATGCCCATTACACATAATGCCACAAATCATAATGCCCATTACACATAATGCCAAACACCAAAATGCCCATTACACATAATGCCAACACCGTAATGCCCATTACACATAATGCCACACCGTAATGCCAATTAAATATAATGCCACATACCGTAATGCCCATTACGCATAATGCCAACACCATAATGCCATCACCGTAATGCCCATTACACATAATACCAACAATGTAATGCCCATAAAACATAATGCCACATGCCATAATGCCCATTACACATAACGCCAATACTGTAATGCCCATTAAACTATATCATTATACCATATACCATATAACTGCTGCTTATCTATATCGCTTGTTGGCAGGTGTTTCATTCTTGCCATGGGGATTTTTTGCCAGGGGGGAGCCAGGGTACATGCTCGTCACCAAGGGGTTCCATTTAACCATTTAAATAGCGCACCAGCGCTACCCGAATCCGCACTTCCGGGTAGCGCTGGCCGCGCTGTTCTCTAAGTTCTGAGTTCTGACAGACACTAGAGGTATAGCAGTACCTCTGGTGTCTGTCTCCTATAAGGTGGCGGCCATTTTGGGAGAGGCCGTCACCTTACATTTGTGCACTGCGGCGAGGAAGCTGGACACATGGAGGTGGCCGGCGGCTGCAGCGGTGATGGCTGGGCTGCGGCAGCGTGTGCAAGATGCACACAGCGGCCCAGCCAGTAGCTAGTCATACCGGCCTGGGGGGCATGTGGCACCCTGCCCCCCGGCCCAGCCCGCCTCTGGTTCCCAGACCCTCAGGCTGCAGAATAGACACTGGGTGTTATTCTGCTTCACTCTCTAATGGACAAAACCATATGCACTGATGTAACATGTGCAGAGAGAGTTTGAAGTACACCCCCACCCAAATCTAACTCTCTCTGCACATGTTACATCAGCCCCACCTGGTTACATCAGCCCCACATGGTTTGGTCCATTGGAGAGTGATTGTGCCTTTCTGAGTGATTCAGAATAATCCCCTGTATGCACACTGCCGGCCCCGGGCGGGACGCAGAAATGTCCCAAAAAGAGCGACGTTCCTGCGAAATGCGGGACAGTTGGACGGTATGTCAAGGTCTCTGATTTTAATCCTGTGCCTTCACTGTTTTTCTTCAGGAAAAAAAGCATTTACATAATATGTATATGTTCTATAATTTATGCTTTTGTTGCTACTATTCTGTGTGAGGTCAAGTTATACTTATTTGGAATAAGTCTCAGAATTTAGATGTCCCGTATAAATATTAACTGCTGTTAGGAATGCATGTAAACATTTGGTTTGCGCAATGATTTTACTGTACGTTTTAGTTGCTCCATGTGAGTAGATATGGGGACTACACAGGGGGCGATTTCCGGGCATTTTCTAAAGGTGCCCATACACAGTAGAATATTCCTGTGCGTTTTGAACTAGATCACATCGCATTGCATGCGTTTTGCATGCGATACGATGCTATCGGGACCTAGGCCCTTATTCTGGTTGACTGGCTCGGGTGTGATCTCGCACACAAACATCCATTCGCATGCCAGGGGGAACCTCCTCCATTTTCGATGGTCGCCGACCATCGAATGATGTTGAAGGCACACGCATTTGTAAGGGTGGTCCAGACCACTCCTACATATGCGTGTAGAAATCCAGGGAATTGGGTGGGCAGCTCACATCTAGTAATGTCAGCTGACTGCCCCCCCCCCCCCGCGCGCACGTGCGGGCATCACAAAAGCATTAGCATGTGTATGCCCAGCATATTCACATATGCTATTGTGCCTGCCCGGCACCCCACGCCCCTCTCCACCCCCTGCTCGAAACAGATTTTGCCCCAAGTTCGCCCCCTCTCAGCGTATGCACATGCGCAGAAATGCTGCGACGCATGCGCATATGCAAAGCATCGGTCCCCCTTGCGAATTCGCACAAGAGCGCGTCAACCAGAATAAGGGCCCTAGTTCAGAGACTTTATGTGCTGTGCGATGGGATGCCCCTGGGAACGCTCATCGCACAGCACCCTCTCAGCGTGTATTGGCACCTTTAGCGTTTTCTAACGTTCTTAGAAAAAGCCCCTACATTGCTCCGTGTGTAGGGGCCATAGCGATAACAATGTGGAGCCCCGCGCATCGCTATTGATATTCTCACCGGAGAACACTGGCCCTGACAGATCGCTCAGCAGCACATCGCTGGCACATCGCTGAGTGCTGAGCGATCTTGCCGAATGTTCTGAGTGATCTAGCATCCTTTCCCCTTCTCCTACCTCTGGTCTGCCTGGTGAGCCCTCCGGTGTCCATAAAACTGGTCGCACTATTCAACCTCCACATTGCTGAAAGGGAAATGTGAACTTTATTTATGACATTTTGCACCTAATCAAGACTTGATCGCAGGGCAAATATTTTCTCAAAATGGGCAATACCATGTGCACCGCAGGTATAGGTGCCTAGAGAGTTAGATTTGGGTGAATTCTTTTGTTTATGTGCAGGGTAGATACTGGATGCTTTATTTTTACACTGAAATATAGATTTCAGTTTTATCCCATTGCACCCAAATCTACCTCTCTCTGCACATGTTACATCTGCCCCACCTGCTGTGCAGCACGGTTTTGCCCATTTTGAGAACAAATTTGTCAGGTCTGAATTAGGCCCATTATACTTGATAGTCCTGGGCCCCCTTTCTGTTTGGGCCCCCCGGGACTGGAATCCCAGCAGTCTGGGATTCCTGGCGGTCCTGCCTATGTATCACTTACATAAGCACTTCACTTTCATACGTATAAGACCTGCTTCATAGTCACACACTTTGCCAATACACTCAGAAAGAGCTGACGTACAACAAGGGTTACAGCATTGGCATGAATACGCAGCTGTGTCTGCCTCCGGCTGAATTTGCACCCAAATGGATGACACCTCCAGCTCTTATATTACAATATAATACAAATTTATGTTATTTTAAAGTCTATTTTTGTATTTTCAGAACCCTGTCCTGAATTAATAGAGAATGAATACGAGTGTCCTGTGTGCTATAGCAATGCAACCTTGGAAGGCTGCACAGCTAGCGGAACTGTCAAATGTGTAGGAAATGAAACAGAATGTGTGAATTATCAGGCGGTAGTGCAGTATTCCGGTAAGTAACCGCATGCATCCAATAGAAAAAGGGGCACGTCAGACAAATCGCATTGTATCTACAGGTGTAAATAGTAAAGAAGTCCCTTAGTAGTAAAGGTGCCCATACAGGTACCAATTACCCGGTACTTTTTGTGCTAAAATAGCATCGCATCCCATGCACAACATATGCACAACGATGCTATTTTAGCACAAAAAGTACCGGGTAATTGGTACGTGTATTGGCACCTTTAGAAGCTATTTGTACACTTCAAATCCCAGCCAGAGTCGTTATCTAGGAAAACAGATGTAAGCGTACTGTACATAAGTCCCGCCTCCTAATAAACAAGCACCAGAGATCACAGTGGGCAGATCATTCCATTCTGCTTGCAGATGTCAACAGTTCACTATCAGCCTCGAGACTCTGAACACAAAGAAGTTTTACCCTGTAGTACTCATTCAATTCTTTGTGTTACTGTAAGGCGGAGGAGTAGGTGGGCTATTATTATTTGACTATTAATCTGGCATTGGCATGATAAACTAGCAGTATTTACTACAGTATACTTATTAATCAAGGCGCCCAGATCATGCACTCATTATGGTTCTACAAGCCTCTATGGTTGCTGACCACACCCCCTAAATAGACTGGCCACACCCCTAAACTTGGGCCAGAACCACTCCATTCCCCGGTTGGACCTTCAAGCCCCATTCCTGGTACCCGACATAAAGGGAGTGGAGCTGGTAGTGATGTGGGGGGTGCCTAAATTGTGCCTAGGTGGCGACCTGGTCCCTAAATCCACCCGTGCCCCTGCGTTGTTCTTTTGTAGAATTATTGCTGTCTACTGTAAAAGTTGCCAATTGTAAGAAAAAGTCTCTTTGCGCATACCTCATAATATTTCCTCTCCATTGCCTACTATTTGTTAGGTCTGAATTTGTTTGTGTTCCCATACTGTGGTCTAATACACAGGTTCTCAAACACGGTACTCAGCACCCCACACAGGGCATGTTTTGCAGGTCTCCTCACAGAATCACAAGTGAAATAATTAGCTCCACCTGCAGATCTTTTTAAATGTGTCAATGAGTAATGAGTGCACCTGTGCTCCTGCCGGGTGACCTGGAAAACGTGAAATGTGTGGGATCCTGAGGATCGCGTTTAAGAACCCCTGGTGTAATGCCATGGATTGCTAATTAGAGAATTTGGAAATCGAGTGATTATCGAACTGCGCATGTGTACCATACATATAGCGCATGAGTGAGGGGAAATAGCAATACAAAATATTGTTTATGGCAATGCAATGAGGTTGAATGACAGAAGCCGGCGTTTGAGGGTGGAAACCGACCGTTTTCTGGGAGTGTCAGATAAAACGGGGGCGTGTTTATTTTCAAAAGTATGACGCTATCTGCGCAGATCGCTTGTTGTTGGGAGGATTAAGAAGCATCCAGGTAGTTAATAATACAGCAATAATTTCCTGCGCTATGCTAATCTGTGAGGTAAAGGGGCAGAAAAGAAAGATAGAAATAAGGTAGATTAACCTACACTAAATGTGTCTTTATTTGTATCTTTAAAATAACATGATCATATGCATTTAGGGGCCGATTCTGGTTCACACGCTGTGAACCAAATTCAGCCTCTGCGACGATGGTCGGCGCTTGCGCGCACACATGCTAATTTATGCAGACCCCGACTGCAAACAGGCACGGCGAGTTGTGCACTTGCTGGGCAGTTCCCAGAGGGGAGGGAGGGACAGGGGCGATTGGGGGTGGTGTCTGCGCTGGGCGTTGCCATGGGAATGCAGGCGGGATGAAGTCTGCTGGGGGCGGGCGGCTGATGTCACATCCCGTCAGCTGCCCGCCCTGACTTATATTTGCAAAGGCCGGAGAAATCATTCAATGGTCGGCAAACATCAAATGATTTACATTACTGTGGGCACATGAGATAGAATCGCACCTGGTTGCGAGGCGAAACAGCGGGGGGGGGGGGGGGGAGGGTATTCACCGGGGCGGCGTCACAAGAACTTGGTAAATTGTGAGCTTCGTGTGGCCCCTCAACACAGGGGAAAAAAAAAAACAGGAGACATGACATGCACCAGACCAGTAAGTATGGGGCAGCGGAGTGTGACGATACTGTTTCTTATGCAGAGTGCTTAGCAACCAAAAGGAGGGGAGGGGGGTTGCAACCAGGTGTCACCCGATGAGTCCTTTTTTGGGACTGTCCTGCTGTCCCACCTGTAAGCAGCAGTGTCCCACAGTAGGGAAGAGCCAGTTGGGAGACGCCCTGTCACTCAATTGGTTTTCTCAGCAGAGTGATGGGCATGCACCAATAGTGATGGAAATGGGGCGTGGCTTATGACAGCGTAATTCACGTGAAGCCTTGCCCCTTTTGCCGTGCAGGAGCCCAATTCTGTATGTTAGAAGGTTGTATACTTATAGTGCCACTACTGAAGCAGCAGGCAGAGCATACCCGATGGCACCATTGCACCACTTGACAGGGGATGCGGTCAGGATACCGGCGCTCAAAATACAGACGTTGGCTTCCCGATGGTCATCAAAAGGCCGACGCTGAAACCTGGAAAGATCAGGATTTTAACGACGGACTAGCAACAGCTGGCATCCCAATCAGAGGCTGGCTGGCATCTTTTAGCCTGGGGGGCAAGTCTACCACACTGGCCCATAAGTAATGCCAACACCCACTGGGCAACAAGCATGTATCTCCCCCTGAGCAACAAGCATGTAACTCCCTCTGGGCAATGATCATGAAATTCCCTCTGAGCAACAAGCATGTATCTCCCCCTGAGCAACAAGCAGGTAACATCCCCAGGGCAACGAGCAGGTAACTTCCCCTGGGCAATGCGCATATAACTCCCACTGGGCAACTAATATTTAACTCCCCCCTGGACATTGAACATGTAACTCCCACTTGCAATGAGCAAGTAGTCCCCCGTGGCAACGAGCATGAAACCCATGGCAAGGACCATGTAACCCCTTGGCAATAAGCATTTAACCCCCCACAATATTTGTGAAGATATGGGTTCTCTGATCACTCAGGTAAACAGTTTAGTAACATGGCAAATCGGCCGATATATCGGACGATCGATCGGAAATCAATCGGCCAAAAAATCGTTCTAGTGTGTGGGGGCCTATACACTGGTTACTACAGTACTTATGTTAATCAAATCTGATAGTCAGGGGACTTAGAACAATGGGCAACTTAACCTATAGTAAATAACACTCTGGCCTAGATTTATTCATATTAACAATTACATTACCAATATATAACCAATTAAAGTACATATTCCAAATACAACAGGTAAAAATAGCTATACAAAATAATACTATACAGAATATAACTAATAACCTATTATAATTAAGTGGAGTCCATGAGCAGGACCAGGGCTATGAAAGTAACCGCAGTCGTCTAACATTGAGCGACACGAGGTGCCGGCTGTGTCGTCACAATATTTTTCTGACAACGATATTGAAAGGTGTCAATATTAAAAGAGGATCAGAATGTGGTGGATCCCCTTCCCCATTCCCTACATTACACCACACGTCAGCTTCCCTACATCACACCACACGTCCCCTTCCCATCATCACACCTTATGCCTCCATCCCTTTTATTACACCTTATGCCTCCGTCCCCTATATTACACCTTATGCCTCCGTCCCCTACATCACAACCCATGCCTCCATTCCCTACATCACACCTTATGCCTCCGTCACCTACATCTCACATCATGGCTCCATCACACCTCATTCACCTACATCACACATCATGCCTGCGTCACCTACATCACACCTCATGCCTTCGTCACCTACCCTTCCTATTTTACTTCACTCCCAAACAATGATAATTTATGTATAAATACTGTTGCTCATCTTGGATGAAATGTAAGGAGCCTCACTTTCAGAGTATAGGAAAACCAGCAGGAGCTGCAGCTATGAGTACTTTTACCTAGTGACGGACGGGGATGGGGTCTATGCTCACATCACTATTACAACTGTGCCTGTACTGTACTACAGATGGGTCAGGTCCCATCCTTGCTGGCAGGTCGCCATGACGTCTGCGCTGGCGACCCGCCAGCAGCCACGCCAGCGAATGCACTGAGACGCGCGTGCGTCTCACGCGCACGCGCGTCTCAGTCTCCGTCGCCAGCGTGACGGAAACCCTGTCCGTCTCCGCCTCAGGGAGACGGACAGGGTTAGGGGGGGTTAGGGGGGGATGCGGGCAGGCGGCGGGGACCCCGGGTTACCGCCGGAAAGCCGGCGGGGACCCGGGGGAACGGATGGAAGCGCCGTCGGAAGGGGACGCGCGCGCCTCTCGTGCGCGCGCGTCCCCTTCTCACCATCGCCATGGCGCTGGCGGGGGATGGCGGCTGGCGACGCCAGCGCCATCCCCTGCCAAGATGGGACAAGACCCATCTGTACTTACAAGCTGTGGAAAGCCCAGCGCTGATGTGCTGTGCCCGAGCACGGCTCTCCTCCTGCTGTCTCTTCTTGTGACAGGCAGTCAGGCACAGCAGGGAGGCCCATCCCAGCAGCGCTGGGTTGGCTAGCTATGGCTCCTCTCTCCCATCTGGTTGCGGTTGGCCACTGGCAGCATGGAATCACTTCTTTTAGTGGCTGGTCCGCGCAGCAGTGCTCACAGCCCTGCAGGAGTTAAGCAGCCCATACACGCTGCTTTGTGGGCGTGCTTTCAGTGCTGTACTAGCACGCCCACAAAGCAGCATGTATGGGCTGCTTAAAGGAGGGGGAGGCTCAGTGTGATCATGTGACCGCGGCTGCCGACAATGACAGTCGGGCCGTGGTTACAGAGGACACATGTAACTGAAGATGAAACAAGACTGACTTCCTGCAGTCAGAGGCGGTGGCCCTGGATACTTGGCAATGGAGTGGCCTGGGGGGCACATGGCACCCTGCCCCCCGGCCCAGATTGCCCCTGATCCCAATCATCAATTATGTGGAACAGGTTAGGGTCAAGGGAAATGAGTGGTCATGTTTAGGCACTATTGGGAGGAATTCGAGTTTTTCTGCGGGGGAGGGGGGAAGGATAGGAATAGGCGGTGTGGAGGGTATGTTAGGGTAAGGCACTTAGAAGGGGAGGCAAGGGTTAGGCTGAGGTTAGGTTTAGGCGGCAGGGTATGGGGGATAGAGTTAGGCAAAGTGGGGTGGGTTAGGGCCAGGCCTCAGTATGGAGGTTCAGGTTTAGGCACGTGTGGGTGGATTTAAGATTAGGGAGGGGGGTAGGGATAGGTTGCGCAGAGGGAGCATTTAGGCTAGGCATTTAGCAGAGAAGGTAAGAGTTAGCTTGAGGGGTGGGGGGGTTAGGTTTAGGCAGCGGGGTTAGGCACTAATGGGGAGGGTTTGGGTCAGGCTGCGGTAGGGGAAGAGTTAGGGTTAGGATGCTGCAAAGGAAGGTTAGGGGGTAGGGGGACCATCACGCATAATGAATGCCGGGATATCATATGCGTCCCCTTGAAAAACCTTCTGTACCTACATTGAACAATTATTATTATTATTATTATTATTTTATTTATAAGGCACCACAAGTGTGTCGCAGAGCAGAACAATGAGCCTTAAAAAAAAGGGCATAGGATTATGACATTTGAATGATTTGTATCAAACCAGAAAGTATAAATTTTAACTTTACCATCACCAGTTAACTTAAATACTTCCAAATGCTGACAAATGAAGTACAGTCATTTTGTATTTTAATTTTCACAAAACAAATATTTTCTTTTTTTGCAGATACTATACCACGTAATGTCTCCGTAAAGGGCTGCGCTGTGGCACATGCCTGTCAGATTGGATTCCCTGCACTTCCAGGGGCTAAACAATTAACTTTAGTGAATATGAACTGCACAGCAGCGAAAGAAGTTAAAAAATCTAACCGTTAATAATGTTGTGATCTATAGCCGCTTACTGACTAGTTGTAACTGCAAGTTTAGCTGTGTCTCGTCTATCGACGTGATACACGTGGAAACGTTCTCTATTATAATGACTGCTTTAGATGCACTGCACTGTTGTACCAATATAACACAAGTGCTTATGAGTTTAGCAAGAATGGCTGTCTTCCTTAACATGTGGATTCCGTCCGCCACAGTACAAAACCGGTAATCTCCGTATTGCATAGCAGCAGGTGGGGGCGTGGCTACAAAGAAGTCACACCCTCATCCACAGCCTGTTCAAATATGTCACACCTCTCCCTGCCCACTGTGCCAGGCCATGCCTGTATCTCTGATTCGATCCCAATGAGTGGCAAGGCTATTTCTGCTTCAATCTGCCAGAACAAAAACAGTGCAATGCTTCCCTCCCTCCTAGCCGATGCTGGCAAACCGCCACGTCCCGGCGGCCATCGATATCAAATCGGCATTGACGGCCGCTGGGTCGGCCCGCGTGTACACCGCAATAGCTTGACAGTTAGGAGCTGATTGGCTGCTGTGTTATCACCGGCCACTTTATCATGTCACCAGGCTTAACAAATCTGCCCCAGAATTTCATAAATATTACAGGCACAAAAAAAGTCCTACAGCCATGAAACTATGCGCACTTTACTTCAGTGCTAAAAACATAGATCAGTATCTATATATAGGCCTGATTCAAACCCGATTGCTAGGCAGCGTATTTTCACTGCCTAGCGAGGGAGTAAGTGCCGCCATGCCATCCCACCGATGGCCCAATTCAGCCCCTTCCGAAAAAGCCTGAATTAGGCTGTATATCTAAAATTGTCACTTTCCCTTTTAATGTTATTAACAAGGTGCTTCATTTCTGAGAGAGCAGGTATAAAAGAGCCAGATTCTCCATCTATGAAGAAACACACACATTTGTTGCTGCTAGACCAGAAGCCAACACACGCGTTTTGCCCTGTAAACACACGCGTTTTGCCCTGTAATCACACGCATTTTGCCCTTGACTTGACAATGACGTAGAACAGGGGTAGACAACTCCAGTCCTCGAGAGCTACCAACAGTTCACATTTTCCAGCCAACCTAGCTGCTGCCACGGTGCACTTACAGGTGGAGCTAATTACTTCACATGTGATTCTGTGAGGAGATCTGGAAAACATTAACTGTTGGTAGCTCTCGAGGACTGGAGTTTGCTACCTCAGACGTAGGAAGTATAAGAATGTACAGGACAGAAATACTGATAAGTTCTGAATAAAGATTTACTAGAACAAAACCCTTTGTTTTTGACAAAATGCTAGAAAGTATTGTGATGTCAGTAGTATAGGGACAAACATGGGGACAAAACGGCCTATACACACCACCCTATAGTCAGTGGCGG
Source organism: Crinia signifera (assembly GCF_055691185.1). Lineage (NCBI taxonomy): Eukaryota > Metazoa > Chordata > Amphibia > Anura > Myobatrachidae > Crinia > Crinia signifera. The sequence goes on from NC_139226.1 coordinate 33,781,747, forward strand.
ATTTCGCACTAGGCTGGTGAGGCACTTGCCCAGGGGCCGCATTTGGTCATTTGGTGGGGTGGCGGTACACCTGGATGATGATGATTTTTTTTTTTTAATTTTTTTTTGCAACTGCTGTGAGTAGGGTCCTGGAGGTGAAAGTAGGGTGAGGTTGGGGCTGCTTTGGTGGTCTTGAGGCACCCGATATGGCACAGAAATAGAGGCAGTGACATGTTGGGGTAAGGGGGAGTGGCCAATAAAGTACATAGGCATGGCCTGCCCCCCTGCCCGTCGTACATTTGTAATACTGTACTGTATTTTAGCTCAATCTGTTTCCACTTGTATGATATTTGGTATAATGTGCTAAATAGAAAATAAAAATCAATTACAAAAATATCTGCAATGTGTTTTTTTTCTTTTATTTAATGTTCAAATACATTCTTAATATGTTGAGCAAATTCTACCATAATGTAAATATTTTAATAGGTATTTGCTGATTCTGGTTCACTCACAAAAGCTAATTCTTTCTCTAATGGACAAAACCATGTGCACTGCATGGGTGGGGGCAAATGTAACATTTGCAGAGAGAATTAGATTTGGGTGGGGTTTGTACTTCAAATTGATATCTATATTGCAGTGTAAAAATAAAGCAGCCAGTTTACTTACCTGCAGTGCACATGGTTTTGTCCATTATAGAGATAATTAGCGAGTGAACCAGAATCAGGCCCATAGGCCCTAATTCAGAACTGATCCCTTATCTGCAATTTAGCAGATGACTGTGAGTAAATAGCCCAGACTGAGTGAAAACCTGCCTTGTGCAAATCTGCCAGTGATTTGTGGATACATTGTGGATTGCTATTTGCTATTCTCTGCAAATCTATACACAACTCACTCACCACGGGAACGATATTTCCAGGCTGTGCACATGTGGGAAGCTCTGAGGCTTCCACAACTCTGAGACAGAATCAGGCCGGAGATGACATCACACACCCTCCCTGAGCCGGAGATGACATCACACACCCTCCCTGAAAACACCTCGGCACGCCTGCTTTTTTCCAGCCACTCCCAGATAAAGACAGGTTACCATCCACTAACAGCAGCTTCCTGTCAATCAAATTGTGCGGGTATGGCGATTAGATACATTCGCTATTTCCTTTGCTATTTGGACTGAAGCATGTGCACTATGATCTGTACCCATGCGCAGCAATTCGATAATCGATAAGATTGCAAATTTGCATGACACCAATAAGATCTAAATAACCCCCATAGTGAATAAATGTAATTATTGATTTATTTGGCCTGGATATTGGAAGCTATGCTTACAGTGCCGGTGCAAGGCGCCGGAGCGCCCCAGGCGGGGGGGCGCCCCGGCGCTCACCTGCTCCACGGGTATAATTACTCACCCCCCTTCAGGAGGAGCTTGGGTCTAGCTCAGCGGGCGGGAGAGCTGGAGGTCTGGCTTAGCGGCAGGAGGGAGGCCTCGTAGTTCAGTCAGGGCACAGTATGACTGACATCTTCCTCCACCTGTACTTGGCTCACCATCAGACGCTGCCCGGCTGAGAGGCTGAACGCGGTGCGGGTGGAGGAAAATGTCAGTTAACATGCACCGGGGTCCGGTGAACTGCACACAGCGCAGCGAGCCCTCCCTCCTGCCCGCTAAGCCAGACCTCCAGCTCTCCCTCCTGCCCTGCTCCCAACTACCGCCCCCCAGTGGCCGGCGCCCTAGGCAAATGCCTAACACTGCCTAGTGGTGGCGCCGGCCCTGTATGCTTATACAGACGTAACATGATGGCAGTGCACCCTGTGCTTGCCAGCCTCCTTAGCAAATGGCATTATGCAGCACTGCCCGGCAGGGCTGTCTTATGTTATGGGCTAAATGGGCAGTTGCCTAAGGGCCTCATGATTCTATGGGCCCACGCTGCTGAACTGAGTAACAGGCAGCTGACACTGTAGACATCCCCACCATGTGATCAGAGCTAGAGCGATCTGGGTCCCGTTCACACTATAGGGAGGAGCCAGCGGCACTGACCACCTTCCCCCTCCCAGTGTGTAGAAATCACTTTAATTCTTTCTACTTTCTCTGTGAAGTACTGATATTGTGTAACATTGTATTAGGTCATATGAATCATATTGTGTAATATTGTATACATTAATATGAATCATATTGTGTAATATTGTATACATTAATATGAATCATATTGTGTAATATTGTATACATTAATAAGAATCATATTATGTAATATTGATGTATTCATTAATATGAATCATATTGTATAACATTGTTAGTGCAATCATACTCATCAGAAGGAGATTCATACACCAGTGGTTGATTTGGTAATAGGTGCCGAAGATGTGCAGGATTTGTACAGATACAGATGTGTCCTTATCAGGGCTGCTGACAGCTCCTCTGGGCCCCAGTACAGCCAGGGCGTTGCCAACTCAGGGAAGTGTTGACAGGCCCCCTCTTTAGATAATAAGAAAAGGGATGTTTATGTGTGGCCGTACACCAAATCAATGCAATGCTTTATGTGTGTATTATAAATGTCAGAAAGAATAAACAAAAAAATATATAATATACTGTATACTACTAGAAAATAAATTTAAAAAATATATATACAGGTTGAGTATCCGTTATCCAAATATCCGTTATCCATAATTTTTTTTTTTTCGGTTGTTGCTAAAAGCACTACTGGGGAATTATATGTAACTGGCACTACTGGGGACATCTATGACAGCACTACTGAGGACATGATATGTAACTGGCACTACTGGGGACATCTACGACAGCACAACTGAGGACATGATATATAACTGGCACTACTGAGGACATCTATGACAGCACTACTGAGGACATGATATATAACTGACACTACTGAGGAAATCTCTGACAGCACTACTGAGGACATGATATATAACTGGCATTACTGGGGACATCTATGACAGCACTACTGAGGACATGATATATAACTGACACTACTGAGGACATCTCTGACAGCACTACTGAGGACATGATATATAACTGACACTACTGAGGACATCTCTGACAGCACTACTGAGGACATGATATATAACTGACACTACTGAGGACATCTCTGACAGCACTACTGAGGACATGATATATAACTGGCACTACTAAGGACATCTATGACAGCACTACTGAGGACATGATATATAACTGACACTACTGAGGACATCTCTGACAGCACTACTGAGGACATGATATATAACTGACACTACTGAGGAAATCTCTGACAGCACTACTGAGGACATGATATATAACTGACACTACTGAGGACATCTCTGACAGCACTACTGAGGACATGATATATAACTGACACTACTGAGGAAATCTCTGACAGCACTACTGAGGACATGATATATAACTGGCATTACTGGGGACATCTATGACAGCACTACTGAGGACATGATATATAACTGACACTACTGAGGACATCTCTGACAGCACTACTGAGGACATGATATATAACTGACACTTCTGAGGACATCTCTGACAGCACTACTGAGGACATGATATATAAATGGCATTACTGGGGACATCTATGACAGCACTACTGAGGACATGATATATAACTGACACTACTGAGGACATCTCTGACAGCACTACTGAGGACATGATATATAACTGACACTTCTGAGGACATCTCTGACAGCACTACTGAGGACATGATATATAAATGGCACTACTGGGGACTTCTGGAACTGGCACTACTGATGATATGATATGTAACTGGCACTACTGGGGACATCTGGAACTGGCACTACTGATGATATGATATGTAACTATCACTAAATATGTGCAAGAAAATGATTGCTTGGCATTTAAATTCAGTATCTGAGAAATACACAAACTTCATGTTTTGAAACCTTGTTTTATGCACAAATAAAATATATACTGATAATACAGAAAATCAACTAATCAATAAATCTATGCTTTTATTATATTCTGTTTTCCTGACTGCCGCTATTATTGCTGCAGATGACTTTAGCTTGTTGCACACTGTACTATTCACTGCGTATGAGGCCTTCCCTTTGCGCAATATGTTAGAAGCAGCAGCCATTTTGTTAGGCATGACTTGCATAATAATATTATTAAAATGGCTGATCATTCAGAACAGTGCTGTAAAAGTGATTTCTTATAGAATATTGTTTTTGGTTTTAGAAGCTTAAGAATGTGATGTTGACAGTATAATGTAGCAAGGACAGGAAGCTAGTCTCCACAAACTGAATAAGATGGGAACAAGGCCACACATGCGTAGACCCACAAGGCCACTGAAGTTGGGTGTTGGGTTAATTATGACATCATGATTGAAAGCAGAGCTTTCCAATAAGACTCAATGCTTATGAGTAATTAATTAATTAATGTGATAAAGGTTTAAATATCAGAGTGATAGGAGGAGGTGGAAGGCAGTTGAGGAAGAACCAGCAAGCACAGGGGGCTGGAGGTAACTATGAAGGAGGTTTAATCATGGCTGATCACTGTCCTTGAAAGGTGTCCATTTTGATTTGGTTTAGAATTACTGTTTAAGTATTAGCTAATCAATTTTATGTTTCTTGTGTTAGTCTGCATTTGCAAATATCTGTAATGAAGCTATTCTTTAAGTAAAGCATTGTCATACCTTTTATAACAAGGTTGTGTGGGTGTGCAATCATTTCAGCGTTGCCGTTATATTTAAAGGTAATAAAGTAAATATATTTGGTTTGGGTTATTAATCATATCTAATCTTATCAGATAAATATCTGGTTTATCAGTTGGAGGCCTCAGCGAGATTCAATGATGGTTGGTGTCCATATTTTATCAGTTATTGAGAAGATCAAAGTTTGAAAAAAAAAAAATTAGCTATTGGGAAAAAAAAAAATGTGTAGAATTTTTTTAAAGTCGGTGCATTTGTGTACCCTAATCTTCTCAAACATCTGTTAAGGTATGGTAATCCACAATTACTTGAAGCAACTTCGCTATTTAATTATAAAACAAATAGATCGTAATTTAAGGCATGGAAAGACAATGCTGCATTTTGCAGACTGTCAGCTTGCTAAACCCCCCCCCCCCCCCCCGCATCGCCCATTTCTTCTCTGTGTCAGAGAATAGATAAGGAGAGCAGCGAGAAACTTGGCAAGAAGTTGTAAACAACGTTGCTTGAGTCAGGAAGAGTGTTTCTTTAGTTTATTTGCAAAGCATGCAGACTATAGCAAGCATATTGGTATAAAGGTTATGCTGGCAATACATTTTCTACTTTTTTAAAAAATATATTCTTTAAATGACAGTATTTTTTTTGTTTGTTTTTATTTTTTGACCGCGGTTGGATTGTTTGATGTATATTATCTGCTGAGGATATTGCTGAAGTAACTAATCTGTAGCGGTTGTTTTGATAATTAGAGTTTCTTTGTTTGTCCAATCTATAAATTTTAAAGAAGTTGCATATATTTGTTGTAGGTTTTCCCGTGCTTATAATTTGGTGATTAGAGATAGGAGATTGTGTATTTACGTCTCTTTCTGGTTGACTGGCCAGCAACATGTGGAAGAAATGGAATGCATGATTTATCCATAATCTGTATTGTTTGGAAACCCCCGGATTGTCTACTGTATATGGTTTATATAAGAAAATGTTAATAAATAATTAAGTATACGTTGCATTGTTAGAGCTAGCAAGCAGTCGGATTACAATAACAGTTTGAGCTAATTTCTTTATATCCATAGACAGAGGTCCGTTAAAATACAGAGTTTAAAGGAGTAGACGCTAATATTGTAAGCCAAGTAAACAGTTCATTTTTACCACCAGAATAAATAAAGTTAATTGGAATATTGTTTATAACAAAGAAAGATCGAGTTTATCTCATTGTAAAGTTTTTTTCATCTCTTGTCTTGCGGAGATGAAGTCCGTAATGTAGGACTGATGTTTTTCTGCTATGGGTTTTTGATTTAATTTTTTTGGTTTATTAAACAAAGCAGCTGTGAGTTGGAAACTCTAAAGTGATGGATTCAGTTGATGTAATGCGAGATAAGGAGTTGTCCATGTTAGGTGAAGAAACAGGAAATGATCATGTGAATTCAATGTTTTTTTCAGTTAATGAGTAATACATTTTGAATAAGAAAAGTGATATATATATATCGATGAGATATAAGTCCAATATAACATCTATTCTTAAAGGTTCATTTTGACATATTAGACCGTGTTTTCTGTTGGCAATTTCTATTGCCTATTTGCTTAATCTGGATACATATATTGAATCAGATATACCTTGAGTAATGCGCAGATAAATCCTGGGTTTATTTTTATTCTTATGAATGGAAGGTAATCAGTGATAACTGACTCAAGGCTGTGGGGTTTTCTTTTAGCCAATTTTTGTTTTGTTTTTAATTTGTGTTAATTTAATTTTGTTTGTTTTGAAAGGGGGAGGGTACTAAATTGATAGAGTATCTTAAGGGGTTAATACTGTGGCCACAGTTAGCTAAATAACAAGGGGAGATAGTGATCTAAGCGTGTAATGATCGCTTAGACAATGTGCAGATATGGTAACAAAGAATGACATATTGCATATAATTTTTTTATGATTTGATGAGTTGATTTTTTCCTGTGAGTGCTGACCGGTAGCGAGATTCACAGGGGGTATCTGCCACCTACGTGCAAGGTAGAATATATGGAAAGAGAAAAAAAAAAGGGTGGGGGTGGGACACGTGACTACTGATAACAGAGGACAGTAGATGAAACACCATACTGATAACAGAGATGGACAGTAGGTGGCCCACTATACTGATAACAGAGGACAGTATGTGGAAGGCGTAGGTGTGATAACAGTGACAGACACATAACGCAAGGTTAGGTTTTTTTGGGAAATTTTTCATTTATTTTATTTACATTTTTGTCTTTGAAAGAGGTAACACTGTTTTAAGCATTTGTATGGGATCACAGAAAGTTCTGAGTATGTGACTAGTGTGAGCAAGTGAGAAGGAATAGAAAATACTATGCTGGTCATAGTTAGTTGGAATTGGTGATGATGATGCACCTGTGAGGTAATGATTATTTGATGAGAGTGAACGCGCAATGGTCTGGTGACAGGTGGTGAAAGCTTCAAGAATTGAGATAGTATATCCCACTAACCCACATATGTTTGGAAAGATTGTACTGTCCCACTGAGGGGTTAATTCTGTTCAGTGAGAAGTGAGGAGAGGTGATATGTCTTTTAGAGCCTTAGGGAGAAAAAGAAAAAATGGGGAAAAAAAGAATAATTTTGAAATTTTTTGTTTATTTTTGAAAAAGCAGAAGGGAAGAAGTTTTTTTCAGTGATGAGGTGAGAGTAACATCAGAAATAACTCTGTAGGAGATTAAAGGCAGGAAATGGTTAATGAGATTGATAAGAGAGTAAAGTTTTATTCCTAAATAATGTGAAATATCCAAGGAGTGTTAAGGCCCCCATACATTAGGCCGACTTGTCCTTAGGACAAGTCGGACCCAATACTCCTGTGAGCCGCCCGGCAGCTCCCCGGGAGGCTCAAATACAATTTGGCACTTGATGAGCCAAATTTTACATGTGATAAATCGCTTGCGATTTATCACATGTACGGGGAGCTGCAGCGGGCGGTGAGGGGCATGGGGGCCGGTGGTGATCAGGGGCAGCGGGGGTACTGAGTGCTGACCTGGGGGCGGTGTGGTCAGCAGCAGGGCTCATCAGGGGGACGCTGGAGCGGGGAGCGTGTCCTGACGCTGTAACTAGCCGGCGGCGCCTGTGTGTGATGATCTGGCCGGGCGCTGTGATCATTCACATATATAATTCATTCAGCAGCGCTGCGGGACGGACGGGGCCGGGCAGTGGCGGGTATTATATTTTTAAAACACCTGTCAAATGACTAGCCGTTCTCTGATTGGCTGAGAGCTCTCAGCCAATGACTGACCGTTGGCTGAGAGCTCTCAGCCAATCAGAGAACGGCTAGTCATTTGACAGGTGTTTTAAAAATATAATACCCGCCACTGCCCGGCCCCGTCCGTCCCGCAGCGCTGCTGAATGAATGATATATGTGAATTATCACAGCGCCCGGCCAGATCATCACACACAGGCGCCGCCGGCTAGTTACAGCGTCAGGACACGCTTCCCGCTCCGGCGTCCCCCTGATGAGCCCTGCTGCTGACCACACCGCCCCCAGGTCAGCACTCACCGCCAGCTAAAGGTCCCAAGTCGGGTGGTCGGACGTGCAGCAGGTCCGACCACCCGACGCAGATCCGATGCGCACGGGACCACGCATCGGATCTGAGGGGACATCAAAAGTAGCCGATTTTGGTCCGATTTCGCCCAGATCCGACTGATCTGGCCTAAATCGGACCAAAATCGGCTAGTGTATGGGGGCCTTAACAGAACTGTTTTCCATAACAAGGACATGAAAGATTTTAGAATTGAAGATATTGTTTACCCTTTTGAAAAAGCACAATGAATAGATTAAAGTTATTGCAATGTTCTGTATGGGACAGTGATCAGCCATACCCAAGGATGACCTCCAGCCCCCTCCCCATTGCTTCCCTCAAGTGATAATGTTGTTTTATCAACATCTGTTTTAAAACTGCCATTTTTTTTTTTCCAAATGACAAATGCTAATATGATGTCTGAGCTTAATAATGCTATTGCTTTTGCTTGTTTTATTTAAATAAAAATCCCAGCCAATAGAGGTGTGACTATTCCAGAGAAAAGATTAATTTACAAATTGATGCATTTCATTTTGCACAGAAAAAGCAAGTGTTTTAAAAAAAATAATAATATTATTATTATTATTATTATTATTATTATTATTATTATTATTATTATTATTATTATTATTACTGAGCCACTAGAAATTATTTAGAAAAAATATTGAGTCTGCAGGTAATGCTGCAGAATCCTTATCAAAGCCCTTATTGGAAAATATAGATTTTATAGTGATTATTATAAGATGCATATTGAGTTGCATTTTTATGCTTACTGATTTATCTGATTGCATGTTGCCACTTTACTAGATCCATTGGTCATGCATATGAGCCCACAAATAAGGAATGGAGGTCACAATTGCTGCACAACTAATCATGATATTATCTCCAATATTTGTAATGATTTAATGATTATTTTTTTTCTCAGAGTGGTTTGGAAGAAATTGTGTATTATTAACAGGAATCCATGAGAGACTGCAGTCAGAAGGCACTAACCGATATGAGGACCCTCACGGGGTTAGAGGATTTTGATGAGTTTTTCATTACTAATCATGTCACAAGTTTCTAAACATCTATGGACCACAAGAAATAGTTTTTTTTCCAGATTTTACAACAACGCATACTATTTAATACCCATAGTATTTGCAACACTCTGTTATTGCAGGTTATCTGCCCAATGTGATTATTACAGTCATCTAATCATTGATTTATGATCTGCATAGTTCTTAAAGCAGATAGTCAGGACTTACTACATTTATTTACAGCACAGTCCAATATACGTGGACTCAATTAAGCCAAAGTTTTATGGACAGTCCCACTATGTCCCACAATGAGTTGCATGATTGCTACCACAATGCTGATTCAATATGTTTATGATCTAATGATGTGTTTAAATTCTTTACAGGATTCTCTTACTGACACCTTTTCTATTACTACTACTAAATCAAACTGACACAGAGCTGACAAAGTACAATATACTGACATAATTGCTTCATTTGAGGCTCTGATACACGCACTGACAGAAGCCACAGCACTGGATATATCAGATTTATCATATACCTGTCTTTACTGTAATGAACAACAAGCAGAGGCCTTGGGAGTTTGAACACATATACATGGGGGTTCATATAGACCCATCAGGTTCTACAGTTGTGCACTTGACCAAGTGGCATCTGCTTTACCAACATGTTTAAGGACTGTGGCGGCTGCTGCAGCCTTTGTATAGAAATTACAGAACACCGCACACTATGTGTCTCTAATGCTACATCTTTTCTTACTGAACTCTTCATGGACAAGACACTTTCCAGTGCATGGTTCTCTCGTTGGGAACTTTTGCTCCCAGCGCCACATGACCTGACCATTGTCAGGTGTGGTACGCCAAATCCTGCTACTCTGCTACCTGGTGGGACCCGGGAGTCCCAGAGGATGGATGAGAGGCAGGATTTAGAACATGATTGTGAGGAATATTTAAAGCAAAATTTCTGCAATCAGACCTGATATCTCTGACACGCCACTGCCATCTACAAAGATTGTAGTTGTCACCAACAAGGAGACTCAGGATGGCCATATACGGGATATGCGGTAGTATTGGATTTAGAGATCCTCATTTTCCATCGTGATTTTGCTATGATATAATACGCTAATATCACAGCAAGTAAAGGAGCTCATTGAGGCTGTGCAACTCCCTGCAAAGGCAGTAGCTCACATGTTATAAAGTGATCTTGTTGCACTTGGTAACAAAAATAAGATGGCCACTGTTGTGAATCACACCACTATACAATTTAATGTTTTTACAATTGACCAGCAGAATCTCATAAAACATCAAGAGTTGTGTATTTAAAAGGAATGTGCCAATGGATGATGAATGGATACAGTCAAAAGGCTAATGGCCTATGTAAAGATGGTGGGGGCAGATCAGTAGCTCCCCAAACCCCTCCTCCTGGCATATGCGGAAGCTGCCCATGGGATGACCCATGTAAGGAGAGAGAGGGCATGTATGTTGATTTCATCTTATGCAGAGGCCCAAACGCATCTGCAGAAGAATGAACTCAGGAAAATTATTCCTATAGAACCATCAAACATTTCTCCTACCACTGGTCCATTCCTAAGGTTAAAAATAAATTTATTGAATTTACATGCATTTAAAATTGTCATTATATTTAAATGGTATCTGATATGTTATCTTGATTATAAGGAACATCCCAGCTGTCCCATGTACAGCATCCTTTACAGCAAAGAAATTTATTAAGAAATTTGTGTTCAGATATGTTATCCCATAAGGTATATGGTATTAAAGAAATCATAGAGGTACATATTTGACAGGAAAGGTATTCTAAGGAATAAGTCAAAATATGGGTATGAAAATTTGGTTGCACTCACCACACACTAAAAGGTTTTAGTCAAAATTGAACATGTTAACAAATGCACATTGAGAACACATTATTTAGGGTGGGTGTGGAAATTACCATGAGTTGACTTGAAGTTTTGTCTTTGGTTTTGTATGACATTCACACTACTCCTCAGCAGCCACTGAACCTGTCCCCTTATAAGATCATTATTTTAATTGATATATACATTTTTTTTGGGAGACCAGCAAACCCTATTCAACATCCAGCAGCAGACTTGTCACTCTAATTCTCACATTATCTAAATACTTTGCCAGAAAAGCAAACAAGCTTATGAAGGGATGTTGTTATAAGGTCCAGCCTGGAGACTATGCAATGGTGAGAAAATTCTTACAATTAAATGTCTCGTAGATCAAAGGCAAGACCCGTCCCTGTGAAACAAACCGATTGAATTAATGCGTCTCACTGCAAGAAGGTTTCCGACCTGGTGGTGATATCAGTTGAAAGAAAAAGAAACTGATGGTGACATTAAAAGGAAAGTTGAATTAAATTATTTGGGTTGAAAAATTTTTTTAGTTTATTGAACAGGTGTGAGTGATGTGATTCCCTACAGTTGGTTTATTTGGTTGAACCCCAATAACTGGTTCGCATAAGTCAATGTTATATATGCTTTAAGAAGTTTGATGTTTTTGCCAAGATAATATTATTGATTTTTCTGTATACTAGTGAAATGCTTCAAGAAGGTTTTCCGATGTATTAAGAGAGAAACAAATGATGCACAGTACGAGAGATATGAACTTTTTTTCGGAGATATAAAAAAGTTGAGGATGGACTGATAATACAGAAAATCAACTAATCAATAAATCTATGCTTTTATTATATTCTGTTTTCCTGACTGCTGCTATTATTACTGCAGATGACTTTAGCTTGTTGCACATTGTACTATTCACTGCGTATGAGGCCTTCCCTTTGCGCAATATGTTAGAAGCAGCAGCCATTTTGTTAGGCATGACTTGCATAATAATATTATTAAAATGGCTGATCATTCAGAACAGTGCTGTAAAAGTGATTTCTTATAGAATATTGTTTTTGGTTTTAGAAGCTTAAGAATGTGATGTTGACAGTATAATGTAGCAAGGACAGGAAGCTAGTCTCCACAAACTGAATAAGATGGGAACAAGGCCACACATGCGTAGACCCACAAGGCCACTGAAGTTGGGTGTTGGGTTAATTATGACATCATGATTGAAAGCAGAGCTTTCCAATAAGACTCAATGCTTATGAGTAATTAATTAATTAATGTGATAAAGGTTTAAATATCAGAGTGATAGGAGGAGGTGGAAGGCAGTTGAGGAAGAACCAGCAAGCACAGGGGGCTGGAGGTAACTATGAAGGAGGTTTAATCATGGCTGATCACTGTCCTTGAAAGGTGTCCATTTTGATTTGGTTTAGAATTACTGTTTAAGTATTAGCTAATCAATTTTATGTTTCTTGTGTTAGTCTGCATTTGCAAATATCTGTAATGAAGCTATTCTTTAAGTAAAGCATTGTCATACCTTTTATAACAAGGTTGTGTGGGTGTGCAATCATTTCAGCGTTGCCGTTATATTTAAAGGTAATAAAGTAAATATATTTGGTTTGGGTTATTAATCATATCTAATCTTATCAGATAAATATCTGGTTTATCAATACCATATATACTTGAGTATAAGCCTACTTTTTCAGAACATTTTTTATGCTGAAAAAGCCCCCTTCGGCTTATACTCGAGTGAGGGTCCCACTTGAGTCAATAAGTTTTCCCAGTTTTTTGTTGTAACATTAGGTGCCTCGGCTTATATTCGGGTCGACTTATACTCGGGTATATACGGTTTGTGTGTATTTCATGTGTTTGATGTTTTTATACAACATAAATGCAAGATACCTCAAGATACATCATTTAAATATAAAAATATTCTGAAATATGGAATAATCAGTTATTCAAAATTCTTCTGCATTTGGATAAGGGATACTTAACCTATATAATAGTACATAGGACGATGTAGTATATAAATGTGTGTTTTACAAGGGAAAGCATTCTCTTTACTGAAGGATACTTTAATTCTATCAGTTTTACATTGAGGAATACAGTTTTGCTTTGTTATTTTAAATATCTACTGTATATAGATGTAGTGAGAAGCAGATTGTGAGCTTGTGAGGAGGGCCCTTGGGGCCTTATTTTGGTTCATTCTTTCTGACAAAATCCTTCTTAGATGGACAAAACCATGTGCACTGCAGGGGGGGCAGATGTAACATGTGCAGAGAGAATTAGATTTGGGTGAGTAATTTTGTTTCTGTGCAGGGAAAATACTGACTGCTTTATTTTTACACTGCAATATAGATCTCACTTTGAAGTAAAACCCCACCCAAATCTAATTCTCTCTGCACATGTTACATCTGCCCCACCTGCAGTGCACATGGGCCCTTATTCTGATTGACGCGGACTTTACCGCATTCTTACGGATCGCGTCTTTTCGGCGTCTGCGCATGCGTGGAGAACGCAACGCGCATGTGCCACGCCTTGACTCCGTACCAGTTCGGCCAAATCCCGTACAAAACTGTTCCCCGCAATCAGTCGGGAAATATGGGCGTATTATGGGCGTCATGCGGAATGTCACATGGGCGTAGTTTCAAAGTGGGCAAAACGGGGCGGAAACATGGGCGGACACGGGGGAGTACACTTATGTTGGGGGGCGTACATTCGGATAGCACTCCGAATGCACGCGATCAAAAAGGGAAGAAATGTGCGGTGTCCACAAGTGTACTATTGCTTTGCGGACACCACTCGTTCATGCGGTAGGCGAACGTACGCCTAATGACTACAAGCATTAACACCTGAACCCAATAGAATCTACTCCTTTACTCATTACTCACTAATAGGCCGCTTGTCAGTGCTTTAATTGAAACCATTGCTGCTTCAAGGAACCCTTACTAAACACCCACATATCCTGTACTTGTCAGACACTTTAAAACTGCTAACAATGGACATGACAGAATATTAATACTAGCAATACACATGTGTATTCGACATGTACTCATGAAACCACACATTTTTGGGTAAAGTAAAAAAATTTATTTCTATACATGTCACAGTCAATGCCACTGTGATGCAATGACCAAAAAATACAAAATCCAAAAAATAAACAACATGGCAGGAATGTAGCAAAATAAATAATAATACAAAACAAATATAATTGCACACAGATGGACTCCAGCACCTCCTATGTGCCACTGCACATGCAGCCAGTGGGAAATGAGGATGCTGCTGGCCCTTCTACAGCAGGGCAACCTGCACCTGACCATTCTACAGCAGGGCAACCTACACCTGGCCCTTCTGCAGCAGGCCAACCTGCAGCTGGCTCATATGCACCATCAGCAGAATCATTTGGAACACAACCGGGGACTTCACAAGATAGTACCATGGCCATCACTTAAAGTACAGCTGACAGTAATGGCAGGCAAAAGAGGGCAACAGGGGAACCAAAAAGGACATATGAAGCAAGGGCTCATCTGGTTACCCTCAGCACGTGATTGGACACAAGAAGCTGACACACACAGCACAATGGAAGATTTGGGACCACATAACGGTGGAGATTAATGCAGCCACAAGTTCATTTGCGACCACGTTTGGCCTTGGTAGGCTCCTTGGCCTGTGCAGCAGCTCTTCGGGGACGGCCAGATGCTGGGGCAGGTGGAGCAGATGATGTTGAGGGGTTGGCTGGTCTACCCCTCCTGCCAGCAGGGAGTGTTGCCGGTGGTAATGCACCAGAAACGGATGACATTAGGACCCTGTTGCTGGTAACCAGCTCCACCATAAGCTCATTATGGTGGAGGAGGAGATCATTTTGGCGGGTGGCTTGCTCGGCCAGCACCTGAGCACTTGCAGCCATGGCCTGATGTGACTGAGCCATGGCCTGCATGCTCGCAGCGATGGCCTGCTGGGTGCTGACCAAGCTCGCCAGGATCTCCTCGGTCCTATGCATCCGTTCTGATGCCAAGTCTCCCTGCTGGTTGATGTCCCCAAGCATCTGGGCCAAGGCGGCCAAATCGGCTTGGGCCGATGGCTGCTGCTGCACAGGCCTACCACTGGGGCCAGGTGGCACGGACTCCTCCACCTCCTGAGCAGAGTCGTCACCAAGCGGTGGGGTGTCTGTGGAAAAAGATAAACACAATTAGGAGACATTCTAAGATAATTACTTGCACAAGTTTATGGCATGACCAATATTTACCTTCCAGCAAAGACGCAAACACTTCAGCTGGGGCCTCGCTATCCATCGTGCTCACCCCCCTGATCTCCTCAACTGATATACAGCTCTCGGCCATCAACTCCAGGGGGGGGAGCTCTAGCCCTGATGGCATGGGCCCGGCCCCAGATGTCTGGCTGTGTTCCCACCGCTTGGTCATCTTCCTCTTCAGGTTGGTTTTGAAGTCCTGCCACCTGCAATGTAAGTTGACATATTAATACATGTCACTCCAGATGTTAGCTGTTGCAGCCATTGCTCTGTGCTACATATTACGACATGTGATTAATGTCCAAAAGATAATATTATATGCAACTATGATATCCACCGT
Source organism: Crinia signifera (assembly GCF_055691185.1). NCBI lineage: Eukaryota > Metazoa > Chordata > Amphibia > Anura > Myobatrachidae > Crinia > Crinia signifera. Next base: position 33,797,369 of record NC_139226.1, read on the forward strand.
TACAATACACATTCACAATCACCCTACTCTAACTCTCACCGAAATAACATGGCAATAATGTATGTGTATCGTAACAACCTCACGGGCCATTTGCTAAATCCATCTAAGCATCAATTCAATCATTACTTGGCTATTACTGGGCACATGTATGACAAAACAACTTGCCTCTTCTTCACATGGTCCGTCTCACGAACTTGTGGCGCTACTTCATTAATCTCTGCCGTTATCTGTTCCCAAATCTTCCATCTGCGTGTGTGTGTCAGCTTCTCCGATGGACACTCAATCCAATCACGTGCTCGGGGAACCAGGATGGCAAGCTCCTGTGCTTCATATGCCTTATTTTTTTTGGGTGGTTCCTCTGTTGCCCTGGCTCTCCCCTTGCCACGTCCTTGGCCACGCCCCCTGTCACGTGTCGCTGCACTTGAAGTGCTGGCCATGGTACTACCTTGTGAAGTCCCCGGTTGTGTTCCAATCAATTCTGCTGATGGTGCATATGAGCCAGCTGCAGGTTGGCCTGCTGCAGAAGGGCCAGGTGTAGGTTGCCCTGCTGTAGAATGGTCAGGTCCAGGTTGCCCTGCTGTAGAAGGTCCAGCAGCCTCCTCATTACCCACTGGCCGCATGTGCAGTGGCACATAGGTGGTGCTGGAGTCCATCTGGTCAAATAGTTGCTGCAGATCTGGGTCCACCTCTGGTTGTGATCCAGACATGTTAGCAACAACATGGTCACCTTCTAATACACCTTTATATACTGTTTGTGTAGCCTGTTTGGCGGACATCAGCGGCAGCTGCGTTCCGTGCGTGAGCGTACGTCGCTGTTTTTTCGCGCCGCATACGGTGGCGGAAATTCCATTGTGTAAAACCTGGCGAAAGTTCTACATGAAATACTGGGCACCAATGCTAACATTGCATAGAATCTTCTGATACACCTGTGACTATTGCACAATACACATGCTATTTGCTAGCATGACATGACATTTGATTCATGACTACTGTGGTATTGTGGCGTTTGATTGCAAGCTAAAAGTAGCCCAATCCCTTAGATAATCCAGGCCACAAGTCATGCAATACTCATCTCTACTGTTATAGACCACACATGTGAGAGCCCTATAAATAGTGACTTGCTGCTAGAATCATTTGTCTCCAGATCTGGACTTGTCAGGGTCTAAGGTAAGCTCTTCCATGCTCCTTGTAGATATGATATCCATTAACAATGTAAGTGTATGAATGTATGCACCATTGCCTCACTGACTACAGATTGTTGGGCCAGCAAAGTGCGTGTAGCATTATTGCAACATGTCACATGTTCACTATTTCACTCACAGGTCTTAAACCTGTGTGGGTTCATCTATTGCAGGACAACATGTCCCAGCAATAGATGAAATGTCTCATAGTACATGATGTCGGCAAAAAATGCTGACACCTTTATCTGAGTGTTTTGGACGGTGTGTATTGAGTTCATATTATTGTGTCATCATTATAGAGTCAAATGGATCTGAGGGATTTCACGGGGCGGCCATCTATTGTACGTATTGAAGGCTACAAATCTATTTGTAGTGGGATATGGCCATTATGTGCATAGGTGCATCAGTATTTATGTTCATTTCTTTATAGGTTGCTGAAGCAATGATGCGCTACATGGAGAGGAGGCTAAGGGCACTTGCGGCTCTCCCCACTCGTCGGCCAAGGAGGCCAGGACGTGCTAGAATCTATCGCACACGGGTGACTCTGTTTGCTATGCCCGATGATGAGGTACTTACTAGGTACCGGTTACCGCCACATGTCATTCTGGATCTGCTCACCTTAATTCAGAGCGATCTGGAACCTCTACACGGGATCACGACAGCAATTCCGCCTCACACACAGCTGCTGGCGGTGTTGCATTTCTGCGCCTCAGGATCATTCCAACAAGTAGTGGCAGTACTTGCTGGAATATCTCAGCCGGCCTTCTGCCGAATCCTGAGGCGTGTGACGTCGGCCATGTTCAGGCGCAAGGGGCACTTCATGGCCATGACATTTGCCACCGAGACCCTGCGCAGAAGCCAGCAGGCCTTCCATCAAATTGCTGGCTTCCCTAATGTGATAGGGGCTGTGGATGGCACCCATGTACCATTTGTGCCTCCATCTCGAAGTGAGAAGATATATAGGAACCGCAAATTGTTCCACTCACTGAACGTGATGGTGGTATGTGGCCCATCCATGGAAATTCTCGCCTTCAACTCGAAGTTTCCCGGAAGTGCCCATGACTCTCATGTCATCCGACAAACCGGGATATGGCAAAGACTCCAAGAGCTGGAAGGCCGTGATGCGTGGGTTCTGGGTGACTCCGGTTACCCATGTACGCCCTGGCTACTTACGCCGTACAGCTACCCAGCACCGGGCCCACAGGAGGCATTCAATCGGGTGCATGTTGCCACCAGGCAAGTGGTGGAGCGCTCAATTGGCCTTTTAAAAGGTCGATTTAGAGTGCTCCACCGCACTGGTGGTGACTTACAATATGCGCCTCAAATGGTGTCGAGGATCGTGGGCCTGTGTATATTTTTCCACAACATTGCTGTGCGGCGTGAGATACCCTTTGATGAGTGGGAGGTACCATCTGAGCCGCAAGATCCGCCCATGCGCCCATCCCGCGCCCCTGAATGCCGGAGGGGATACCAGCTGCGGGACTCTGTGGCGCAAAGATACTTCAGGTACATGTTATCGAGTTGACAGAACACACCAATATTAGTCAAAATCAGCCCTTCAAATAAGTACAGTGTGTTAGTTGTCAGTGTTACAAAACTAAAATTAGCCAGCCTGCCCTCCTAATGGCAAAGAAATAGGAGATATTTATCATATGTGCTTAGTTTTGGGGGAAGTTCAATATAGGTGCTAATTATTATACCTTGTACAAGGGATCTTATGTGTTTGTTATATCTTCATTATTGTAGTTGATACTATCCCTGATGACTGGTGAGTACATTGCTTTATTCTCTAATGTGTTGGGGATTTTTTCCTGTGTTGATGTATGATTTGTTTGCAGATATATATATATATATATATATATGATATTTGAATTTATTCACATGTTTCAACATTTCAAGGAGCAGGCACCCAGGCAGGCAGGCAGGCAGGCAGGCAGGCAGGCAGGGCTGGTGTATAATGCTGGTCTCAGGATACCTGCAAGTATGTGTATGTGTCTTTTACACATAAATGTACGCATACACATAGATGCATAGAGTAAGTAATGCTAACTACAGCTATGCGTTGCTAAGCTATAGCACGCGTTGCTTGGCGGAGCGAGGCGTCATTGGATTTGCTAAGTGCATACACACTGTGTTTTATATATATATCAGATTTGTTCATTGCCATACATCAGCACTACTGTTTTGAAGGCATGCGAATTTGTCACCATTTGTGTTGGCGCAGAGACGCTGTTCATGTAAAGATGAACAATAAAGTTATTAACACAAATAACTGTGATCAACCAATGCCACCACCTGATTGGTTGATAGATGCCATTGTTAACATGGCGGAGACACGAAGGGCAGACCCCTTTACACATGCGGAGCTGAGGGTTCTGGTCTCCGTCATGGAGACAAGGCTGGGCCGTGCGGGGCCCTTTATCACTAACCGCCATAAGCGGAGGGCCTATGCTGCGGCAGGGCGCCGTATTTACGCCCGCACTCGGGTGCGGAGGTCCCTCGGGCAGCTCGAGAGGCGGTGGTCGGACCTCCGCAGGCGCCAGCCCCAGCTCTTGCAGCAAATCAGGGGCGAAATTGCTGATTGTGAGTATTTTAGCTATGAAATTTCGCACTTACAACATAGCATATATAAACAATAACATGTGTCTCATGATAAGTGGGTGTCCATGGGTTTAAAAGTCCATAGACTGTTATGTGTGCTTCTTCCTGGTTAACATGCAGTCATGTGGCTTTTATATGTAATGACATAGCATTGAGGATTCTGATGCATACAATGTGCCAGATCTAATATGTGTTACACATTGATAAATGCCAGGGTTGTAATGTTTGAACAAATTACTAACAATCACATAATAATTTAAATGTCACATTTTTGAGTCCATTAACAGTAAGGAGCTACTTGCCTGCATCGTTTGCCATCATTATCACCCTTCCATGTATGTCTTGTTATGGATTAATACATGTGCCCCAATGACCCGACATTGACCATGATTTTTTTTTCTACCACACAGCACGAGCCCGAGCCCGACAGGCCCGTGAAGAGGCCGAGGCAGACCTGGCCCAGGAGGAGGCCCAAGACCCTGAGGAGGAGGTGGCGGCAAGGGTGGAGGAGGAGGAGGAGGAAGTGGAGGAGGAGGAAATGTTGGAGGAGATGGTGGAGGAGGTGGTGGAGGAGGAGGAGGTGCCTGAGGAGGTGGTGGTGGAGGAGGTGGAAGAGGAGTTGGTGGCAGAGGAGGAGGTGTTGGTGGCGGAGGAGGAGGTGGAGGAGGAGGTGGAGGAGGAGGAGGTGGAGGAGGAGGAGGAGGTGGAGGAGGAGGTGCTTGTGGCAGAGGAGCTGGCGGAGGAGGGGGCTGAGGAGGCCACGGTTGCCCCAGAGGATTCCAATTCCGAGGGGGAGGAGGCGTGCCAAGCCCCGGAGTCCCAGCAGATCGGTATGTTTACATAATGCATCATTCATGAAGTAGTTGTACTGGTATTTGTTATGTAGCACTGGTGATTAAAAATTTTGTTCCAATACTATTCATATAGACCCCAAAGTGGGTAGCTACAGATACAGGTACGGGTTAGATGGGGTGTCCAAGGCATCCCTTTCATCCAGGACACCTCTCAATTACACAGGTTTGTGGGATGGGTTGGAGCTCCATTTTGAATGCCACATAACCGTTGTAGTTAAACAGGATCCTGGAGTAAAGGGATGAGTGGATCATTTGTGGATTAAATTCACCTGCTGCAATCGTAGATTATGACCCATCAAATAGTGGAATCTATATTGTTGGTGAATGTTATTTATAAACTCTAGGATGTATGCTATAAATGGAGTATGGCCCGGCCTACCTTGGAATGGAGTCAGAAGTTGCCAGTGTCCCAGGAGCCTCCTCTACCTAAACACCCCCTGTAGTTCAGATTGTTTTTTTGCCCTCACATAATTGTAGGTTGGTTTAGACAGAATTATGATTTTGAGGATGTGTACTGTGCATTCCTGACATTTGCATAACTCCCATGCCACGAACCATCACTGAACTTAGACTGAGCAGATTGTGACAAGTTCTTATTGACGGAGGCCATGACATGCTTGTCATTGGTTAGTCATGGGTGGGTTGTGACTGAGAAGAAACACTATGACTGTTATGTCTTCTGCAGAGTAAAGGGTAGAGGCAAAAAAAGACAGTATGTAGTAAATAAGTTTGCATGTATGTATTATGTATGTGTCATATCTATTTATCTATGTGTGTCTCTATCTCTCTACATAGATATATATATATATATATATATATATATATATATATATATATATACACACACATGTCACCTAGCATTTGTGCAATTTATGTCGCAGTATGTGAAATGTATGCATGAATAACATGACTAATTTTTGCCCCTTTGACATGCCCACAGATGACACCACACCGGCAGATGAGGGGGTGCGTGGGGCCCTCCTGCGGGCGGAGCACCACTTGAGGCTCCTGCTCGCCGACCTGCAGGACCTCAGAGATCTGCTGATTTAATTTATTATTTGATATTTTTTTATTTATATGTTCATTGTGTTTTCTAATAAATTGTTTATGCAAGTTCACAGTTGTTGGTTTTCTTTGCACATTAAACAGTATATGTGTAGATTGTTTATAATCTTTTACACAGGGTGTAATACAAACCATTGCACTTAAATTGCTGTAAGGGTTAATGTGTGCAATGCATGTGTTAGGCATGCTTGTAAGGATATATTGGCATTTAATTGATTCCAATTCCAAATAAGCAGTTTTTTATGAGGATAGGTAATTGAATAAGTGGGTCATGTGATGTCTTGCAGAAGATACTTAATAGTGGGTTGTTTGGCGTAAATACTCCGCTTACGGGCGGTAGCACCGCTTGGCTCCCGTTCGGATGCGGTATTCCCGTGCATACTCTGTAATACTCTGTAATACCGTGCATAATCGGAGTGTTTCTCCCGCACACGCATGGTTTGTATGTCGTCCGTAAACACGCCCTGTTCTTAAAGAGTGAGTCCGTCCGAATGCGGAGGACACGTGGGCGTTTCTACGGACGATGGCCGCATGCGGCAAAACACCGTAGCGTGCGGACCGCTCCGTAAGAATGCGGGAATATCCGCACCGATCAGAATAAGGGCCATGGTTTTGTCCATCTAAGAAGGATTTTGTCAGAAAGAATGAACCAAAATAAGGCCCCAAGTCGGTTTGTATCTACCCAGTTTATTTAATCACTGTTTTTTCCAGTTTTAAAGTGTAACGGAATATGTTGCGCTATATAAGAAACTGTAAATAAATAATGAATAAATAAATTTTTCCTCATCCTCATTTTGAAAGCAGTACAAACTAGTAATACAGACAATAAATATAAAACCACCTACAGTAAATGAATAATAATACATATTGATAAATAAATAAATAATAAAAAATCTTGCGAATGTGAAATCTATTTATTTATTCAAATCAATTTTCTTAAAGTATAATCAGTGAAATTATTAAACTGATATATTTGACAACAAAACAGAATCATATATTTCATATATAAATTTAGGTTAATTGCAGATTGGAAAATCCTAACTACTGTATATTTAAACAATTTTTTTTTTAAATCATCTATTGTCATGATATTTGCAGAAATTAATTAACAAAACAGTATAGTAATCACGTGGCAATATTTAACTGGAAATGTAAATTCAGGGGTGCCAGACGGGCGGATTGGGAACGAAATCCGGCCCGGGAACAGTAACCGGGGCGGGTGGGGGGCACACGCTACAGAGCGGAGGGGGTGCTGACGCTACAGCCCGGGGGGGAGGGGATTTGAGGGTGCTAACGCTATGGCCCGGGGTGGGGGGATGGGTGTGGCAGTGGTGGAATAGCTACTGACCGGGGGAAGGGGGGGGCACTACTCACCAAGCTTAGGTTCATCCGCCGCACCACCATGCTTCCGTCTGCTAGCTGGTGATGTCATCCAACAGCGACCAGCAGCAGCAGCCTGGTCACAAAGTGCAGCATAGACCAAAACAAATATGGCCACCGTATATGTGGATATAATATATGCATATATGCGGCGGCCATATTTGTTTTGGGCTATGCTGCCGTCTGTGACCAGGCTTTGGCCGCTTGCATATATAGGATGATGCCAGCCCTGGAAGCACGGTCAGCGGCCAAGCCAGAGGGAAATCTGGACCGGCCCACCGGGAAATGGCCCGGTTTCCCGGTGGGCCAATCCGCCTCGGGTGCCAGAAGAGCTGTCAGGGGCCGCTATTTGGATCGCGTTGCCCAGTAAGTGGCTTCATGATCACAAGATGTTATTAAACATTTAATAGGAGTTCACCTTGATGTGGAACTTAAACCTGTGAGTGCCAAGTGAATTGGTCAAAATAGGTGTGAAAATTGCCAAGTAAACAATTTTATTTATCATAATGACCTGTAATGTTACCTTGTATAGGATATAGAACCTTTTTTTTCTCTAAAGCTTTGTACTGAGAGTAATACATCTATGACAGTAGTATTAAATTAATAAATTTGCACAGATGTAAGTTGAGAGAACTAATAATAAACATCCCATTCCATAGATCGGACTTCTATATAGTTTCATGTACAGTAAGTCCACTGTTGATATCTACATAATATTTGTGTAATGTCTGCCCCTCTACTTAATGTGCGAAGTGGGAGCCTGGTAAAACGCCACAATGGCCCCCACTGCACTGTACCCGAGACAGTCCTATAAAAGGAGGACCCAGTGGTGGGAATGCAGCAAGTATGGGAGCCTGGGGTGAGGCAGAGGGGACAGAGCTGGGTGCAGAGCAGCAGAGAGGGGGTGGAGCCAGGTAAAGTTCAGAGCAGGATTGCGTGGAGCAGGGAGGCGGAGACTCAGGTGTACAAGCACATGCCTGGTGCAATATACTACTTATTCGTAAATTTGTCATTACTTGCATTGGTTCAACACAAAAGGTGCAAATGTGGTCCTACAGTACATATCTGTTGCACGCAGGAGTTATTAGTTGTTAAATCTTTGGTTCTCATCAGAATTCTGGAAGGCATGATTAGCCAATAGCTTTGAGCAATTTACAGTTTAGACTTATTGGTAACTAAGAGGACACCTTGAACTATAAAATACTGTACTCAGGGTCATCTTAACCTATGGGCGAAATTCTAACTCATTGGGTGAAATGTAACAGGATGAGAGATTCAGAAAGTGAGAGACTTGGTAAGAAATTCCCAGTTTTTTAAAGCGGCAATCATTTACACTGCAAAACCAGTTTGATTTTGCAGTGTAAATGATTGCTGCTTTAAAAAAAAGTTTTTTTTTTTTTAAAATGTCACCCTAGGTGCCTTCAAACTAGGGTGGATTGAGTTGTGGGTAACTGCCTCTTGAGCTTATTTGGATGAAGTAGAGAACGCTGCCTGCTCGCTTTGAATCTGGGAATTACACACAGAGTGACCAGGCAGCATTTTCTCCCCACTCCCCAGCCTGCAATCAGACAGTAAATGTCTGCAGCATGTTGATTGGTGTATGGCTATCCACCAATCAGAGTGCTGACAGCCATTCATTGTATGGAATCAAGTGGAGAGACGGCATGTGACCACAGGAGGGGCATGTTATGAATGTTTTTGTTGTTGTTTCACATTTTTTCCCAGGGCCTGCAATGCTGTTAAGACAGCCCTGACTGTACCATACCTCCCAACTTCTTGGCTGCTGGAATAGGGACACTCGTGCGGCGAAGCATGTGCAAATGAGGGCGCGACTTATGCCAATTAGCCGCGACTCATTTTCGGCCGCGAATAGACGCTGTGCGCATGCGCACAGCGTCTATTCAATCAGCTTGGGGGGCTCCCAACTGCCACCCCCACAGCGGGACAATGCCGTCCGCGGGTGGGACAGCGGGACAGGACCCGAAAATCGGGACTGTCCCCCTGAAATCGTGACACTTGGGAGGTATGCTGTACTATAGCATATTCCCCAGCATTCAGAACAAATAACTCCTCCTCGATCAGCACAACACCAACCCCCAATCTGACCAATTCTGTCCCTATCCATCTAGAAACACACCCATCTGAATGAAATTCCACCCCAGGTATATTAAATACTTATCATCTTTCTTTATGCATTTCAGTCTCACCACTTTCCCTTTGCTTCATCTCTAAGTATAGATTATGTGTCTGCCCTGTATGGCCTTTGCTAACATCGGCAAGCCAAGATCATCTGACTGCAGAATCAGACTATATTTTAAAGATTGTAAAAGATACATTTTAGTTAGGATCTCATTAGTTACTATGGCAACATTTTGTGTTAATCTCCTACTATACTCTATATTGCAAGCCCAAAAAAAGTGAAAGGGGAAGGTGGCTCCACTCAGCTCTGGACCAGAGGCGTAGCTAGGGCGGAGCCGGCGGAGCACCAGCTCCGGGCGCCGACATGTCACCTGGCGCCGGAGGTCTGCCGCCGGCTCCCGCACCCTGCTCCCCTGCTGTGCCCGGCAGGCTGTTTTAGCAGGGCGCCGTGCCCTGCCCAATTTACCAGCGCCCTGCTAAAACAGCCAGTCAGCTGTTCTCCACAGTTGGGGCACGCCACTAACAGTGACAGCGGCGGGCGGGCCCGCCCCTGACACTGACATTGGCGGCCCGCACACTTTCGAATGATGTACCCAAATTGCACGTGCTGCCCCGGCTCCCCGGTACATAGACATGTGTCGGCCGGGAGTCCACCTCCGAAGCTTCGACTCTCGTGTAGGTTGGAGTAGCGGCAGGTGTCCCGGACTGTTACCGCACTGTGCCCCCCGCTGCTGCTAAAAAGACGTAAGCTGCCTCCTATCCCACCAGGGAGCAGAAACGGCTCCTTCCCTCCTTTTCCCCCCCAACACCGTCCCTCTTGCGATGGATACCCCCCTCCCTTACTGGCAGCAGCACGGAGCAGGGAAACTGCCTCTTTTCTCCCCCACTCCCCCCCCCCCCGACACCAAGCAAAGGAGAAAGCTGCAGCACATCTCTACTCTGTGTAGCTGCTCTGCTCTCCTCCCATCACCACTGCAGCAGTGAAGGCAGCGAATGTTGGGCAGCCTGGCTGGACTGGGGACAAAATGTAAGTGGCACTTTTGAGGGGCATTGTGAAAGTTGCACTACTGTTGGCATTACATTTATAAGCAGGAGTACTGGGGGCATTACATTCAACAATGTGTGGCGTAATGGGCATCACAGTGTGCAGCATATTGTGTAATGGGCAGTACAGTTTGTGCATAGTGTGTAGTGGGCATTACGGTGTGTTGCTTAATGTGTAGTGGGCATTACGGTGTGTGGCTTAATGTGTAGTGGGCATTACGGTGTGTGGTATAATGTTAGTCCGCACCCTTTTTCACAGCGCAAGGGTCCCACCTACTACAAATAGGGGGGTGTTAGGGTTAGGGGGGTGCAAAACATGACCTTGCTCCGGGCACCGTGGAACCTAGCTACACCACTGCTCTGGACCCCATAGCAGCTGCACTCCCTGCAACTATGTCTGTTGCTACGGACAAACATCACTGGAAGAATGGCGTTGTGTCTGTTTTCTCAGTGATTTGTGTGTGTACAATGAAAATGTCCCCAGGAACAAGCTGCAGGGCCATGTTTCCTAGATATATCACTTGCGTAGTAGACTTTGGCAGACAGCCAGTGTCTACTGACCTGCACGGCTGGTGCAAGCTCCCCGCCCTTCCCAGGCAAAAACCCCCGCGCTGCCTGCCGCCCGCCGGGGGGAGGGTGCGGATGATACTGCGGCACGGGGGGGGGGGTGCGATACTGCGATGTGGGGGGGGGGGTGTGTGTGTGCGGGCGATACTGCCGCGCTGAAATCCCCCAGCGGGGAGCGGGCGGCGCGGGGGAGGGCAGCGTTAATTAACGGGCGGGATGGGGGTTGGGGAGGGGAGAGGGAGGAGGATTACAGACTCACCTGCTCACTGCTTTCTGGTACCGCTCTATGGTACCTCGGCGGCTCAGTACCGCCCTCCAGTGGCCGGAGCCCTAGGCAAATGCCTAGTCCTCCCTAGTGGTGGCGCCAGCCCTGCTGACCTGTATTAGAGGAGGGGCATGCATGGAACACTCCTGTCTTAAACTGCCCCTGGTTGTAACTGTAATAATCATATTGCCCCACTAGTAGGGAGTCCCTGGCACATTTTTATAGAACTGTGACATGTGATCACTAGAAGTTCCAGCAATAGTATCATGATTGCTAAGCAACATGCACTGGGGATGTGAAAGTAGATGGTGAATAAGCTTCCATGGTTTAACATTACGCTCCTTAACCCTTTGCAGTAAAAATTTTTATTTAAATTCAAACAGTCTGGTTAAAATGTTTAAATAATTTTATTATTATTATTATTATTATTATTATTATTATTATTATTCAAAAATGGCCTATATTAAATATTGAAGGATGATAATGTTCTAATTTTAGAGGTTGGACCTGAAAGGGTTAAAGAGGGGGCTGAAGAACTCTAAAATTGATCTTATTTAGTCGACCTGCATGTTCAGCAGACCGAGGGTGTCATTAAGTGTACCAACTAGACTTAAAAAAAAAAAGATATCACTCTATCTTTTTATTTCTCATTTAGGGCTGGATGTTATGAACCGAAAATGCGGTAAAAACTGTTTTTTTTAAACACATTTTCGTATGCTCTAAAGTCTCTCAGTCGGGGCAGCGCTGCAGAGGGAATCACCAGCTTTTGCTGGCAATAACATGTAGAGGCCTATGGGGTTCTGTCCATATCGCTGTTTGACGGATCCGTCACAGATCCCTCCCAGTATGCCCCGCGGCCGGGCGGAAGTCCTGGGAATGGCGCCGCATCGCAAAGGACAGCTCTTATCACAAGCGCTGGCCCTTTGCATTACTAACTGCATATGATTAGTATGGATACGGTAGGCGATGGAGATGTTAGAGCAGGAATGTCCAACGTTGGCCCTCCAGAGGTTGTGAAACTACACATCCCAGCATGCTTTGCCACAGTTTTGCTATTAGAGAATGCTAAAACTATTGCAAAGCATGCTGGGATGTGTAGTTTCAAAACATCTGGAGGGCCAACGTTGGACATGCCTGTGTTAGAGCATCCCACCCTTAGGACCATATTCATGTCCATTCGCTCCCCCACTCTTTCACAAGGGGGAGCGATGTTGAGCGACTGCACATGCGCATCAGCATTTATGCGCATGTGCAGCTGCTTGGTGCAAGCTGGCATGACAATTTGCATATTCGATCTCCCGTTCACTCCTAGCAGTTCAGACGGGGGGGGGGGGTGTTCCCATGAAAATGCTGGGCGTTCCCATGGTATTTTGGTGATGACACGGGTCCCATGCAGGGAACCCGCAGATCTAAGACCCCAGAGAGTGCCAATTTTGCAGCTTTGCATGTGAACCTGAATAACCTCCTTAGTGTGTACAGGGCTGAAATTCTGGTGCACAGTAGACGACGTGGCTGTTGGCCAATGAGATGACCGATGTAAGGATTAGCCATCCTGCCAGGGCCACCAACAGGGGGGGTGCCGTGGGTACAGCTGTCCCGGGCCCCTGGAAGGGCCCGGGCAGCTCATTTTGCCCATGGCAACCCTGCACTGAACAAAGCACGGGCTTCTTCAATGCAGAACGCCGGCGCCCAATTAAAATGCTGCACCGGCTTTTGAGCCAATCAGAGCTTGTGTACCATTAGCCAATCAGAGCGGCTGCTGGTAAACGAGCTCTGATTGGCTTACCAGCCGGTGCTGCATTTTAATTGAGCGCCGGTGTCCTGCATTGAAGAAGCCTGAGCTTCGGGACCAGCAGGAGGGGATGAGAGAGCAGGAGTCAGGTGGTAAGTGAAAGGGGGGGGGGGGGGTTTCCAGACTGGAAATCAGTCCCGGGCCCCAAAATTCCTAGTGGCAGCCCTGCATCCTGCTCACACTGAATGATATACCTCACAATTAATCAATGCATAGTTCAGTGGCCACATGCAGGAACATGTAAGCAGCCATCGGAGTCGCAATGACATAGAGGATCGGGAACTAATCCTGGATCCTTATGTGTTATCGCAGGGCCTTTTTCGCCTTAAAACAGTCTCTATCTAAATACCATGATAGTGGCCACTGGTCGTAAATCAGACCCTTTCAACATCCAAATATGGATTGCATCTAATTGAGTACCTTAAATCTCCCTAGTTACAGAAAAATCCTGTTGGTGCCAGTTAAAATCTATTTTTAGCACAATTATAATAAATGGCTGCGTTAATTAATCCAAATTAATGTAATAAAGTATATATTTTATCTATTCAGTAAGACCCATTCTGACCTGGATACTAGGTCATTGCACTTGCTGTCAGTGGGTGAATATTGAACTCCATGCAGTATCTTTCTGCTAGCCCTGTATATTGTGCATGGACATTGGCAGAGGCCACCTTATTCCTTATCAAGATTATTATACTGAAAAGCCAAGGCAGAAAATAAAACATCCACGTGTGCGAGTGCAGGATCAAAGGTTTAGACCAAAGGCCCGGGTCTGGTGGTCCCCAAATATGGCAAGGTCAAATGTTTGGTGCTCAGACCCAGAGGAATTACAATAAGTCTTAGTTTAACATAATATATGTGCAACTTTCTCCGAAGTTATGGCATAACTTCAAATATTAAAGAATCGATTTGGAATATATTGTTGTTATCACTTAAGTCACAGTAACGTCTTAAAGACCTCCTCCTTGGCTGATGACTGATTGACAATTGCAAAAACAGGACTGTGCTGTCCAGTCTTGGGGGTCCATTTACTAACCCCCCCCCTGAAGTTTTAGTGCCCTCACTATATATATGTATTCCACAGCACAGCAGGGAGTGACCTTGCTCCTGGTGCCACTCTCAGGGGTGGGAGCCCCTCAATCCAGTAACCAACAATAGGAAGGCACTCAGAATACTGTATAAACAGTTTCGTGGACAGCATCTACTTAGTGGAGTCCTGAGGAAGTGGATGCGGTCCACGAAACGTTGAAATAGAAAAAGAGTGATGTTTTTCACATTTTCCACCACGTTTATACAGTCTCCTGAGTGCCTTCCTATTGGTTAAAATAAGATATAATTAAGATATAACTAAGCACTATATCAACTCATGTTTAGATATATATGGTAATATGTAAATAAGGTACTTGTGTATTATCACAGCGCCCCCGATTTCCATCGTAGGGCATTGTACAACCACAAAATCGCATCGTATGCCATATGATCGCATGCAATGCGATGAGACGCGATTATACCCGATTTTTTATTGTACAGGCACCCAGATGCCTGATTCCTATGTTAAATGTCCCCCCAGACCCGATTTTAAATTGTACACCCACCCTGATTGGTAATGACTTCAAATGCCCCCATTGCTAACACCACCCCACTATCAACGCCATCCCGAAGCGTGGCGAGCGCAGCGAGCCTGCGAGGGGTGGCGGTATGCGTCCTCCGACCTTTTCATACCCCCACTATCCACGTCGGTGTGGAGTTGATTTTATATAGTGCGGTGAGCGCAGCGAGCCACCGAGCCGGAAGCGTGGCGGTCGCAGCGAGCCCCACGAGGGGACGCGTAATATTTGTGAAGTAATGCACATCCCCTCGCGGGGCGCGCTGCGTTCGCCACACTTCGGGCTCGGTGGCTCGCTGCGCTCGTCACACTATATAAAATCAACTCCACGCCGACGTGGATAGTGGGGGTATGAAAAGGTCGGAGGACGCGTACCGCCGCCCCTCGCAGGCTCGCCACACTTTGGGTTGGCGTTGATAGTGGGGTGGCGTTAACAATGGAGGGGCATTTAACATTGTCATTACCCATCAGGGTGGGGATACAATTAAAAATCGGGTCTGGGTGGGCATTTAACAATGAAATCGCGTCGCATCGCATGCCATTATAATGGCATGCGATGCGACGCAATATTAAAATTGTACACTCATCCCGGGGAAAGGCTCAAATCGGGTCCATCGCATGCCATCGCATATCTTAATTAGTGGTATGCGATGCGATGTGACGCGAAGGGCGCCGTGATAATACACAAGTACCGTAAATAATTACTAACGCAAAAAATAAAGTCAGTGCACCAACACCCTTTTCACCCTAGACCAGCAACTATCTGATCTAATTTGGGATTCATTATTTCACTTATACCAATTTTATGACAATGATAACTGAAAAAAAGTTTTTGGAAAATAATATTTTTTTACCATTGATGGGGAAGAACCAAGTGGTTTCCCACCACCGATGATACAGAACCACCCGATGTTTGAAACATGAAATAGGTGCTTGAATTTAGTTCTCATCTTAAGACTGACACCATACATCGTGCTCTAACATTTTAATGGTGAAGACTTCTACATTATACCCTTTGATAAAACCAACTTAATTCCTCTAATTGAAGAAGAAAGTAGTAACATGATACATTTGTAGTTCTTGCCACTGGAAAAATGGGGATCTTTGGTCAGGCGATAATCCGATTGGCTACTGTGCAAGTGAAACGCTTTTTGTCTGTTATTTTGATGGTCGGGAATATGTTACGGCCCAGATCGCAGCCTGACGGGGTGATGCATCCCATAGCAGAAAATGACACTTGAGAGTTATCTGAAAGAAATAAAAAATAACAGAGCAATTTGTAAAGTTTTCAGACATTTAAATTATTCTTAGTTCAGTTAAACAGCGATTTAAAATTTTTTTTTTATTGAAGCAAAAACATTCTTTGCGTATTTAAAGTACAAATCATAAATACATAAACGAGCAATTAGAGCCCAATTTGTGTCTATCAAAATATTATAATACATTCCATCGCTACATTAATCAATTAAATTCCTCTGTATACAAAAGGAAAGAAAGACGCTCAAAAAGTGTCATTGCATGGTCTGGTGGGTCCGGGTCTACATCCGATTCAATATCCCCCCCATCAAAGGTATCCAAGAATCTAAAGTATTCAATTTGTGGTATAACAAAAAAAATTGGTTGGTACTGTACACTGAGACGGGTTTCATACCAAAGTGTGTTCCGGAAACATTTCCATATCTGATCTCTTACCCCATGTGGTATATCTTTCCAATGTATTAAAAAAAATTGCATTAGATATATCTTTTTGCAAGGAAGCTTCTAGCCACTCCATTTTGAAAATATAATATAGTTCACTAAGGAAAAGAGAGGGTGCTGTATGGTGCAGCTAAAATTGTAATATACATTAAAAAGCTATTTTAATACAACACAAATAAAGAAAATCCCTTAAGATTCCTTGTAGAGATGAACACAATTTTTATTTGGCTACAGAACGCTGAATGTTTCGGAAGCCGGAGTTTGATTTCAAGAGATCTCCTTTGAAAACTATTATTATGTTCTATGAAGGATGGTCTTTTAATATATCCCAACTACGCAACAAAGCCAAATTTGATCACCCAATTGTCTCCATTAAGAGTATGCTAGAAATTCTGAAGAAGGCGTCTGAATGTCAAAGCAAATGCAGAACTCAAAGATGGTATCTAATGAAGGGTAAACACCAGAACGATCATGATTGGGAGCAGATCGTGAGAGGATCATATGATGGTCGCACTATCTGTTGGTGCACATGATCTGCATATGATCCGTTCACAATCCGATCTCGATCTGTACCCGGTTGAAGGGATCATTTTCAAATCATGACTGCAGCAGGTAGGATTTCCAAAACGACCAAATGACCAGCGGGGACACGCACCGGATCGGAATCGGATCTAAAACATGCCAAAACATGCCCAATACTGTACATACAAACGGTCGAAATTGCATCAAAATTGGGGGAATTGAGGCCAAATCGTTCTGGTGTGGTAGGTTGAGCATTACTCATAATTGGCCCTTTTTTATACCGCGGGATAGTTGCAAACATTTGCTCTTACTGTATCTACTCGCACATCAGAACGCATGAATAGTGTGTTAACCTGGATACACAGACAATTTTTTTTAATGATTTAGTCAATTTTGATGAGTCAATACAGCAATATGTTTGAATCGTCCGGTGGGCACACACTATTTGTCTGATTCAGCAAGGCTCGCTAAACAGCATTCACTCCTTGCCCAGCAAGCCCATAAACGCCGCCGTCCGCCCGTCCAAATGCTTGCCGCCCCCAAATATTCTCGATACCATGCAAGGGGATTTGCTCGCTCCCAGGGTCTGCACATGCTCAAATTTGGCTCCTTCCAATCTTTACAGAATCATTCCATACTGTATGTGGCAGATGATGCAGGCACCCATGAGCCATCAGCAACATCCTCAAAGTACATCATTAGCGATGGCCATGCTGCACAATGCACTATGTCCTCCAGAGACGCGCCATCGCTGCCGACATTGGCAAGTGTGTATGCACTGACCCCGCTGCCAGGTCCCTCAAGCGCTAGGTACACATCAGCTAATGCATACACAGCATAACATTCACTACAAGCTAATGGTGATGATTGGTGAACTAGTAATAAAGCATTGATTTTAAATTACTTTTAACACTCATCTAGTAGTATAAATTGTTAACATCATAAATGTCAACACCTGGAAAATGATTACATGGATACAATGTTGACATCACTGGGATGTGGGTCCAGCAGCAGAACGTGGCGTAGGTCTGGGACAGGGCACAGGTGGCAGGTGTGGCACATAACAACATCAATGTAAAGCAATTTCCAATGATTAAGATGGAAAATAACCTTAAGTAAATATGGGGCAGATGTATAAACTAGCATTAAGTACATATCTGCACTTAACGCTAGTTAACGGGGGGATTATGTTTTTTCAGCTGTACTAACAGCTCACCTAACATGTGCTAAGGACAGCCCTCTGAGTAACGCTCGGCGGGGCTGTCCCTTGCTATCCCCCCAGTAATTAGTGGTGGGGCAATGTATGACCAGCCTTCAAGGCTTTAAATCGCCCTGACCGCTTCGCCAGCTCAGGGCTAGCATTGTCCTATCCCTACAGCAGGGACAACGCTAGCCCTGCTGCTGGGCTCCGCGCTGCGCTGGAGATCTCGCTCATGCCCAGAGAGCCGGCCGGGGAGGAGAGAGGGTTTTTTCATACAATGCCCACGCGCAGCGCTGCGGGGGTAATGTTAAGGAGAGCCATGGGTGCTGGACATAACGGCTCTACTTATCGGGGGGGGGGGGGGGTGTTAATACATCAGCAGGAACCATTATTTTTAAAATGTTAAAACCATATAAATACATCTGCCCCTATACCCCTCAGAGTAAGGAGTTAGGAGTACGCAGTGGCGTCACTAGCCCTGATGGTGCAGTTTGAAAAGGTTCTTAAAAATTGGTATCGTTTCATGGGAGAGGCGTGGTTTTACATCACTCTTATCATCAGTTATTATTTGATTCTGATATATATTGATACAGTGTCCCTAGAGGAGGAGGCGGGTCCTCGGCAGTGGGGCCAAATGGGGATTCCCCCGACCCCAATAGTAAGTGCTGAGTCCCTCAGGTTGTGAGACACATTCAGAAATCCCTGCTGCCTGTGTGCATGACTTAAACACTGTTTAAGTTTTGCCAACAGAACTTAAATTCACACAAACAGGTGCTGCTGGTATCTTCCCCTCCTCATTCATTTTTATTTTAACACAGTCATTTTTTTTTTTTTTTTGCAATAGTGGGTTCTGTGATCTTTAGGGGCCCCACAGCGGTCACTGAATCACAGACATTTTGTCATAGCTGATGTCTCTTCCTTATGGTGCCCATACACTTGTGCGATTGAGTGCAATGTGACATCACGCTTCACGTTTCAGAAATCGCATCGAAAGTGTTTTTTTTGGTGCATTCGATGTGCATACAATCATACAATTTATCGCATGCCCATTGCGCCCTGAAGTTGGCTGATCAAATGCGGGTGGAGGAGGAGTTGGCAGAAAGTGAGCCCAAAACAACTCAGATCGCACATCGCAGCGCGATAAATCGAATGTGGTAAAAGCACCCACCCGATGGGATAAAAATTGAGTGCAGCACATAATAATTGATGCAACATTAGACCAGCAATCCGTGTATTTATCGCACAGATGCGGTTGAAATCGAAGGATTGTATGCAATATCAACCTAGTGTATGGGCACCCTTAGAAGTATTGGCTGTCTGATAATACAGATTCTTACAGGAGATTAAACAATTCTCATCATGTAAAAGTCAGATTTTTTTTGTTTGTACCATTGGGTGGTTATTATTAATGACACCATGGATGAATATGTTGATAATGATGATGATGATTGTCCACATTGAGTAAGATGACCATTGTTAGCCATAGATAATTCGATTACAATAAAACAGGCCGACAAGGGGGGGGGGGATAATAGTTCAAAATCGAGAAGATTACATCTGGGAAGCCATGAGACAGTTGAATGATGAGGGGACTTACAAAAAACTACTTTCAGACCCCACCCCAAAATATACTAAATCCCTAAAAATATTACTTGAGCAAGCACTTGACACAAAAATTATTACCAAAGATGAATTTTATTTTCTTCTAGTAGATTATCCAATCACTCCAGTATATTACCACCTCCCCAAGATACACAAATCCCTCACCGCACCTCCCGGTCGTCTGGTGTAGGGTCCCTTACTTCCAACCTTTCCCATTACGTTGACACTTATTTACAACAACGGGTGTCCACACTGAGGTCTCACATCAAAGACACGACCCATTTCTTAAATTTAATCAATCAAGTCAAATGGAAGGACTCATATGCATTCATGACTTTGGATGTACAGAGTCTTTATTCCAACATTCCCCACCAACTGGGTGTTGAAGCGGTGGAAAAAAGACTCCACCAAGATGGAGACCTCAGTGTGGAACATATTGATTTTCTTCTTGATTCTATTATGTTCATACTAAATCACAATTACTTTTCTTTCCTAAACTCCCAGTAATCTGCAGACTTTGGGGACAGCCATGGGGACCAGGTTCACACCCAGCTATGCCAATCTCTACATGGGGGAGGTGGAAGACCTCCTCTTGTGGGGGGGGGGGCGGCTGGGAGGCGAACCTTGTCCTCTATGGCCGGTACATAGATGATCTCTTTATTATTTGGGATGGGGATCTATCTTCTGCACTCACTTTTGTCACACACCTTAATTCTAATTTATATAATCTCAAATTCACCCACTCTTTTCACCCTAAAAAAAAAAATGGACTTTTTGGATATCAGTCTGGAAGCTAGAGATGGTAAAATTCACACCTCAAATTATAAAAAAACTGTAAACACAAATTCGTACTTGCACTATCATAGTGCACACCACCCCTCCTGGAAGAGGAATATTCCGAAAGGTCAAATGCTCCGTCTCAGACGAAATTGCTCGGATATACAATCATTTGAGTCACAGGCAACAGACCTAGCCAAATCCTTTATAACAAGAGGTTATCCTGAAAACCTAGTGAAAAATGCAATCGAAGAAGTGAGAAAATATGACAGAGACAATCTATTAGTTCCTAAAAAGAAAGCCACTGTAACCCCAAAAAAAGAAAAATATATTTCTTTTATTTCCACCTTTAATTCTCAATATAAAGAGATAAGAAATATTGTACAGAAAAATTATGACATCTTAAAACAAGACCACACCTTAAGAGAAATACTACCCACAAAACCCTCTTTTATTTTCAAAAGGAATAGAACATTAAAAACCCTGCTGGCCCCTAGCGAACTGAAAGAGACAAAATCTAACAGTAAAGAAACAGTAATAACACCAACTGCTCTGAACATGTGGTTACCGAATAAAATTCAGGGCTGTTATAAATGTGGGAGGAACTCATGTATCACTTGTGGATACATCCAAAATAAGACGAAATCGATTCCAATCGAAGGAGAAAAAAATCCCTATATGATTAAGAATTTCAAAAATTGTAATAGTGATTACGTCATTTACCTATTAACCTGCACCTGTGGACTTAAATACGTGGGTAGAACCACCAGACCCATGAGGGTAAGATTCCTCGAACATCGCAGAAATATTGTGAACAAAAACACACTACACACCGTGTCCCGCCACTTTCTTGAGTATCATAATAGTGACCCCAAATTTCTAAATATAGTGGGCATAGAACAAATTGATACCAGCAAACGGGGTGGAAATAGATTTAAGACCCTATGTACTCAAGAAATCTATTGGATATTTAAATTCAATTCTCTTTACCCAAAAGGACTAAATGATTCATTACAGCTAAATGTTGTCCTTTGACAAGTGTTCCTCTCCTTTCTGATGTTCCTTCTGCCTTTTTATCCGTATTCATGACCATCATCCTAACAATAAATGATCAGTATTTGATGACTGTGACCAACAAAACTTCAGTGAAATATGAATGCATAAAACAGATTAAATATGAATGTACATATGAGATAGCATTTAGGTCATGTCGAATACAACATTTAAAATGTTGCTCGACATGATTTGTATGTAAGAAATGAAGTCCCATATAGAGAAATTTGGAAAAAAAAACTGATGAATTCTGTATCTTTTATTATTATTATTTTTTACTATTATTATTTTTCATATAAAGTCATAAACTATATAGAAACTGATTAGGATTTTCCCTCCTTACTGATTGGTTACCCCTGATAGAAAGATTGTAAGAAACTCTCTCTTTTTTTACTGGCACTTTATATACTCTTGTTGTATTCATTTATTTATTTATCTTTTCATCTCAATATATATATAATTGTACCTGGTCCTCCGGATCCCTCCCCCATACCGAATAAATAAATAATAGATATACGATGTTGTTTTGAGAATTTTTATGCATATGTATATAATAATGTTCACAATATTGAATATTCATAAACAATTCGTATAGACCTAATTAATCTGTCTTAATGAGTCAGCGGACGATCCTATATTGAAACCTGTAATGCGTTCCAGAATCCAGGATATAAGTATCCTCTCTGCGTGTCACACGCAGGATGTGACGCACATCTCCCCATGACAACGAAGCGATGCTTCCGGAGGCTATAGATAATATCAGCCGGAAGTATCCATATCTATGACTACCTAATGCCGCGATCCCATCACTTACAAGCCGGTTATGACGTGCGCACCGTAGGATGCCGGGCGCAACGTCACTTCCGAGCAGATTAATAGCATCCGCATCCATGGCAACTAGGATGCAATACGTAACGTCACTTCCGGGCCGGCATCAATGTGATAAACTTAGTTAATATACGTTACACTTGCGATCGAGAGAATTACTCTTAGAAAACGTGCCACCCCAGTATATATTTCATCGCAGGGATAATAAAGGATACCCGATAAATCCACTAAAGGTTCCGTATGCCTAATAAAACTATGACCTGGAACTAATCGGTCCTCATATAATAGGGCACTGACCCGCAAGTGACACATACAGTTTATTTGACCCGTCTTTAAAACTCTATTTTTCTCATCTTTATTAGAATCGAAATGTGAAATAAATCTATGTTATATAGAAAGAATTGATATTACTGTCTCCGAGTAGATCTATTTTTATGTTTTTTATGTTTACTATGTTATTGAACCAATGTGCTATGCAAATGAACCTATGGGAAGTCAGGTATAAAAATGGCACCTGTAGACCTTAACAGACACCTTGACAAAGCAGTCAGTAGTACTGCGAAACGCGTTGGTGACTTACACTGTCTGGACCCTCTTTCCTTTTCACTTCAAGGACTCCCACTCCAAAGGACTGTCCTACCTGCCCAATCTTCTGATCAGGACATTTTACCATCTTGGAAGTCTCAAGCCACAATAACATCGCTGGACACCTGACCACTCGCAGCAGTGGGACTCCCGATCAGGCTAATTCCATCAATGCCATCGGTTGCAGTCCAAATTAACATCTTCAGGATACCACCAAGTGGCAAATAAGGACTATCCCATACCCCCCAGGATCAGAGCAGGTCTCATAACATCATTCATACTGGTGACTATATTGGGTCCATTCAGTCTTCCTTTATACCATATGGTTCATTTTTATTGTTCTAATTATTGTTTTATTATTGTGTGTAATAAATTTTTATACATTGTAATTCAGCGCTGCTCATTCTTATTTATTGACCATTGTTAGCCTACTGTCCAATAGAAACTTATAAATATTTCCATTTTTTTTTCTTTCAACAAGAAACAACAAAAGGCTTTCTTTTATAGCAAGTGTATGCCTTAATATACTGTAACTTGCTCATTGTTCATATTGTCTCTGATATCCCTGCATTTTGCATATGATGTTGCCATCAACAGTACATGCATCTCTCTCTCTCTCTCTCTCTCTCTCTCTCTCTCTCTCTCTCTCTCTATATATATATATACATTTATTTTAACACTCACTGGATGTTTGTTTCTCTGTTTGTTTCTTTTTAAACTATTTAAATTCAAACTGTAGTTAAGATAATCACAAAAGAGTTAAGATATTGATTTCAGTACATTGCAATACATTGCAGTACATTGCAGTACATTGCAGTACATTTGCTATCATATGCAGAGTAGATACAGCAGTTCTTGCCTCATGAATAGATTAAGAGAATTAGGGTGAGATGCACTAAGCCGTGAAAAGTGATAAAATGGAAAGTGATAAACAACCAGCCAATCAGGTCATATCTGTCATTTTTCAAACCCTGCCTGTGACATGGCAGGTAGGAGCTGATTGGCAGGTGGTTTATCACACTCCATTTTATCACTTTTCACTCTTAGTACATCTGGCCTTAATGTTCCCTCATCACAGCAGCAGTATGATTCGTGTACATTTCTAATATAATTTGAAAAATTATTTTCTATCATTCTATCAACAGTTACGTAGCGCACACATGTTCTGCAAAGCTTCACAAAGAAACTGTGGCCATTCGCACCGTTCCCTGTCCCAGTAGAGCTGACAGTTGATATTTCATGTACAGCATACACCAGGGTTCATATTCTGTCTAGAGTCACTTAACCCACCAGTATATATATTTGGATTGTGACAGCAAACCCGAGTACCCAAAAAAGCATTGTGAAACGGGTAGCCAATGGCAATAAAAAGGGTTCTTACCGGATCGTTGCCGTGTTGCTGTGCAGTGTTAATGGGTTAAACAGGTCGAGCGACCCATTTCCCCTTCACACTATGGAGGAGCTCTGAGCGCTGCCTCTTCCCCCGCACCCGATGAGGCGCCGACTCCCCGCCGCGCTCCTGGAAGAAGTCACTGAGGGGATGTGAACATCCCAAAATGCAGGGAGCCGCTGGGACTGAACCGTTTTAAAGTCCCGGTGCGACACTGCATTTTGCAATGTGAAAGTAGTATGACGGTACTTCCAGAAATAACACCAACCATGCTGCTATTGGTATGCATTTAAAATCCCGGTAGTCAGGATGCCAGCTGATGGAATCCCGGTGCCGGAATCCCAACTGCCACCAAAAGACCGGCAACATGGATCATAATGCCGACGCTGGAATCCCAACAGCTGTCATCTAGATCGAAAGCATGTAAGCGGTGTCGTAGCATTAGGCCGGTTAGGTTTAGGCACTAGGGAGGATATAGGATTAGGGCTGGAGGAGAGGGGTTTAGGCAATTAGGAAGGGGGGGGTAGTGTCAGATTACAAGACAGGAGTGTTAGGCACTAACGAGGATAGAAAAGCTGCTGGAGGCAGGGTTGGGTTGGGCTGCAAGCAGGGAGGGTTAGAGGGAAGCTTTCGCTGTCGGGATCTTCCATTACAGTATCCCCTGCAAATAACGGTACTGTTTACCTAGAACGGTGCCCACGATTTTGATCATAGGCATCGCAAGGTAAAAAATTGCGTCGGTCGCATCGCATGCGGCAAAAAAATTGCATGCGATGCGACCGACGCGATTACCGCATTTTACATAGGGAACAATGTTAAATGGGTCAATTGACCCGATTTAACATAGGGAACAATGTTAAATGGCCCACAGACCCCAAATAGCCACCCTGGGCCCCCCCAATTGTTAACGCCACCCCATGATCAACGTGAACCCGAAGGGTGGCGAGCGCAGCGAGCCCGCGAGGGGCGGCGGTACGCGTCCTCCGACCTTTTCATACCCCCACTATTCACGTCGGCGTGGAGAATAGAAAGTGTGGCGAGCGCAGCGAGCCACCGAGCCCGAAGCGTGGCGAGCGGATGCGGATACCTGTGAAGCCCGCGAGGGGACGCGGATACCTGTGAGGCCAGCGAGCCACGCTTCGGACTCGGTGGCTTGCTGCGTTCGCCACACTTTCTATTCTCATCTCCACGCCGACGTGGATAGTGGGGGTATGAAAAGGTCGGAAGACCCGTACTGCCGCCCCTCGCAGGCTCGCTGCGCTCGCCCCGCTTCGGGTTCACGTTGATCGTGGGGTGGCGTTAACAATTGTGGGGGCCCAGGGTGGCTATTTGGGGTCTGTGGGCCATTTAACATTGTTCCCTATGTTAAATCGGGTCAATTGACCCATTTAACATTGTTCCCTATGTAAAATCGCGGTAATAGCGTCGGTCGCATCGCATGCGATTTTTTGGCCGCATGCGATGCGACCGACACGATTTACATTTTAACACGGTTTTTCTATGTAAAATCGCGGGCATCGCATCAGTCGCATTGTATGCCATTATAATGGCATGCGATGTACATGCGATGCCCGCGATGGGCGCCCTTCTAGGTAAAGAGTACCCAAATAACTACTACACAAATGACGAGATAAAATAAATGATTAAACAAAATCATTTTAAACTATGCTGCAGAACCTGCATTTTATTACAGAACATACAATTGGGACACTTTTACATTCATTACAAGAATGGATAGTTTACAAACTGCATTTTTACTCCTACAGTATTTTCGTACAAATACTTATCATCGTTATCACTTTGTTTGCAAACAATTCGACGAGTCCCCGTGAAGGATTCCGCTACAAATTCCACAAATCAGTCGCATCTTCTCTATTTCAAACTGGTGAGTGCTATAATAACATCAATTGTTGTTTTTACAAATTGTAGTTGTCTAACAAAGAGAACACATATTAAATTATCTGCAGAGCCCCGAAGCCTATAAAGGCATCTTCTTCCACAAGTCAGAGCCAGCTGGTGAGTGCAACCTGTAACAGAATAATGCAATGTTTACAAAGTACTTAAAATGTAACATGTTGGGTCTGAATCCACTCATCCTGCCTATGTAACATGTACTATTTTTATGATATTGGGCAGTAAAAGTAAGGAGTGACTGGCAAATGGATAATGTTCTACAGGTGTCTACTAATCAGCCCATATGTGATCCTGTACAGTGGCGTAACTACAATTTGTGTGCTCCTCCCCCCACCTAAAATTTGTGCATCCCCCCTCCCCACTCACCGTTGTACCTGCCGCCGCCCAGTCCATTGCTGCTCCCTCCGTTCCTGGCTCGCCAGGACCAGCAGATCCTCCTATTAGAATGTCATTTGCAATATGGCCGCCGCCTTACAGCAGACTGTTATGTAGGATGCAAGAGGAGGTCATCCTTAATAACCGTCTGCTGTGAGGAAGGTGGCCATTTTGCAAGTGACATTCTAACAGGAGCGTGCCGGGACTGCAGACATGATGCTCTGCTGGTCTTGGCGGGCCGGCATCAACGGATTCAGTGGCGGCAGTAACAATAGCTTCCGGAGACCCCACTGCACCTAGTGCCTCCAAGCCAGCGCGGGGTCTGCGGATTTATAGTTACGCCAGTGTTTCTATATATCAAGCTGAAAAAACAAGTGACTGTGTTAACTGAGGACTAAATATTGAACACTGAATTCATTGTTTCAGTTTTAATGTACCTTTAGATTTGAACACAATCATGTTGTATCTTAGGTTATGGAAAAACAGTTGACAGTCAATAGGTCAACACCAAAAAGGTCGACATGCTCACAGTCAACATAGGCAAAAGGTCGACACGAGCAAAATATCAGCATGGAAATGATCGACACATGAGTTTTTCATGAAGTTTTTGTGTCAATTTGTAGATTTCAGCAATCAAACTCCAAATTAGTGTACTACCTCCCCTCACATGGCTTGCTTTGTTTGCCATGCTCCAAGCAAGGTCAATGAGGTCAGACCACATAGCTGACCTCATTGGCTTTGTGGTCTGACCTCATTAAATGTGTAGATTAAGCTCAGCTTGAGTGACAGCTCATCAGAGCTCAGCCAAACAGGCAAGCACTACTACTTGGCACTCCCTGATTGGCTGCTGGGTCCTCTAATTGTCAGAAGTCACCTGGGGACACGGCAGTCATGCAAAGGGAACCCATGTATTGTCTGGTTCCAGTGGTGTAAATACAAGTTTTGCAGTAAAGTTAACCCCCACCCTGCCTTACTCCTCTAAAAGCCGCTTCTGTAGGTTCCCACACCTTTTTCTGCGGTCCCAGCTCCAGCTTCTAATGAAAAGGACCATCACAAATTGTCCGCCCCATACAGCAGACAGTTTTTGAGACTGATCCGTGTGCTTTGGCAGTGGTTAGCTGTCGGCAAAGTCATCAGCCAACACAAATCACTTCACCATCTGAAAATATGGATCCAGAGAACACGGCAGCTTAGTAAATAAGCTGCTTTTTCTCACACAAAACATCACCTATACCATTTGTAACCAGTCAAGTTGCTACTCAGCCGAGTAAAATTTACCTATTCAATTATTTTCTCTTATATACAGAATGAGAGTTAGATGCACCTCTTGAACAAACACAGTCTCTCTCTTCTACTGAACAAAGGGATGGAAAACTTGTCACCATAGCTATGTATGATGTGACTAGAGGAGCAGAGAGGGGAAAGAGGCAGGTGCAAAGTACTGTACCTAGGCCCAGGCCTGTCTATGGGCTATAGAGTGCTACAACCATGCCCACCTCTGTAATATTTTAGTAGGCCCAGATGTGATATCTCCTCCATGACAAGAAGAGAAGCAAAAAACATGTTGAGGTACAGAGATACAGGGGTACTGTAGATTTATTAAGCCTGGTGAAGTGATAAAGTTGCCAGTGAAAACACACCAGCTAATCAGATCCTGCCATTTTTTCAAGCCCAGCCTGTAACTTGACAGTTAGGCATTGATTTACTGATACTTCATCTTGGTCCAAGCTACATAAACCAAGTGGAATTGTACCAAATGAAGTGAATTCAGACACCCAATAAAACTAGTAAAAAAGCAGCTGGAGAAACTGAATGTTTTACAGAATATGGGAACACAACATTTTGCCAACGATACCAAACATGCTGTATAACACTGAAAGAATGCAAGGGAAAATGGTACTGGTACTCACCAAAAGGTAGATGTTTCAATATTTATGCAAGCTCCCATGCTCTGGATACATCTTTGAATACTTATTTTATCCATTTTTAAAATTACTTCATGAATTTCTTCTTCTTTACGAAAAGAAGTGCATCTATGCCAGTGTGTTCGTGCAGTGATGTGTGTATCTTTCATTGCAGAGTAGGGGAGTAGCTTCTGGGCTGTTCTACTAAAGATGGCCACACTGTGAAGGTGACCTTACATTGACACGGTTGTTCCCCAATGCTGTCACAATGTATGGTCACCTGGCCACACTGTTCGGGTGACCTTAAAATGTCACGGCTGTTCCCCAATGCCATCACACTATGCCCTGGACTTCAGTCACCATCTCCTTGTAATTGTTGGGCTTGACGCCAGGCTGCTCAGATACGGGGAGTTTGCAGTATTCAGTCAGCATATGTCATTCTTTATGGAGAAACCCTTCAATGACTAACTTGAGAGCCTTTAGGTGGTCGTTGAATAGCTTCATGGTGGAGAGTCCGATCAGGAGGATTCCCCATAACTGGCAGAACAGCAGAGTGAATGCAAGATCATATCATTGGAGGAAGTTGGAGTCAGGTGTGTGACCCTGCCTGGATGTATGGGGCAGACTATTTAGCACATTATAACAGCTGTACTGTATGTCGGAATCTGTATCCGTATTGAAAATATATATATATACTGTATTATAAGCACAGTAAAATACATGGCAAACATATTTATATCCACTATACATGTGTATTGTTATTTATGATGGGTAGATGTATATTCTGTGAGATACAGTGCTTGTGTCATATAGCCTATATATCTAGTTTGTTTGATAAGGTTTTTCTTAAACCTGATATGTTTTTGTGTGTGTGTGTGGGGGGGGGGTCCATATATGTGATATACGTAATGCCACCACTAGGTGTGTCGTTGTGCTCTGCTTGTTGCATTTAACCACCTAAGACATGGTTAGGGTAAGGCTTAGAGTGAAAATACTTACCGGGATCCGAGGGAATTTTGACTGTTGGTCCTCTGCCTGCGGATAAGGGTGTAAGTGAATAAAACCATTTTTTTAACATAAATATGTATGTTTAAGAACCAACTTTCTTATTTACCTGATTATAATTTATCTGTGCCTTACCAGGTATGTCATCCGCTTGTTGAGGTCCTTGGTGAAGAATTGTCAACCATTAGATTGAGCGCTTCTGGTGAAGCAAATATTCTTTGTCTCATGCAGTCCATTGTATCCAGCTGAGGGGATTATGGTCTGTAAGAACAGAGAACTCTGCCCATACTAGTACCTCTTACTCAGTGGTGGTATATGCCATTGTACGATTGACTAGCTTCTGGGAAAAATGTGTTACATGGTGCACTTGTCCATCCATCCCAGTTTGGCTCAATATAGTTCCTAATTCTCAACTGGAGACATCTGTATGCACAATGAGTCAACATTGGAACATTGGTTAGTGGTGGCTGTTATAGTGGTTTGGGATAGATGTCTTTCAACCCACACTCACAGTTCAATTGTTTCTTAAGAGATGGTAGCTCCAGCTACCCATTACACCCCACGTAGGCTTAGATGCCAACCGTGGCACTCTAAAACAACAAGACAACTACGAAATCAGTCACGTAAAGTAGAACGCCAATGGCGTAAATCTCGTAATATTACTGATTTCCTCACATATAAGACTAGCTACCACTCCTACTGCAATGCTTTGGACACGGCCAAACAAACATACTACCAATCTTTCATCTGTTCTCATGCCACCAACCCTAAGCGACTTTTTAACACCTTTAAGTCTCTTCTGTACCCTCCCCCTCCTCCCACACCGGCTACTATCAGTGCACAAGAACTTGCCTCCTACTTTAAGGACAAGATTGATAACATCCGAGATGAAATGGTATGCTCTTCCACAACCTCTAACCCTCTCTCTTCCACACCTGAACCCTCTGGCACTTTCTCTTCATTTGAGCCCACAAATGAAAAGGAAGTATCTGCACTCTTCTTATCCTCCTACTCTACTACCTCTCCTCTTGATCCTATACCTGCACAAGTCATTAAAAATCTATCTCCTGTGCTTATTCCAACCTTAACTAAAATCTGCAATCTCTCTCTTGCTACTGGTACTTTTCCGTCTCTTCTCAAACATGCAGTGATTACTTCCATTCTGAAAAAACACAATTCTGACCCTAACTCTCTCTTTAACTATCGTCCTATCTCTCAGCTCCCATGCCTCTCCAAGCTACTCGAGAGACTTGTCTACTCTCGCCTAACAAACTTTCTTAACTCTAACACCCTGTTAGACCCGCTTCAGTCAGGCTTTCGCTCTCAACACTCCACTGAGACAGCACTGACTAAAGTGGTGAATGATCTGGTAACAGCTAAGTCTAAAGGCCATTACTCACTGCTTATTCTTCTAGATCTTTCTGCTGCATTTGACACTGTGGATCACACTCTCCTTTTACAAACACTACACTCCCTAGGTCTTAATGATACAGCCCTTTCCTGGTTCACATCTTACCTATCTGATCGCTCTTTCATTGTTCGCTTCTCTGACTCTACTTCCTCTTCACTACCTCTGTCAGTCGGAGTTCCGCAAGGCTCAGTCTTAGGTCCTCTGCTTTTCTCAATCTATACCTCCTCGCTTGGCAAACTAATCAGCTCTTTCGGATTTCAGTATCACTTGTATGCGGATGATACTCAAATCTATCTATCAACCCCAGAGTTGTCACCAGTGGTTTTGGGCCGAGTCTCTGAATGTCTCTCTGCCATCTCATTTTGGATGTCTTCTCGCCAACTCAAACTCAATATTTCCAAAACTGAATTACTTTTATTCCCGCCAACTAAGAACAGTTACCATCCTGATATCTCCATCACTGTTGACAACTCGACAATCTACCCTACCCCACAAGCTCGTTGCTTAGGGGTCACCCTCGACTCTGACCTGTACTTTGTTCCCCACATTCAATCTGTCTCCAAATCATGTTACATGCATCTAAAAAACATATCCAAAATACGACCGTATCTCACACAAGACACTACTAAATCTCTTATCCATGCACTCATTATATCCCGAATTGATTATTGCAATATTCTCCTAACTGGTCTTCCCAAGAACAGACTCTCACCACTACAATCCATTTTAAATGCTGCTGCTAGGCTGATCTTCCTTGCAAGACGCTCATCGTCTGCTGATCCTCTCTTCCAGTCCCTCCATTGGTTACCTGTATCTTACCATATTCAATATAAAACCCTTCTACTTGCATGTAAAGCTATTACCCATACTGTACCAGCATACTTATCACTTATAACAAAATATCTCCCATTTCGACCACTCCGCTCTGCACAAGATCTGCGTCTCATGTGAACGGATCACTAGTCCCATTCACTATTACAGGACTTTCATCGGGCTGCTCCCATCCTATGGAATGCCCTTCCATGCACAATAAGACTCTCCGCTAGCCTCCAAACTTTCAAGCGTTCCCTGAAAACTCACCTCTTCAGGCAAGCCTATCATATTTAAGTACCACACGCATAACCCTCTGAGGCACTTATGTATTATATAGCTTCCCTTCTGGACTTGTAACTTGGTGGGACTGCTATGCTATTACTGATGCCTGTCCTTGTGTTTCCCTGCTATATCCCTATAGATTGTAAGCTTGCAGCAGGGCCCACTAACCTTCAGGTCTGTCTGTTGTTACCCAGTTTGGTTTATCACTGTCTGCTATTGTAAAGCGCAACGGAATCTGCTGCGCTATATAAGAAACTGTAAATAAATAAATAAATAAGAGATAGCATAGAAATTGCCCAATATTTAAAAGGACACCGCTTTTCATAGCAAGACATGACTATTAAATGCTTGTCCTTTTTAAATATCGAGCAAAAACACAATCAGAGGTTTCGGGTTTTAACCCCTTCACGACATTTGACGTATATATACGTCATGGCCGGGAAGTACTTCCCGACACATGACGTATATATACGTCATGACTTTAAACTGTCACTGCGTCTCGAGACGCAGTGACAGAGGGACGATGTCTGCTGTCCCTGACAGCAGACATGTCCCTGCATGCCCAGGGGGGGCTGCGATGTCGCCCCCCCGTCGGCGATCGCTGTGATTGGCTGTTCAGTGTGAACAGCCATTCACAGCGTTTTCCTGTGTTACCAGCGAATCAGACGCTTGGTAACACAGGTGTCAATCACCGCCGGGCGTCAGGGGGCATGAGGGGGTCATCGGTGACGATGACACCTCACCCCACCCTCACCCCACCTGCCCCCAAGGCTGTGATTGGTCCGTGGGACCCACGGACCAATCACAGCCAAGGCGCGACATTTAAACTAACGGTGACTGCGCTGCAGACGCCATTCCGGTCTGGAATAGCGTGCAGAGCGGTCACCGTGCCTATCTGCCGTGATACTGACCTGATCCTTGCTAATACTTACCTGATCCTTGCAAATACCTTACCTGATCACTTGATAACTGCTTGTAGCGTGCTGGACGCTTCCTGGATCTGACTTCCTGAGACTTCCTGCTGCTGCTGCAGTGTGATAGAGAGATAGAGAGATAGAGAGAGAGAGATAGAGAGAGATAGAGAGATAGTGACAGAGAGAGCTATATTTTGTGTCTGCTACCCCCCCCTTTTTGGGGGTGCAGGGGTTTTTTATATATAAATAACTGTCACTGCTGCTGCTGCAGTGTCATAGTGATAGATAGTGATAGATAGTGAGAGATAGTGATAGATAGTGATAGATAGTGAGAGATAGAGAGATTTGTGTCTGCTACCCCCCCTTTTTGGGGGTGCAGGTTTTTTTTTTATATATATAACTGTCAGTGCTGCTGCTGCAGCAGAGGCGTAGCGAGGGTGGCTCTGGCGGAGCACCAGCTCCGGGCGCAGGAAGATCAAATGGCACCGGAGCCGTGCCTGCATCGCGTCCTAGCCCCGCACCGCCAGCCGCCCTACCTGCTCCCCCAGCCGCTCCCGCCTCCCCGCTTGTCGGCCGGGTGACAAGCAGGGCGCCGCCAGCCCTACCTGCTCTGCCACCCGCTCAGCATTTACCGCTGTGCCGGGGCCCGGGTGACATGCAGGGCGCCGCCAGCCTTGCACTTCCCTGTACCGCGAGTCAGTGAAGGAACCGCCGAGTTCCGTGGAGGACCTCACCCCGGCGTCTGCAGCAGGACAGCCCTGGACAAAGTGCGCAGCCTGGAGCGGTGCTTGGCATCCCGGGCAGCGCTGAAGATCACAGCAGCTGGAGATCGAAGGGGGCAGATGCGCCACAACAGAGGGTAAGACTCCACATGCCCTTCTGCTGCACCACTCTGCCCTTGTTACCCCTTCCGCTGCAATACTCTGCAAATTCAGGACACATTATACGGGCTGGGCTCTCCTCTTTATCCTCCCTGCCCCGCTGTTAGTTTAATAAAAGAACTCGGAGTGGCAAACATAGGGGGTGGGCTCCCCTTCTTCTGCTGGCCTGTAATAAGGTGAATATGAGTGTATACCTGTCTGCACTGCTGCTGCCAAGGGGGAAATGGGGGTAACAACCACAACCATAATGGGGTTATTACAGCAGTGATACCCCCACAAGTGTGTAAAAGGAGTATCTACTATGGGGGTATTACACATATAACCCTCTGGGCAAGGAGCATGTGAGTCCCAATGGCAACGAGCATGAATTTCCCATGGCAACGAGCATAAAACCCCTGGCATCGAGCATGTAACTCCTGGCAACAAGCATTTAGGTAAGCCGCATTTGTCTGGCATAATATATAATAGGCATTACAGTGTGTGGCATAATGTGTAATGGGCATGATGGTGTGTGGTATAATATGTAATAAGCATTACGGTGTGTGGCATAAGGTGTAATTGGCATAAGAGTGTGTGGTATTATATGTAATGGGCATCACGGTGTGTGGTATTATATATAATGGACATTACAGTGTGTGGCATAACGTGTAATGGGCATTACGGAGTTTGGTATAACGTGTAATGGGCATTATAGCGTGTTGTGTAATGTTAGGCCACACCCCCTTTTCACTGCGCAGGAGCCTCACCTACTACAAATTGGGGGGGGGGGGGGGGCGCAAAACATGCCCTTTCTCCGGGCGCCGTGGCACCTAGCTACACCGCTGTGCTGCAGTGTCATAGTGATAGATAGTGATAGATAGTGAGAGATAGAGAGATAGAGAGAGATAGTGACAGAGAGTGATAGAGAGTGTATATTTTGTGTCTGCTACCCCCCCTTTTTGGGGGTGCAGGTTTTTTTTTATACATATAACTGTCAGTGCTGCTGCTGCAGTGTGATAGATAGTGATAGATAGTGATAGATAGTGATAGATAGTGAGAGATAGAGAGAGATAGTGACAGAGAGTGATAGAGAGTGTATATTTTGTGTCTGCTACCCCCGCCTTTTGTGCTGATCACTATATCTGAGGTGATCAGCAACTTTTTGGGGGCGCAGAGGTTTTTTTTTTTTATATATACCTGTCAGTTGCTGCCACTTGCACCAAAGGTTGTGCACCTGCTGCCCCTCACTGGTAATCAGTGTCGCATCACTGATCACCTTTTTTTTTTTTTTGTGGGTGCTGTGTGGTCTTTTTTTAATTTTTTTTTTACACACATTGTGATTTTGTGGGTGTCCTGTGGCCACTGTGCGCTGATCAGTGACGTACATCACTGATCAGCTTTTTCGGCACAGGGTTGATCTATTTTTTTTTTTTTTGATCAAATTCCTGTTGCCTTTGAGCGCTGTTCAGTGACGGACGTTACTGACCAACATCTGTGCTCAATTTTTGGCGCAGGACCTTTTTTTTTGTTTTTTTAACCCCTTCAATTTTTTTTTTTTTTTTAACCCCTTCAATTTTTTTTTTTTTTTATAAAGTATTTTTTTTTTTTTTGTATAAAGTATTTTTTTTTTCTGCACTACATACACACTACAGACTACATACCCCCCGGGTTGAAATAAAGTTTGTACCCCCCCCTACACTATACACGTGTTGAAACATTTCACTACCAGTAACACAAAAATAAAAATGTCATCCCAAATGTCATCCCAAATGTCATCCAAGTCATCCAGAAGAATGTATTCAGTGGAGGAGGCATATGCCATGCTTGCTTCTGATTCTGACACAGCCAGTGAGGCAAGCGGGGAATTTGAAGGATTCGTCTTAAGCTCCTCTTCCTCCTCTGGTGATGAGGGACCCCCTCAAAGACGCCCCCGTAGAGCAGCTGAGACCCCCCCCCCAATAATTGATCTCGTATGGACCCCACCACCAGACAATTTTGAGCCCCAGGTTCCTGAGTTTTTGGCCATGCCAGGAATCCAATTTGATTCCACAGGTCTCAGAGAAATTGACTTTTTCAAATTATTTTTCTCTGATGATTTTATAAATTTAATGGTGGACCAAACTAATTTATATGCCCAGCAGTTTATTGCTCAAAACCCCACGTCATCATTTGCTAGGTGGACCCCTGTAGATGCAGTAGAGATGATGACGTTTTGGGGTCTGGTGTTTCATATGGGCATAGTAAAAAAGCCACAAATTAGGCAATATTGGAGTACAGATGTTCTGTACAGCACCCCATTTTACCGTATGGCCATGACTCGGACTCGTTTTGAGGCAATCCATAAATTTATACATTACACCGATAATGCACAGTGCCCACCCAGAGATGATCCCACCTTTGACAGGCTATTCAAAGTCAGGCCGGTCATTGATCATTTCAGTGCCAAATTTGCAGAGCTATACATCCCTGATAAATGTATTAGCATCGACGAGTCCCTTATACATTTTAAAGGAAGGGTTAAATTCCGCCAGTACCTTCCCAGTAAGAGGGCAAGGTATGGCATAAAAATGTATAAGCTGTGTGAAAGCACCACAGGGTACACCCACAAGTTTAGGGTATATGAAGGGAAGGATTCAAGAATTGAACCGCCAGAATGCCCCCCCTCCCTCGTAGGTGTTAGTGGAAAAATTGTCTGGGATTTAATGCACCCCTTCCTGGATAAGGGTTATCACCTCTATGTGGATAACTTTTACACCAGCATCCCCCTGTTTAAGGCCCTTGGTTCAAGAGGTACAGCAGCTTGCGGTACTGTGCGTAAGAACCAAAGAGGCCTCCCAAAAACGCACATTGCCCAAGTAATGAGAAGGGGTGAAAGCAGGGGAATATGCACCGAAAATATGTTGTTGGTCAAATATAAGGACAAGAGGGATGTCCTTATACTGACAACAATTCATGGAGACAGTACCACCTCCATCCCTGTACGAGGTACCAGTACCCACACCTCAAAACCAAATTGTATCCTAGATTACAATAAGTACATGGGCGGAGTGGATCTTTCAGATCAGGTACTGAAGCCGTACAGTGCCCTGCGGAAAACAAATATCTGGTACAAGAAGCTGGCTGTGTATATCATCCAGATGGCACTGTATAACGCTTACGTGCTATTCCG
The DNA here is from genome assembly GCF_055691185.1 of Crinia signifera. Lineage (NCBI taxonomy): Eukaryota > Metazoa > Chordata > Amphibia > Anura > Myobatrachidae > Crinia > Crinia signifera. The sequence continues at coordinate 33,834,166 of NC_139226.1, forward strand.
TTCTACCGGCCAGAGGGGGACATTTATGCACTTTCAAGAGGAAGTCATAAAGGGCCTAATATTTGGGAACCAGCAGGCAGAGGGCCCCAGTACTTCTAGTACTGGCCCCCGTATTGTACCAGGGCAGCATTTTCCCAACGAAATCCCCTCCACTGCAAGAAAGGGCAGGACACAAAAAAGGTGCAAAGTTTGCTATAAAAAGGGAATAAGAAAGGAAACTATTTTCCACTGTGAAACTTGCCCCGACAAACCCGGCCTATGTATAAAGGAGTGTTTCAAAATATACCACACATCTATGGATTATTAGGTTCATCATTTCACCGTGCTTCGGGGGTCTTGCTAATGCCACATAGCACCCACCATTCATTCCACCAGAATCTGAGCTGCAAAATCCAAAAATCACTCCTTCCCTTCTGAGTCCTGCCATGCACCCAACTGGTATTTTTTGGTCACATGTGAGGCATTGCCGTACTCTGGAGAAATGGGGGCACAGATTTTGGGGTGCTTTGTCTCCTTCATTCCTTATGAAAATGAAAAATTTTGAGCCAGAACTGCATTTTTGTGTAAAAAAATGTAATTTTTCATTTTCACTGCCCAGTTGTATCAAAATTGGTGAAACCCCTGGGGGTTTGAAATGTACACTATACCCCTAGATGAATTCCCTGAGGGGTGTAGTTTGCAAAATGGGGTCACTTGTGGGGAGGTTCCACTGTATTGGTAATGCAACATGGCACCCACCATTCATTCCACCAAAATCTGTGCTGCCAAATCCAAAAATCACTCCTTCCCTTCTGAGTCCTGCCATGCACCCAACTGGTATTTTTTGGTCACATGTGAGGCATTGCCGTACTCTGGAGAAATGGGGGCACAGATTTTGGGGTGCTTTGTCTCCTTCATTCCTTGTGAAAATGAAAACTTTTGAGCCAGAACTGCATTTTTGTGTAAAAAAATGTAATTTTTCATTTTCACTTCCCAGTTGTATCAAAATTGGTGAAACCCCTGGGGGTTTGAAATGTACACTATACCCCTAGATGAATTCCCTGAGGAGTGTAGTTTGCAAAATGGGGTCACTTGTGGGGGGGTTCCACTGTATTGGTAATGCAACATAGCACCCACCATTCATTCCACCAAAATCTGTGCTCCAAAATCCAAAAATCACTCCTTCCCTTCTGAGTCCTGCCATGCACCCAACTGGTATTTTTTGGTCACATGTGAGGCATTGCCGTACTCTGGAGAAATGGGGGCACAGATTTTGGGGTGCTTTGTCTCCTTCATTCCTTGTGAAAATGAAAAATTTTGAGCCAGAAGTACATTTTTGTGTAAAGAAATGTAATTTTTCATTTTCACAGCCCAGTTGTACCAAAATTGGTGAAACCCCTGGGGGTTTGAAATGTACACTATACCCCTAGATGAATTCCCTGAGGGGTGTACTTTGCAAAATGGGGAGACTTGTGGGGGGGTTCCACTGTATTGGTGCTTTGGGAGTCTTGCTAATGCAACATGGCACCCACCATTCATTCCACCAAAATCTGTGCTGCCAAATCCAAAAATCACTCCTTCCCTTCTGAGTCCTGCCATGCGCCCAACTGGTATTTTTTGGTCACATGTGAGGCATTGCCGTACTCGGGAGAAATTGGGGCACAGATTTTGGGGTGCTTTGTCTCCTTCATTCCTTGTGAAAATGAAAAATTTTGAGCCAGAACTGCATTTTTGTGTAAAAAAATGTAATTTTTCATTTTCACTGCCCAGTTGTACCAAAATTGGAGAAACCCCTGGGGGTTTGAAATGTACACTATACCCCTAGATGAATTCCCTGAGGGGTGTACTTTGCAAAATGGGGTGACTTGTGGGGGGGTTCCACTGTATTGGTGCTTTGGGAGTCTTGCTAATGCAACATGGCACCCACCATTCATTCCACCAAAATCTGTGCTGCCAAATCCAAAAATCACTCCTTCCCTTCTGAGTCCTGCCATGCGCCCAACTGGTATTTTTTGGTCACATGTGAGGCATTGCCGTACTCGGGAGAAATTGGGGCACAGATTTTGGGGTGCTTTGTCTCCTTCATTCCTTGTGAAAATGAAAAATTTTGAGCCAGAACTGCATTTTTGTGTAAAAAAATGTAATTTTTCATTTTCACTGCCCAGTTGTACCAAAATTGGTGAAACCCCTGGGGGTTTGAAATGTACACTATACCCCTAGATGAATTCCCTGAGGGGTGTACTTTGCAAAATGGGGTGACTTGTGGGGGGGTTCCACTGTATTGGTGCTTTGGGAGTCTTGCTAATGCAACATGGCACCCACCATTCATTCCACCAAAATCTGTGCTGCCAAATCCAAAAATCACTCCTTCCCTTCTGAGTCCTGCCATGCGCCCAACTGGTATTTTTTGGTCACATGTGAGGCATTGCCGTACTCGGGAGAAATTGGGGCACAGATTTTGGGGTGCTTTGTCTCCTTCATTCCTTGTGAAAATGAAAAATTTTGAGCCAGAACTGCATTTTTGTGTAAAAAAATGTAATTTTTCATTTTCACTGCCCAGTTGTACCAAAATTGGTGAAACCCCTGGGGGTTTGAAATGTACACTATACCCCTAGATGAATTCCCTGAGGGGTGTACTTTGCAAAATGGGGTGACTTGTGGGGGGGTTCCACTGTATTGGTGCTTTGGGAGTCTTGCTAATGCAACATGGCACCCACCATTCATTCCACCAAAATCTGTGCTGCCAAATCCAAAAATCACTCCTTCCCTTCTGAGTCCTGCCATGCGCCCAACTGGTATTTTTTGGTCACATGTGAGGCATTGCCGTACTCTGGAGAAATTGGGGCACAGATTTTGGGGTGCTTTGTCTCCTTCATTCCTTGTGAAAATGAAAAATTTTGAGCCAGAACTGCATTTTTGTGTAAAAAAATGTAATTTTTCATTTGCACAGCCCAGTTGTATCAAAATTGGTGAAACCCCTGGGGGTTTGAAATGTACACTATACCCCTAGATGAATTCCCTGAGGGGTGTACTTTGCAAAATGGGGTGACTTGTGGGGGGGTTCCACTGTATTGGTGCTTTGGGAGTCTTGCTAATGCAACATGGCACCCACCATTCATTCCACCAAAATCTGTGCTGCCAAATCCAAAAATCACTCCTTCCCTTCTGAGTCCTGCCATGCGCCCAACTGGTATTTTTTGGTCACATGTGAGGCATTGCCGTACTCGGGAGAAATTGGGGCACAGATTTTGGGGTGCTTTGTCTCCTTCATTCCTTGTGAAAATGAAAAATTTTGAGCCAGAACTGCATTTTTGTGTAAAAAAATGTAATTTTTAATTTTCACTGCCCAGTTGTACCAAAATTGGTGAAACCCCTGGGGGTTTGAAATGTACACTATACCCCTAGATGAATTCCCTGAGGGGTGTACTTTGCAAAATGGGGTGACTTGTGGGGGGGGTCCACTGTATTGGTGCAACATAGCACCCACCATTTATTCCACCAAAATCTGTGCTGCAAAATCCAAAAATCACTCCTTCCCTTCTGAGTCCTGCCATGCGCCCAACTGGTATTTTTTGGTCACATGTGAGGCATTGCCGTACTCGGGAGAAATTGGGGCACAGATTTTGGGGTGCTTTGTCTCCTTCATTCCTTGTGAAAATGAAAAATTTTGAGCCAGAACTGCATTTTTGTGTAAAAAAATGTAATTTTTCATTTTCACTGCCCAGTTGTATCAAAATTGGTGAAACCTCTGGGGGTTTGAAATGTACACTATACCCCTAGATGAATTCCCTGAGGGGTGTACTTTGCAAAATGGGGTGACTTGTGGGGGGGTTCCACTGTATTGGTGCTTTGGGAGTCTTGCTAATGCAACATGGCACCCACCATTCATTCCACCAAAATCTGTGCTGCCAAATCCAAAAATCACTCCTTCCCTTCTGAGTCCTGCCATGCGCCCAACTGGTATTTTTTGGTCACATGTGAGGCATTGCCGTACTCGGGAGAAATTGGGGCACAGATTTTGTGGTGCTTTGTCTCCTTCATTCCTTGTGAAAATGAAAAATTTTGAGCCAGAACTGCATTTTTGTGTAAAAAAATGTAATTTTTCATTTTCACTGCCCAGTTGTATCAAAATTGGTGAAACCCCTGGGGGTTTGAAATGTACACTATACCCCTAGATGAATTCCCTGAGGGGTGTACTTTGCAAAATGGGGTGACTTGTGGGGGGGTTCCACTGTATTGGTGCTTTGGGAGTCTTGCTAATGCAACATGGCACCCACCATTCATTCCACCAAAATCTGTGCTGCCAAATCCAAAAATCACTCCTTCCCTTCTGAGTCCTGCCATGCGCCCAACTGGTATTTTTTGGTCACATGTGAGGCATTGCCGTACTCGGGAGAAATTGGGGCACAGATTTTGGGGTGCTTTGTCTCCTTCATTCCTTGTGAAAATGAAAAATTTTGAGCCAGAACTGCATTTTTGTGTAAAAAAATGTAATTTTTCATTTTCACTGCCCAGTTGTACCAAAATTGGTGAAACCCCTGGGGGTTTGAAATGTACACTATACCCCTAGATGAATTCCCTGAGGGGTGTACTTTGCAAAATGGGGTGACTTGTGGGGGGGTTCCACTGTATTGGTGCTTTGGGAGTCTTGCTAATGCAACATGGCACCCACCATTCATTCCACCAAAATCTGTGCTGCCAAATCCAAAAATCACTCCTTCCCTTCTGAGTCCTGCCATGCGCCCAACTGGTATTTTTTGGTCACATGTGAGGCATTGCCGTACTCTGGAGAAATTGGGGCACAGATTTTGGGGTGCTTTGTCTCCTTCATTCCTTGTGAAAATGAAAAATTTTGAGCCAGAACTGCATTTTTGTGTAAAAAAATGTAATTTTTCATTTGCACAGCCCATTTGTATCAAAATTGGTGAAACCCCTGGGGGTTTGAAATGTACACTATACCCCTAGATGAATTCCCTGAGGGGTGTACTTTGCAAAATGGGGTGACTTGTGGGGGGGTTCCACTGTATTGGTGCTTTGGGAGTCTTGCTAATGCAACATGGCACCCACCATTCATTCCACCAAAATCTGTGCTGCCAAATCCAAAAATCACTCCTTCCCTTCTGAGTCCTGCCATGCGCCCAACTGGTATTTTTTGGTCACATGTGAGGCATTGCCGTACTCGGGAGAAATTGGGGCACAGATTTTGGGGTGCTTTGTCTCCTTCATTCCTTGTGAAAATGAAAAATTTTGAGCCAGAACTGCATTTTTGTGTAAAAAAATGTAATTTTTCATTTTCACTGCCCAGTTGTACCAAAATTGATGAAACCCCTGGGGGTTTGAAATGTACACTATACCCCTAGATGAATTCCCTGAGGGGTGTACTTTGCAAAATGGGGTGACTTGTGGGGGGGTTCCACTGTATTGGTGCAACATAGCACCCACCATTTATTCCACCAAAATCTGTGCTGCAAAATCCAAAAATCACTCCTTCCCTTCTGAGTCCTGCCATGCGCCCAACTGGTATTTTTTGGTCACATGTGAGGCATTGCCGTACTCGGGAGAAATTGGGGCACAGATTTTGGGGTGCTTTGTCTCCTTCATTCCTTGTGAAAATGAAAAATTTTGAGCCAGAACTGCATTTTTGTGTAAAAAAATGTAATTTTTCATTTTCACTGCCCAGTTGTATCAAAATTGGTGAAACCCCTGGGGGTTTGAAATGTACACTATACCCCTAGATGAATTCCCTGAGGGGTGTACTTTGCAAAATGGGGTGACTTGTGGGGGGGTTTCACTGTATTGGTGCTTTGGGAGTCTTGCTAATGCAACATGGCACCCACCATTCATTCCACCAAAATCTGTGCTGCCAAATCCAAAAATCACTCCTTCCCTTCTGAGTCCTGCCATGCGCCCAACTGGTATTTTTTGGTCACATGTGAGGCATTGCCGTACTCGGGAGAAATTGGGGCACAGATTTTGTGGTGCTTTGTCTCCTTCATTCCTTGTGAAAATGAAAAATTTTGAGCCAGAACTGCATTTTTGTGTAAAAAAATGTAATTTTTCATTTTCACTGCCCAGTTGTATCAAAATTGGTGAAACCCCTGGGGGTTTGAAATGTACACTATACCCCTAGATGAATTCCCTGAGGGGTGTACTTTGCAAAATGGGGTGACTTGTGGGGGGGTTCCACTGTATTGGTGCTTTGGGAGTCTTGCTAATGCAACATGGCACCCACCATTCATTCCACCAAAATCTGTGCTGCCAAATCCAAAAATCACTCCTTCCCTTCTGAGTCCTGCCATGCGCCCAACTGGTATTTTTTGGTCACATGTGAGGCATTGCCGTACTCGGGAGAAATTGGGGCACAGATTTTGGGGTGCTTTGTCTCCTTCATTCCTTGTGAAAATGAAAAATTTTGAGCCAGAACTGCATGTTTGTGTAAAAAAATGTAATTTTCCATTTTCACATCCCAGTTGTACCAAAATTGGTGAAACCCCTGGGGGTTTGAAATGTACACTATACCCCTAGATGAATTCCCTGAGGGGTGTAGATTGCAAAATGGGGTGACTTGTGGGGGAGGTTCCTAACTTTTAGCACTTATGGTGCCTAGAAACCTACATGGTGCCTAAAAAAAAATCTCATAAAAAGGAGGCTCCAAAATCAAGTAGGTGCTCCTTCTATTATGAAGCCTGTGGTTTGGTCAACGTGCACACTAGGGCCACATATAGGATATTTTTGAAAACAAAAGAATTGGGGGAATCAATTTTTAGTCACATTTCTCTAGTAAAATCTACTGTATTCGTTAGAAAAATGTATTAAAATTGAAACTCTGCAAAAAAAAAGAAATTTTGAAATTTCACCTACACTTTGTTTTAATTCCTGTGAAACACCTAAAGGGTTAACAAACTTCCAAAATGCTGTTTTGAATACTGTGAGGGGTGCAGTTTTTGAAATGGCATCATTTATGGGGGTGTCTCACATACAAGTCCCTCAAAGTCACATCAGAACTGAACTGGTCCCTAAAAAAATCAGTGTTTGAAATTTTCTTGAAAATTTGACAATTTGCTAGTCATATTTGAAGCCTCCTAGTGTCCAAAAAAATGAAAAGGAGGTTGAAATAATGATTGCAACATAAAGTAGACATATGGTCTTTGTTAGTTATTAACTATTTTGAGTGGTATGATTATTTGTCTCACAAGCAGAAAATGTGACATTTTGCATATTGCTAAATTTTCCATTTTTTCACGATATTTTGGTATTTTTCACAAAAAAACACAGACTGTATCGACCAAAATTTACCACTAACTTGAAGTACAATGTGTCACGAGAAAACAATCTCAAAATCACTGGGATAAGTAAAAGCAAAAAAAAGTTATCCCCACTTAAGTGAGACATGTCAGATTTGAAAAAAAGGGCTCTGTCATGAAGGTACAAACTGGCTCTGTCATGAAGGGGTTAAAGCCCAATGCTTCATAAGTAAACTTGCTTTTAATTAAGTCATGGGTTTAGAAATAGTACTGTATTAGGTCACAAACTTGCTGTTCTACTTTGCTGAACCAAGTAGGAGGGCTTGAGACCATTTAAGGATGGTGGTAGTAGTAGTAGTAGTAGTAGTAGTAGTAGATTTTATTTGTAAAGCATGACAAAGTGTACTGTTTGCCATCAGTATAAACATAGCAAAACAGTAAGAGGCTATAACAGCATAAACCAAAGCATGAGTTTATAGTATAAGTACAATACATTAAGATCACACCATTGACTAGGTAGGACAATGGTAGAGCAAGGTTAGGGCAACATGCTGTGCATATGCATAAGAGAATCAATTCAGCACTCTACCATAATGTACCTAATACCTAATGTATAGGTAAACAAACAGAGTTAGAGGCATTGAAGGGGAGACATACACAAAAGGCAGTAGGGATGGTGTAATGGTTAGCATTACTACCTCTCAGCACTGAGGTCATGGGTTCTATTCCCACCAAGGCCCTAACTGTGCAGAGTTTGTATTTTCTCCCCGTATTTGCGTATAGCCACTGGGTCAGGGAGGCGTGTGCCCTCGATATTATGGCACAGCCACAGCGCCGCATCGGGGGCCCTGGAATGATAGTGGAATGTGATGAGACACTGTTCGTAAAGCGAAAAAATAATGCTGGAAGAGTTTTGCCACAACAGTGGATATTTGGCGGTATTTGCAGCGAAACTGGCCAATGCTTAATGAAAATGGTGGCAAGCCAGGATGCGGACACCATGATGAACTGTATCATTCAAAATGTGGAGCCGGGCACAAATGTCTATACCGACTGCTGGAGGGCATACAGCTCTGAACAATGCAACAGGCTGGATACCAACATTTTACAGTTAACCATAGGTACAACTTCATAGATCCAACAACAGGTGTACATACACAAACTGTGGAGAGGTTGTGGGGCCAATGCAAATGGCGTAACAAGCGGCAAAGAGGTACAGCCAGGCATCAACTTCAAAGTTACCTCACAGAATTCATGTGGAAAAAGACTCTTGGATCTGAGGATCATTTCGAAAGAATTCTGGAGGCACTAAAACTGCTTCCAAAGGATGATTAGTTCTGTGTTGATTTGTTCTTTATTTCACTATTTTTAATATTTACAGTTTGTATTGTTTTAATTGTATGATCAATCATTCTTTTAATCTATATTCTTGATTATTTATCATTAATTAATGAGATTCTTCAAGTAAATCTCAGTTTCACATTTGTCTGCAGTAATCCAGACAAGACACCTGTTTCTTTTCTTTCTTAAGGAACAATATGCCCCTGGCACAGGGCCAGATTAACCCCTTCAGTGGAGGGTTTTGCTGGGGCAGGACAAACCTACTAGGGCAGGTTTGTCCTGCCCCAGCAAAACCCACCACAGATCATTAGCAGCCCCCCCCCCCCTCCCCACCTTCGCTCCGGCGTTTGTACGCCGCTTCCCCCTGCCGCCTGTCAGTTATTACACAGACAGCAGGCTCAGGGATGTTTCGTCAGGGGTTAGAACAGCTCCAGCGTACGATCACCGGAGCACAGGTGATTGGGGGGGGGGGCTGGGGGGTGCAAGGGGGGGGGCTCAAGAGGTGGTGCGCCAGTGGTGCACACCTGGACACCACTGGCGCACACCTATTTCATATTTCTGGTATGCCCGGAAATGGGTACTTGTGTATTATCACGGCGCCCACCTTTTCCATCGTAGTGCATTGTACAACCAAAAAATCGTGTCACCTTGCATCGCAATGCCGTGGGGGCGCGCATCTCATTGCACACATCGCACCCAGAAAATCGGTGCATGTATGGGCACCATTAGAAGTGGGTTTTGTCTACTGTACTAGTTTTACATATGTGTAAAAATAAATGTTAGTGCCCCATAGCGGCAGTGGCTTTGAAAGAGGAGGGGCACATCTGCCTATTCTCTTGGAACAGCTAGACGGTTCCTGAAAATCAGGTGGAGCTCCTGCCCCCCTAGGAAACTTGGTAGGTCCACCAGATTTGCTCACACCCTGCCACTTACAGATTAAAGTGTGTGTATGTGGGTGGGGGCCATGATGTGATTTGCGCTCTGACACCACACCCCCACCGACAAGCTGTTCTGATGCGTCTCATCCCCAGCCCGCCCACTTTTCAAGGCAACACCCCACGCATCGACCTAAGGACCATTTCTACGTAAATGAATATAATCTGCATAATAAAAGGCGATTATACCAGGCCATAGCCGTATATCCCATCATTGTTTGTGGTATATTTTCCAGATTTACTCCAGTACCTGGTTTTTGCATAGTTCCTGCAAAGTCAATGCATTCTGTTTCATTCCCTCTGCATCTGATATATCCAGGGCTGTGACAGTCATTGGTCTCATTCTTGTGACAGATAGGGCAAAGTCTCCCATTTTCAGTTTCATTATAAGGAGGAACTGGGGGAAAACAATAACGCAATGTACTGTAAGTTATTTGCATTTTACATTTAGAAATAAAGTCATCAATGTGTAAATTAAAATTGTTTTATCAAGACATACTGTACTTTTTATTGTGACGGAAGCGCTAAGATAAAAATAGGATCAAGCTTTGTGCTTAGTTTGTAATCTCTATTATGTCTGATATTTTGAATTTGCTCAGTACACAGTATAATATAGTTCTGGTCCTTGTATCAGCCATTGTCTTCATGTTCATGTCCAATAACATCCTGTAATCTTTGGACCCACCAGTGGCAGCTCCAGAGATAAGGTAACATCACAGTCCAACATTCAAATAGGTAATCCATATTAACTACCACCAGATACACCGCCAAACATCACCAGCTGGGACTAAATGGCAGTTGGTGTGGCTCCTCTATATGAATTTTGGACTGCACTGCAACCAGTGGTGCTGCGATAGCCCCCACAGACAAAGCGGTGGCTTGGGGAAGCTGGAGGCTGGTTATGCAAATTCCATGCAGTCTGGCCATCCTCTTGGAAATCTGCTGAAAACGTTCCATGAAAAATGTCCACCACCAAGTAGCAAAGTACAGATGTTCGGTGCTTTGCACATGTGATTGACCCAGTCTGCAGTCCTTTATCAGCAGGAGGGGAGGTGTTGGCCTCAGTTTCACAAATGAAGGTGCGTTGCCTTCATTTTAAGGGACTGCCAAGGCTAGTGCCTCCCCTGTCATAAATCATGAAAAAATACAAAAATTATATTTATAACACATACTGTGTTATAAATATCTAATTTGTATTTTTCTTTTTATAATTTATGGCATGAGACGATGTGTGAAGGCTGGGAGGCAACGGGAGCTGTGCCTCCAGCTGACAGATGAAAACTGTCAGCAGCGGGCGACGGGGATAAGTTGAGGGCACAAAAAGAGGCTGTAAAGCCCATTAAAAAGCAACTGGGAAGCGGCACCTACACATCTGCCTCAGTGACAGGGATGTGCAGCCCCTGTTACTGAGGCAGATGTGATTGGACAGCGGATCAGTGTGTCACACACACACTGACAGACTGATACACTGTCACACGCAGCTGGGTCAGAGGCTGCTGGACCCACTAATGTAATTGCAGTCTGAGCTAGCCCAGGAGATCGGGGACCTGGCTGCCAAGAGCGAGCTGTTCCTGGGGCATAAGCATGGCCTGGAGAGGAGCCTGGACACTCAGCGACACCAGTGATAATGTGCAGTGCTGGGAGCGGAGGGTGGCCGGGGAACTGGTGTGGGACAGGCTCCAGGAGGAGTTGTATTGCCTGCAGTGTCACAGAGAGTGGGAGGAGCGGGTACAGTTTACCCGGCATATTAGGGTGGCCTGGCTCACCTCACGCCTCCTCTCGCAGCCGTGGCCAGCTCTCATCATGCTCATGCTGCGGCAGTTGTATCTCTGGACCCCACTGGGAGGACTGGCTCCCCTCCCTCCTCCTGCCACTGCAGCCTGGGCCGGCTGTATGCCCTCCGCCGGGTGGCATGGCTGTCCTCCCTCCTCCCACCGCTGGAGCCCTGGTAGGCTTCAAAGGTATGAAGTAATGCTTCAAGTCACACTGTCACTCTCCCCATCCCCCACTCTCACCCTCCCCACTATCACTCTCCCCCATCCCCCACTGTCACTCTTCCCACTGTCACACTCCCCCATCCCCCACTGTCACTCTCCCCCCATCACCCGCTGCCACTCTCCCTGCTATCACTCTCCCCCATCCCCTGTTGTCACTCTCCCCCATCCGCCGCTGTCACTCTCCCTGCTATCACTCTCCTCTAATCCCCCCGCTGTCACTCTACCCGCTTCCCTGCTGTCACTGTCCCCACAAGCACCTGCCTCCCCTGACACTAACCTCACCGCACATCACTGCGTAGATGGAGCAGTTGAAGCTGACAAACAGGTCCTAATTCTGCATGAATTGCTAAATCAAATAGTTTCCTCCCAGAAAGAAAAATCAAAAAGCATGATACATACACAAATCCATTGGCAAAATCCGGAACATCGAAGAGAACTTTCCATCTGTGCTAGTCAAAGGCTTCCACAATTCTGCTAACGTAACAGGCTGGATGGTGGTCATCCCTGAAGTCAGAGACCCACCTCAAAAAAACGCCTTGGACAAACACACCCCCAAACACCATTTGTATCCTCCCCTAAACGCTGGCTTCCTGTCAATCAAAATAAGATTGCATTGAAGCAGAATGCAAATGTAGAATTATTTGCATATTGTAGGTGCACTTGCACAATGCGAACGCTGTGCAGTCATTCGATAATCGACCAGATTTCTCAATTTAGCGATCCATACTGAATAAATATTTTTTATTTCAGTCTTTCAAAAACAAGCGACGTGAACTAATGAGGTATATACAGTTTAATGCATAAACTAAAGGCACGTATAGAAGACATTAACACAGAGATATATAAGTGAGGCTTACCCTTCATCTTGCACTTATTGCAGTTATCGGTGATGCAGCACTTACTGATAACCCGCCTCTGCTGGCGGTCTATGCCAATATTCATTCTAAAGTCCCGGTCACACACGCGCTCGTCATAATTACACCCGCGCATGAAGTGTTTCTCTTCCTTATCACCTACATTTAAAATAAATGCAAGAATGATTACTCTGTAGATCCTTTAAAAGCTGTTGGAAAACTTTAAATTAAAAAAATTATTATATATATTTTATTTTATTACATTTTTAATATCCATAAATGTACTGTAAGTGTAATGCATAGAGAAGACTACTCTTGTAGACTACTCTTGGCTGATTTCTATTACTTCCTACTTAACGACTTGCCTAGCGTGGTCACTTCAGATACAGCTAGAGACCCCAGCCAGCTGTTGCAAAATAATCTTTAGCTGCCACCAGTCTCAGAAGGATCTCCCGAAACCCCCACCAAAGTTTCCCAATCACTGCTGGTCACAGTGATCTGGCAACTATAATAGTAGGTATACAGATGGAGCCCTTCTCATTCAGCTCCATCGCTCGCCAGAATGTCCCTGCTGGCGAGAGCTGGCTGAGGGAGGACCCCATTTGACTGGGACACGCAAGCGTCTTACATGCACAAACATCCCAGTCACTCGGCAGCTGGGTGGCGGAACCCTGCCCGTCTCTGCTTCAGAAAGATGGGTAGGGTGGGGGGGGGGCGCGGGGAGGCATCGGGGCCTGGCGATGGCAGACAGGGGTGCAGCGCATGGCAGCAGGGAACTCCGTCGGAACGGAGCGTCTCATGCGCGCGCCCCCCTTTCGACAGATGGCGGGGCCTGGTGGCTGGCGGTGGCTGGCGATTCTATCGCCAGCACCCGCAAGAACTAGACGGGCCCCATCTGTAACATAGATATGGTGCAATGATACACATGACTGAGATTCAAATATGGAGGGATACACCCTTTTCAGAAAAGACAGGAAAAATAGGAGAGGTGGGGGTGTGTGCCTTTATGCAAGATCAAACCTAAAACCACGTTTAAAGGAAATAGGCTCTGGGATAGCTGAGGACAATACTCCGGGCCGGCACCACCACTAGGCAGCTTTAGGCCACTGGAGGACGGCACTTGGGAGCCCCCCCCCCTCCATGGAGCCAGGTGAGTGCAGCGGCACCCGCACCGTCCCCATTATGATAAACGCTGAAATAAATGCTGTGGTCTTGATTGTAATATCTTAAGAAGTTTTTAATAAAATTGTGTGTTTTATCATCACATAAATCCCAAGAATATCTTTTATGACATTTGCTCCCAGCTAATCATTTTTTTGCTTGTATAGTCAATTACAAGTACAAATAGTGAAATAAAATTTGTAAAGGGGCAATCAAAACAGCTAAAAGGGAAACTGAAGAGTGCAATGCCACTAAAAGCAAGACTAATCCCAAAAAAGTTTTCAAATACATAAATAGCAAAACATTAACAAAAGAACATAGACCCCTTAACCAGTGTTAACGGAAGTAGGTGTACTAAGGATAAAGACAAAGCAGAACTGTTAAATACATTTTTCTCATCTACTATGAGGAGCAGACAGTGGATCTCACTGGTACCACATATGGGACAAGCTCACAAGAACTACAGTAAACATAGAATTCAATACAGATGTCATGCATAAGAGGCTCTGCAAAATCAAAACAAACAAATTACCAGTTCCAGATGGTATTCATCCCAGAGTTCTAATGAAACTGAGGGAGGCATTAGCAAATCCTCTATAATACATTTTTGAGAAATCATATTTAACTGGTATGGTGCAAAAGGACTGGAAAATAGCAGAACTTGTACCGATATTTAAAAAAAGGAAATTAGATGACCCAGCAAGTTTCAGACCAGAGAGCATCAATCGTGGGGAAATTATTTAAGGGAATTTTAAGAGATGGTATTGAAAAACATTTAGAGAAGCATACTATAATCAGTGATAGCTAACATGGGTTTGTCAAAAAAGTAATCATGCCAAATTAATCTATTAAGCTTTTATGAGGAAGTGCGAAAGAACCTACATAATGAAAATGCTTTAAATGTGGTCTACCTGGATTTAGCTATGGCTTTTTGATACTGTTCTACATTGAATAAAATAAAAAACTGAGACTAGGAGTACAAATTTGCAGCTGGGTAAGAAACTGACTGCAGGATAGATAGACAGAGAGTCATGGTAAACGGTGCTTTTTCAAGTTGGATAGCATTACTAAGTGGAGTACCACTGGGTTCAGTCCTAGGGTCTCTTTTATTTAATATATTCATTACTATATTGGTGGGAATACTCAGCAAAAGTCCATCTTGCGGATGACACAAAACTATGCAGGGTTATTGGAACAGACAAGGATGTTGTCATGCTACAGAGGGATCTAATTAAACTAGAGGAGTGGGCAAAAAAGAATGGAAAATGACATTCAATGTTGATAAATGTACGGTTATGCATCTTGGAAGACTTAACCAGTTTGCTAGTTATAACCTAAATGGGTGGCATTGGGATAATCAGAATTAAAAAAGGACCTAGGAGTCCAAAATGACAACAAGCTGGGGTGTAGTGCTCAGTGTCATGTAGCAGCAAATAAGGCCAACAGGATACTAGCCTGCATAAAGAGGGGCATGGACGCTAGGGACATGAATGTAATTATGCAACTTTACTAAGCACTGGTTAGACCATGTGTAGAATTTGGAGTGCAATTCTGGGCTACGTAGTACAAAAATGACACCATAGAACTGGAAAAAGTCTAGAGAAGAGTAACCAAGCTAATAAAAAGGTTGGAATATTTAAGCTATGAAGACAGACTAGACAGACTGGGAATCTTTATGCAGGAAAAGAGACGTTTAAGATGTACAAATATATCAGGGGCCAATATAAGAAATGGTCAGGCACCCGTTTTAATCTGAGTAAAAGAGTCTAGGACACGTGTACCCTTAAAAGAAAAAACTTTTTTTTTTCGGTAAGGGCAGTTCAATTATTGAATTCTCTTCCTGGAGAGGTGGTGTCAGCAGACACAATAAATAAAATGACAAACATTTATTGGTTAAAACCTGCCAAGAGTACAACCAACAATCATAATTTGTCCAAAATAAAACCAAAATACACATTTCAAATAGGGATATAATATAACAAATAGACCACATCTAAACAAAAGTTGAACTTGATGGATGTATGTTTTTTTTTCAGCCTGAATTAGTAAGTAACAACTTCAAGGTGACCCTACAGCAGTTTTTAATTGAGAACTGGCAGAGTTACCATTTAAATGAGGTTCTATATCATATTCTACTACTGGTCTATCAATATAGTATCATTGATTTGTACCCTACCGAAGGGTTCCCCCAAGATACATAAGGGCTTCCTCGAGATAAATAACGGTTCCCTCATCAGGCTGTCCTATAATCTCAGCCCGAGGGTCAATATCCCAACCATCTGCAGTTTCTTTTGACTCCTTAACGCAACCTCCTAACTTTTGTGCTAATAATTATTTTCTTTTGATGGTCATTTTCATTTACAAAAGTCAGAGTGTGCGATGGGATCATCCATGGCGTCAGCATATGCTAATTGTTTTAAGTTACTGTAGGTATTATTGCATAATTTTTATAATATTGAATTAAAGATGACAACACTTCTCTTGTAAGTGCCCTCCGCTGCATTTATATTTATATATAAGCTGAATTGATATTTTTGATGGCTCCCCCGTAGACTCTCCTAGTGGTTTACCCTGGATTTTTTCAAATATATATATATATATATATATATATATATATATATATATATATATATATATATATAAACAAGGAGTATAGACCGCACTCACCCTATAAAGAAATAAATTGGGGGTGTTCAAAAAGAGGTTGATATGCGTAACCATATGCCTCATAAATAGTCCAATTTCCAAAGCACTTCTGTGCAAGGGGTATGAACACTCTCCTTCAAAAAGATCATTTCAATGGTATATCCATAAAATAGAGGTTTTTATTCCAACAAGTCAATTGTCATCATGCCCCGACGTTTCGGTCCACATCAGACCTTTATCAAGGAGCTTTGATGATGGTCACAAGGTATTCAGCATAGCTCTCAGGTTAGCCCTAGGAACAGGGGTCACCGATTGGCTGAGAGAGGTCTCAGCCAATCAGTAGCTGCCCATTCATTAGTATGCATTTTTTTTTCCAAGTGCTCCTGCCGCTGGCGCTGCAGAGCTGCTGCCAGCTGAGGCTTCCCCTGCACCACCCCCCCTTTCTCCCACTGGTGCGCTGATTGCAGAAGCTTCCTCCCCTGCCCAGCTCCCTGTGCCACCCCCTGCTCCCTCTGCCCAGCTCTCTGGGCGCGGGAATCCCCCCCCGGTGCCATCCCCCGATCCCTGGTCCCCTCACCGGTGTCTGCTGCCTGCAGCTCCCCGGCAGTTGCATTAAGTGCCTAATCGCTTGTGATCCCTCCCGGGTTGCTGCCTGGACAATCGGGTCCGACTTCCCCAGATCATACAGAAAGGCTGCACTCTCTGCCCCCCCCCCCCTCCCCCTCCATCCATGTCCCCGTCTCCCCAGTGACTGCTGTCACATACACCCCCTGGATGGGAAACCCCCAGGGATGGACAGAGAACTGCTCTACAAGTTCGACGTTTTAAGGGTCCGGACCATTCTGGTTTTTACCCAGCCCCTATTATAAATGTATGCATTGAAGCCCTTAATCAACTCTGGCTCTTATCAGTGATCATAACAACGGAATGGTCAATAGAAAATACAGTAGTTCATGCATCAGTATTTGGTTACATCAGTGACACAAATGCGTTGTGTGCATTATAGTAACATTATGCAGTAACAACATCTAGAACCCAAAAATGTTCAAACAAGAAGAAATCGCAACACTTCATCACCAAATATGTGTGACGGCTTCTTATTCAAATAGTATCAAGCTGCGGCAATAAACAACAAAAACCACAATAAAACAACACATCTCAAAATCAAAGCCATCAACATTACTAACTGGAAGAACATTATATTCAATAACCCTTCATATGCCAAGGTTGCTGTGCAAGATCCTCAAAATATCCGCTATAAAATGGCAGTGCCGCTGACAGTGACTGTTCTTTTTTTTTTTGAGTGCAATATTTAACTAAACTTTAATTAATTGACTCGGCCGTATTTGTATTTAGTCGCTGCGAGAGACGCCGGTATTTTTAGCAGATATCGCGAGTATCTCTCACAGTATCATTAGAACTCAAAGGGTTAACCTGTGTGTGGCTAGGCGGTACATTCCCCAATGAGAAACCCAAACCTCCATAAACTCACCCAATTTGGTGATTTCAAGTGACTTTATGCAGCTAGTTGCATGCGGCAGACACATTTGCGACATCCCCTGGCAGAAGGTACTACCGGTGGAAATACATTCCAGACAGGATAGAGCACTTCCTGTAAAAATAAACAAACAAATAAATAAAAATGCCTATAAATACATAAGTACTGTAGGATCGGTTTCAATCCACAAATATACCAAAAACAGTAATCTGATGTAAATACAGTGGAAAAAAAACCCCAGGAAAATAGCAATTTGTGGATGCAACATTACCGTATATTACAATTTCAAAAAAGTCTTTGAACGGTAAAATTTGCGTTGCAATATAAAAAAGTAACAGAACAATCTGACCTGTAGCTATGAAGCCAGAGACAAGGATGAAGACATTTAGCAATGGTGTCATGTTGACTGAAGGAAGGTTTCTACTTTCTTAAAACTTTAAACCAACAAGTTGTTGCTTTTATTTGGGGGAGGGCACTTGGCTGGTAACGTCACAAAAAGTTTTCAAATTAAACTTAATTTGAATCCACACGTGAATAGCCTGGCACAGGTTTTGCTGGCAATGCCAACCCTGTAAGCAAGAAAAAAATCCTAATATTAAAAAATCATAAGCAACATACAGCAAATACGGCATAATACTAGTTGACTGCAAGCTGAAAAGGAAAGCCTTTTAGGAATGATCTTCGTATCTTTATTTTCCCTATTTTGTTGTTCTACTGTTTGAGTGTTCGCTTTATTATCATGTTATACATGTTTTTGCAAAAAAAAAATAGTTTTAGTACAGTAACTTTGGGGTCTTCAAAGAAAAAGTCAGCTCCTGACTGTTATATTACAAGCAATGGGGCAGATTGTATTAAGCCTTAAAAAGAGATAAAAGTGAGGTTGATAAACGTCCAGGCAACCAGTTCCTAACTGTCATGTTATAGACTGCATATGAAAAAATAGCAGTTAGGCTCAGATTGACTAGACGTTTATCACGCTTATACCTTTAACTCTTTTAAGGCTTAATAGATCTGTCCCTCAGTTTGAAAAATGACAGTTAATAGCTGTTTGGTTGTATCCCCGTCCACACTATCTCTCCACTAAGCTTAGGACAAAGACCCTTTGGTGTTATACTTTTAATATTCACACAAGGAAAAACACACAGGTGCTCAATGGAGGTACATAATACTAAGCACAATAGCGCTAACAGATGGCAGTGTTTCCTAGACACACGGTCACTGGACATATATACTGTATATATATATATATATATATATATATATATATACAGTCCAATCCAAAAACAAATGGCTCTCCCCAGGGCTTCAATCAGGGCTGGCGCCACCATTAGGCAGCTTTAGGCATTTGCCTAGGGCGCCGTCCACTGGAGGGCGGTAGTTGTGAGCAGGGACCCCCGGATGGAGGTAAGCGGCGGTCTTTAACATATAGTGTGGTGAGTGCAGCGAGCCACCGAGCCCGAAGCGTGGCGAGCACAGCAAGGCCCGCGAGGGGACGCACATTACTTCACAAGTATTACGCATCCCCTCGCGGGGCTCGCTGCGTTTGCCACGCTTCAGGCTCGGTGGTTTGCTGCGCTCGCCACACTATATAAAAAAAACTACACGCCGACATGGATAGTGGGGGTATGAAAAGGTCGGAGGAGGCATACCGCCGCCCCTCGCAGGCTCGCTGCGCTTACCACGCTTCGGGTTGGAGTTGATAGTGGGGTGGCGTTAACAATGGGGGGGCATTTAACATTGTCATTACCCATCAGGGTCTGGATGCGTGTACAATTAAAAATCGTGTATAATCGCGTCTCATCGCATCCCATGCGATCATATGGCATGGCATGCGACGCGATTTTGTGGTTGTACAATGGCATGCGATGGAAATCGGGGGCGCCGTGATAATACACAAGTACCTGTTACTAAATAAAATAATGTCGCTGAAATAAGTCTATCCAAAATATTGCTTAGCACAAGGCCAGTTTGTATCAGCATGTTAAATTAGCAGTAATATAGTAATGCTGATAGAAACTGGCCTTGATCCAAGCAATAAATTTACTAAAGGAAATTTTTAAAAATATAGGTGTATTTGTATCCAGAAATACACTTATTTTTGACATTTACTATCACAAAAATACGTCAATTCGTATTCGTATTGATGTGCTATCAATACGAATACGAATTGCCATATTTTCGGGATAGTAAATGTCAAAAATAAGTGTATTTCTGGATACAAATACACCTATATTTTTACAAATTTCCTTTAGTAAATTTCCCCCATTGTGACTACAGTTATTTCAGCTACATTGTAAGCATATGCTCCACCGACTCAAAGGAACTTCCATTTATTTACTTTTCTAAGATTTCTTCCTTATATCCTGGCTTTTTTTTATTTCTTTTTTTGTTTTATAGATAGGTTTCATCCATCCAGCACTCTTCCATATTTTCACCTTGGGACTCTTCATAATTTATGTGTGTGTGTGAGGGGGGATGGGGGTGGGGGATGGGGGCTAGAGGGAGAGGTTGGGAGGGCTTGTGCACTAGTGCAGGGGTTCTTAACCTCGGTCCACAAGTGCCCACAATAGTTCATGTTTTTCAGGTCTCCTCACAGAATCACAGGTGAAATATTTAGCTCCACCTGTGATCTTTTAAAATGTGTCAGTGAATAATGAGTGCACCTGTGGGATGAACTGGAAAATGTGAACACAGTGGCGTAACAATAGCCCCGCAGACCCGGCGGTGGCAGGGAGGCGCTGAGAAAGGCCGCCTGCCGGGACCTGCTGATGCCCCCTGCGGGGAACTGCCCCTGCCGCATCTGTCTGCAGTCCCGTCCCGGCTCTTTTGGCTCCGAGTCCTGCTGCTAATGAAAAGTGACACTCACAAAATGGCTGCCCCCATACAGCAGACAGTTTTTGAGTATGCTAGAGGAGGTGACGGCCTCCTCTAGGATCCTTAAAAACGGTCTCTTGTATGGGGCAGCCATTTTGTGAGTGTCACTTTTCATAAGCCTCAGGAGCCAGGAGAGCCGGGACGAGACTGTTGACAAGGCTGGTGTTGGACGCGGCATAATTGCGGAGGGGTAAGGCAGGGGGCGGGCGTTAACTCTACTTGGGGGGCCCTGCCAACATTTTTGGCAGGGGGTGCAGATTTAATGGTTACACCACTGTGTGAACTGTTGGGGGTACTTGAACTTGAGAACCACTGCAGATAGTCTACTAAAGATTACTTAATCCACAATCTATTTCATTTAGACATCAATTGGAGTCTGCTGTGATTAAATTCCCCATCGGTACTCTCATGCTTAACAACCCTTAACACTTTAACTTACTAACTTATCTAAAAACTAGGTGATTCATCGCGCCCTACGGGCGCTCTTCACACCGGCGTAAGGGGCTACGCCCCTTAATTTGTGTACATTTGTATTGTGAGAAATATGGTTAGAATTGTATGAAAGATGCCCTGTATTGCAGCTTCTGGCAGTGGGTGAGGGTCCAGCGTGGCAGCACAGGAGTACCGGATGGTGGCCCTGAGTCAGTGTCTCCTCCTACTGGGTGGGAGTTAGGGTGCATGAGAGCAGGAAGCTGGGATATGAGGCATGATAGGGGTATGTGGGCAACAGAGCGTCAGCGATTACCCAGTGGTGGAAGTTACGGTTCAGGAGAGCAGGAAGCTGGGTAGTGATAGGGGTGTGTGGGCATACGGGGGACTAAAGAGGGTGGTGGACACTGTGCAGCTTCTGCCAGTGGGTGAGGGTCCAACGTGGCAGCACAGAAATACAGGAGTCATTGTCTCCTCCGACTGGGTGGGAGTTAGGGTGCATGAGAGCAGGAGGCTGGGCGGTAAAGCATGATAGGGGAATGTGGGCAACACAGGGTGAGCGGGTCTCCACTGGCGGAAGTTACGGGGCAGGAGAACAGGAGGCAGGGCAGTGTCCTCCCACATTGATGGCAAAAGCCATAAACCATCGATTATTTGAAAATCATTGATGGTCGATGGGCATCCCTAGAACTGGAGGAGGGTGGGGGACAGTATGCAGCTCCCGGCAGTGGGTGAGCGTCTCCTCCCACTGGGAGGGAGTGAGCGTGCATGAGAGCAGGAGGCTGTATAATAGTGGTATGTGGGCAAGACATTGATAAAAGTTGTGGCGCTGGTGCAGAGAGCAGTGGGGAAACCTGCAGTGCGGCAGCCAGGGCCAGATTTCCCACCTAGGGGCGGTACCTGCTTGTGGTGGTACAGGATCCCCCATTGTCACGGGGGTACGTGAAATGCGGGAGCGGGGGCCGCGGTGGTCCGCTGGGGGGTGGAATTGCCGGAAGGGGGTCTGCAAATTGCGGGAGGGGGGGTGGTGTGTGGGGATCCGCGGTTAGCGGGAGGGGGCGGGGGTCCGCAAATCGTGGGCGGGGGCGCGGGGGGGCTTGAATCGTGGGAAGGGGGGGTTGCCGTGAATTGCATGAGGGGGGCGTGAATCAAGGGAGGGTGGGCGCAGGGGGGTGGTGCGGGGGTCCGTGAATCGCGGGAGGGGGCATGAATCGCGGGAGGGGGGGTCGTGGGGGGTTCCGAATCGCAGGAAGGGGGGTATGGGGGGTG
This sequence comes from Crinia signifera, assembly GCF_055691185.1. Classification (NCBI taxonomy): domain Eukaryota; kingdom Metazoa; phylum Chordata; class Amphibia; order Anura; family Myobatrachidae; genus Crinia; species Crinia signifera. The sequence continues at coordinate 33,856,393 of NC_139226.1, forward strand.
CCGTGAATTGCGTGAGTGGGGCATAAATCGCGGGAGGGGGGGTCCCCGAATGTGTGAATTACGGGGCGGTCGCAAATCGCGAGAGGTGCCGAGGGGGCCCGCAAATCGCGGGAGGGGGGCGCTACGGGGGGTTTCGTGAATCGTGGGAGGGGGGGTCGTGGGGGGTTGCGAATCGCAGGAAGGGGGGTGTGGGGGGTGCCGTGAATTGCGTGAGGGGGGCATGAATCGCGGGAGGTGGGGTCCCCGAATGTGTGAATTAGGGGGCGGTCGCAAATCGCGAGAAGTGCCGAGGGGCCCCGCAAATCGCGGGAGGGGGGCGCTACGGGGGGTTCCGTGAATCGCGGGAGGGGGCGGCGCGAATTGCGGGAGGGGGGTCGCAAATCACAGTAGGGGGGGGGGTGCCGTGAATCGCGGGAGGGGGGGTCGTGGGGGGCCCTTTTAATGCCGGGAGGGGGGGTCCCGCGAATCGCGGGAGGGGAGGATGCAGGGGTCCTGCGAATCGCGGGAGGGGGCTCGCGGGAGGGAGGGGGCGCTGGGGTCCCGCGATTTGCGGGAGGGTCGCGGGGGTCCCGCGTTTCGCGGGAGGGGGTGGTCGCGGAGGTCCAGCGAATCGCGGTAGGGGGTGGTCGGGTCTGGGACGGATATTAGACAGCACTTACATCGACAGCCATTACATCGACACCATTAGTTCGACAGCTCAATAGGTCGACATGGTTTTAGGTCGACATACCATTAGGTCGACATGTCATTATGTCGACAGCTCATTAGGTCGACAGCTCATTAGGTCGACAGCTCATTAGGTCGACATGTTTTTAGGTTGACACTGCAATTAGGTCGACAGAGTCTATGTCGACAGTCAAAAGGTCGACATGGGTTTTTTCACTGTTTTTTGGCCGAAATGTCGACACAGTCGACATGGACACAGTTTGAAGTGTACCGCAGCCGCTCGCTATGCTTCGGGCACGGTGCCTCGCTGCGCTCGGCACACTATTTTATTCTCCCACCACGCCCTAGTGTGGATAGTAGGGCATGAAATACCGCCTGTCGGCACATGTCGGCTCAATAAACAGTGAAAAAACCCATGTCGACCTTTTGACTGTCGACATAGACACTGTCGACCTAATGGCAGTGTCGACCTAAAAACATGTCGACCTAATGAGCTGTCGACCTAATGAGCTGTCGACATAATGACATGTCGACCTAATGGTATGTCGACCTAAAACCATGTCGACCTATTGAGCTGTCGAACTAATGGTGTCGATGTAATGGCTGTCGATGTAAGTGCTGTCTAACAATAGTCCGGATACCGGGGTGGTCGCGGGGGTCCCGCGAATCGCGGGAGGGGGGTCGCGGGGGTCCCGCGAATCGCGGGAGGGGGGGTTCGCGGGGGTCCCGCGAATCACGGGAGGGGGGGTCGCGGGGGTCCCGCGACTCGCGGCAGGGTGGAAAGCGGGGGTCCCGCGAATGGCGGGAGGGGGGGGTGCGGGGTCCCGCGAATGGCGGGAGGGGGGGTCACGGGGGTTCCGCAAATCGCGGGAGGGGGGTCGCGGGGGTCCCGCGAATCGCGGGAGTCCCGCGAATCGCGGGAGGGGGGGTCGCGGGGGTCCCGCGAATCGCGGGGGTCCCGCGAATCGCGGGAGGGGGGGTCGCGGGGGTCCCGCGATTCGCGGGAGGGGGGAAAGCGGGGGTCCCGCGAATCGCGGGAGGGGGGTCGCGGGGGTCCCGCGATTCGCGGGAGGGGGGAAAGCGGGGGTTCCGCGATTCGCGGGAGGGGGGAAAGCGGGGGTTCCGCAAATCGCGGGAGGGGGGGTCGCGGGGGTCCCGCGATTCGCGGGAGGGGGGAAAGCGGGGGTTCCGCGATTCGCGGAGGGGGGAAAGCGGGGGTTCCGCAAATCGCGGGAGGGGGGGTCGCGGGGGTCCCGCGAATGGCGGGAGGGGGGGTCACGGGGGTTCCGCAAATCGCGGGAGGGGGGGTCGCGGGGTCCCGCGAATCGCGGGAGGGGGGGTTCGCAGGGGTCCCGCGAATCACGGGAGGGGGGGTCGCGGGGGTCCCGCGACTCGCGGCAGGGGGAAAGCGGGGGTCCCGCGAATGGCGAGGGAGGGGGGGGTGCGGGGTCCCGCGAATGGCGGGAGGGGGGGGTCACGGGGGTTCCGCAAATCGCGGGAGGGGGTCGCGGGGGTCCCGCGAATCGCGGGAGGGGGGGTCGCGGGGGTCCCGCGAATCGTGGGAGGGGGGGTCGAGGGGGTCCCGCGATTCGCGGGAGGGGGAAAGCGGGGGTCCCGCGAATCGCGGGAGGGGGGTCGCGGGGTCCCGCGATTCGCGGGAGGGGGGAAAGCGGGGGTTCCGCGATTCGCGGGAGGGGGGAAAGCGGGGGTTCCGCAAATCGCGGGAGGGGGGGTCGCGGGGGTCCCGCGATTCGCGGGAGGGGGGAAAGCGGGGGTTTCGCGATTCGCGGGAGGGGGGAAAGCGGGGGTTCCGCAAATCGCGGGGGGGGGGGTCGCGGGGGTCCCGCGAATGGCGGGAGGGGGGGTCACGGGGGTTCCGCAAATCGCGGGAGGGGGGTCGCGGGGGTCCCGCGAATCGCGGGAGGGGGGGTTCGCAGGGGTCCCGCGAATCACGGGAGGGGGGGTCGCGGGGGTCCCGCGACTCGCGGCAGGGTGGAAAGCGGGGGTCCCGCGAATGGCGGGAGGGGGGTGTGCGGGGTCCCGCGAATGGAGGGAGGGGGGGTCACGGGGGTTCCGCAAATTGCGGGGAGGGGGGTCGCGGGGGTCCCGCGAATCGCGGGAGGGGGGGTCGCGGGGGTCCCGCGATTAGCGGGAGGGGGGAAAGCGGGGTCCCGCGAATCGCGGGAGGGGGGTCGCGGGGTCCCGCGATTCGCGGGAGGGGGGAAAGCGGGGGTTCCGCGATTCGCGGGAGGGGGGTCGCGGGGGTCCCGCGAATGGCGGGAGGGGGGTCACGGGGTTCCGCAAATCGCGGGAGGGGGGTCGCGGGGGTCCCGCGAATCGCGGGAGGGGGGGTCGCGGGGGTCTCGCGATTCACGGGAGGGGGGTGCGGGGTCCCGCGAATGGCGGGAGGGGGGGACACGGGGGTTCCGCAAATCGCGGGAGGGGGGGGCATGGGGGTCCCGCGAATCGTGGGAGGGGGGTCGCGGGGGTCCCGCGAATCGCGAGAGGGGGGGTCGCGGGGGTCCCACGATTCGCGGGAGGGGGGTCGCGGGGGTCCCGCGAATCGCGGGAGAAGGGGTCGCGGGGGGGTCCCGCAAATCGCGGGAGGGGGGGTCGCGGGGGGTCCCGCGAATCGCGGGAGGGGGGTCGCGGGGGTTCTGGCAGAGGGTAGGGATGTGCAGGAGTAATGGTGAATGGTGGCTGTGGAGTAATGGTGGATGGTGGGCGTGTACTGTAGCCCTGGCTGGGCGGGGGAGGTGATGTCAAGGGGGTGGAACGTTAGACACATGAAAGTGAAACTGTTCTACACAGGAACGTTCTCCACAGGGGTTGAGTGACAGATCTGGCTAAATATATAAGAGATAACGACATGGACAGATGTGCTGGCGTTTCAAAATAACGAATGTCAAATTTATTTTGACAACAGACTAAAGACTATAATATTGGTGGCGGCACTGATGAACGGTCAGATTAAAGAAAAGGGGGTGGGTAGGATTACCATAGCATTCACACACCGCTGGTGAACAACTCTCCCAGCCAACCACCAGTGTAGGTGGTGGCAGCCATCTTCCGTGCACAGAAGTATGGCTCGTGACAATCGATGCCTGGAGAGCGCACCCACTAATCTACACACATTCTATCTACACAATTGACCGTTCTTTACCGCCGCCCAAGTAAGAAATAGAGACAGAAAATAGGGATGGGTGGGTGGGGAAAAACCTCCCGAGAGGAAGCTACTCTCTAGTCAGCAGACCCTTCACCCCTACTAACTCCTCCCACTGCACCCATTGGCTGCCAGACGCAGCCCTTCCTATCTAAAACTGTTCACATAATGCAGCATGATCCCCCTTCGGTGATTTATGTCACCTCCAGCTTAATCAGCCATCGGTGCTCCTTTCTCAGGTGGATATGCGCCCCAGAGAGTCTATTGGATGAAGATAAGGGAAAGGCAGGTATTCGTATTTACCTATAAAACGTAACATTTAATATTATAACAATAACAAAAATCTAGGAGGTAGGATCCCAGATTAAATGGTTACACATTATAACCTAGATATAAAATACAAAAAACACTGAATAATGTAATTCACAATAGATCAGGAATAATTGTTAAAGGTTAAGTCAATTATTAAATTGTATTTATGCGTCACTTTGGTAGGTATATGCGCAGGGACACTTATTAATATGACATATAGAGGATGTGTGCCAAAGATAACCCAGCAGTGTGTAAACAGCTGCTTATGCCACATACATACTGCAGGGTTAACTTTGGCACACACCCTCTATACGTCATTATATTAAGTGTACGGGTGTGTGTGTGTGTGTGTGTGTGTGTGTGTGTGTGTGTGTGTGTGTGTGTGTGTATGTATGTATATATATATATATATATATATATATATATATCCATATGTTGGGGATAGCACTCTCCAAAGATATCAACAACTGCCGGGGTGCCATCATCCAGAAAGTCCCAAGAGTTTTAGGTACTTCCAAGTACATGTAGAAAAAACGGAGACACTCACCGGACTTGCTTGGAGCTTATTTTATTCTCACCAGTTTTAGTGCATTATAGTGGGTACAGGTCGACGTTTCGGTCCAGTGCAGGACCTTCTTCAAGACCCCCTTCCTGCTCTCTCCAGTGTGTGAGGAGAGAGCAGGAAGGGGGGTCTTGAAGAAGGTCCTGCACTGGACCGAAACGTCAACCTGTACCCACTATAATGCACTAAAACTGGTGAGAATAAAATAAGCTCCAAGCAAGTCCGGTGAGTGTCTCAGTTTTTTCTACATATATATATATATATATATATATATATATATATATATATGTGACAATTGTAAGATGGTGCCCTTTTTATGACCTCAGTAATTGGGTCAATAATGCCTTGTAATCAAACTTCAAAACAAGTAAAGTAAAAAAAGTCTCTTGTTCCACAACAATGTAAGTGGCTTTTCCAGACTTATTAAAAGGTTCACGATATTTCTTTTATTTCAGGATAGCAAACAGAACGTCCCAACGCGTTTCGTCCCTACGTGGGACTTCATCAGGATGTCGCGGATGTCATTATAATCAAATCCAACGATTTTGGTAGGGAGAGTGTCTACAATGAGTTGGTTTATTTGTTAGGTCCTTATAAAGAACTAGGTGATTCATCGCGCCCTACGGGCGCTCTTCACACCGTCGTAAGGGGCTGCGCCCCCCTTAATTTGTGAACGTTTGTATATGAGAAATATGGTTAGAATTGTATGAAAGATGGCCTGTATTGCAACTTAGGTGTCCGCGAATCGCGGGAGGCGGGGTCGCGGAGGGTGCCGCGAATTGCAGGAGGGAGGGTCGTGGGGGGTGCCGCGAATTGCAGGAGGGGGGGTTGTGGGGGGGTGGATGCTGCGAATCGCGGGAGGGGAGGGATTGCCGCAAATCGCGGGAGGGGGGTTACGGGGGCGGGGTTGCGGCGAATCATGGTAGGGGGGGTCGCGGGGGTGTGCCGTGAATCACGGCAGGGGGGTCACGGGGTGGGGTGCAGAGAATCGCGGGGGGGTGTGTGTGTGCCGTGAATCGCGGGAGTGGGGGTTGCGGGGGGGGTGAGGGGGGGTGTGATGCGAATCGCCACAAGAAAAAAATCAACACAGAAAGGTCAACACATGTAAATGTTGACATAAGTGTGGCACTTCATTGGTGTCCATGTCGACACATGAGAATAAATATGAAAACATTCAAAAAATGAAAAAAAAACTTCAAAAACTCATGTCAACCTTTTTCATTGTCGACCATAGCCATGTCAGTGTTTTCCATGTGCAATTTAATTCTGAAGCTGCCGCGAATCGCGGGGGGGGTGCCGCGAATTGCGGGAGGGGGGGTCGCGGGGGTGGGTGCCGCGAATCGCGGGAGGGGGGGTTACGGGGCGGGGGTTGCGGCGAATCATGGGAGGGGGGGTCGCGGGGGTGTGCCGTGAATCACGGGAGGGGGGGTCACGGGATGGGGTGCCGTGAATCGCGGGAGTGGGGGTTGTGGGGGGGGGGTGGGGGGGGGGTGTGACGCAAATCGCCACAAGAAAAAATCAACACAGAAAGGTCAACACATGTAAATGTTGACATAAGTGTGGCACTTCATTGGTGTCCATGTCGACACATGAGAATGAATATTAAAATATTCAAAAAATGAAAAAAAAAACTTCAAAAACTCATGTCAACCTTTTTCATTGTCGACCATAGCCATGTTAGTGTTTTCCATGTGCAATTTAATTCTGGAGCTGCCGCGAATCACGGGGGGTGCCGCAAATTGCGGAGGGGGGGGTCGCGGGGTTGGGTGCCGCGAATCGCGGGAGGCGGGGTTCACAGGGGTTCCGGTGGGGGTTGCCGCGAATTGCGGGAGAGCGGGGTTCATGGGGGTTCCGGTGGGGGGTTGCCGCGAATTGCGGGAGGGGGGGGGGTGCCGGGGTGCCGCGAATCGCCGGAGGGGGGGTTGCGGGGGGTGTGACGCGAATCGCCACAAGAAAAAAATCAACACAGAAAGGTCAACACATGTAAATGTTGACATAAGTGTGGCACTTCATTGGTGTCCATGTCGACACATGAGAATGAATATGAAAATATTCAAAAATGACAAAAAAACTTCAAAAACTCATGTCAACCTTTTTCATTGTCGACCATAGCCATGTCAGTGTTTTCCATGTGCAATTTAATTCTGGAGCTGCCGCGAATCACGGGGGGGTGCCGCGAATGCGGGAGGGGGGGTCGCGGGGGTGGGTGCCGCGAATCGCGGGAGGGCGGGGTTCGCAGGGGTTCCGGTGGGGGGTTGCCGCGAATTGCGGGAGATGGGGGGTCACGGGGAGGGTGCCGCGAATCGCGGGAGGGGGGTTGCGGGGGGGGGTGTGACATGAATTGCCACAAGAAAAAATCAACACAGAAAGGTCAACACATGTAAATGTTGACATAAGTGTGCCACTTCATTGGTGTCCATGTCGACACATGACAATGAATATGAAAAAAAATTAAAAAAATTAAAATAAATCTTCAAAAACTCGTGTCAACCTTTTTCATTGTCGACCATAGCCATGTCAGTGTTTTGCATGTGCCATTTAATCCTGGGGCTGCTGCGAATTGCGGGAGGGGGGGGGGGGGGTGCCGCGAATCGCGGGAGGGGGGTCGCAGGGGGGTGCTGCCAATCGTGCAAGGGGGGTCGCGGGGGGGGTTCTTTTTGCCGCGAATCGCAGGAGAGAGGTCGCGGGGGGGGTGTTTTTTCCGCGAATCGGGGGGGGTTCACGGGGGAGGGTTTGCCGCGATTCGCGGGAGGGGGGGGGTCGCAGGGTGGTGGTTATGCCGCGAATTGCGGGAGGGGTCGTGGGGGGGTTCTTTTTGCAGCGAATTGCGGTAGGGGGGGTCGCGGGGGAGCGGGTGTTTTTGCCGCGAAACGCGGGGAGGGGGGGGGGAGGTTTTGCCGCAAATCGCGGGAGGGGGCGCTCACCTGGTGGCTGTGGAGTAGCAGTGCTGGGCAACATGGGAAGGCAGGTGGTGTCTGGCACTGTCTTTGGGCTCACTGGGCTGTTCTCTGTCACATACCTCCCAACATGACCCTCTCCAGGAGGGACACAATGCTCTGTTTCTAGACTTCCCCTTAATGTATGATTGCCATCACCTGTTTTAAACAGGTTAATTTCTCAGAAAGGTGTTCAGCACAGATGAAGGCAATCACACATTAAGAGGAAAGTCCAGGAACAGAGCGTTATAGACACAGACACCCACTTTGAGTGACAGATGTAGCCAAATATATAGGAGATTTGTTTAAGGGTACTCTATCGCTTTTTTCACTTATAGGTCGGCGTAAGAGCCTCTCACTTTTCACACATAGATACACCTTAATTAGGTTAATATATTAACAGGAAAGGAGGAGAAAATCAACCTGGGTTGATTTGGAGCGCTTGTCACCAGCTGTTCCCTCAATCACTAAGCAGCTGCTAAAAAGGGAGTAGTCAGCTCCCTAACAGAAATGCAGAAAAATGGAAAAAAGGAAGCAGCGCTGTGTAAATAAACCAATTGATTACAAGTGAATCAAATATCTAAAAATAACAATTTTAATGGCACAATATATATAATTAATCCGGAATATATGATTAAAAATGAATAATAAAAAGGTTAAGACCAAGAAATTATAAGTGGATTGTAACCTTAGCACATCATATGACCTGCACTGGACCGGGCATGAGTCCTTTGTAGAAAGTCCTTGGGGGGAACCAATGGGTTTTGGAAGCCGCTGGAGGTATGATGATCCTTATTTGAATTAGGGCAAAGTATACCCACACATTGGAGCAACCTTGACGATGTTTGCGGTTAAGTGTGTCCAAGTTTGTAAAAAGTTCTCCCAGGATTTGGAACTCAGGTCCAGAAGATTGAGCAGGTGGCAAGGTCCAACAGGCAAGGTTGGGAAATGGGAAATCCACATAGCATGAAAAAGGTGGACATACTGTACATTAGTTCGACATAAGCAAATTGCTTTTCATATTTTAGTTTTTTTTTTTTAAAGGACTTTACCATCCAAATTGGATGTGGATGGGCAATATAAAAGTGTGTCGAGTGCAGAATGGCGTTGTTGAGCTCACCATGCGAGGGGATGGTGCACATTTATACGTGTCCAAGTCGACCTGCAGATGGGACCATTCTAATCTTTTCTGGTACTTTGCCAGTCGCATTTTGGTTATTCACGCATTCATGGCCGGGAATGGGGCGCCAAGCGTAACCGCCGCAGGCACGCCACATTCAGCAGTGTGGGGTGGCGTATGGTGCAATGGGAGCCGGCTCGATGAGCCTGGCTCCATCTGTACACCTACATAGGCAAAAAAAAAATGCTCATGTCATCCTTTTTTATGTCAAGCTTTTGCATGTTGACCTTTTGCTTGTGTCGACCTAATGCATGTCGACCTTTCCATGTGTTGACCTACTGGCTGTAGTCCAATAGTGGTCAACCGAATGACTGTACACCTAAAACTTGTCAACCTAATGATCCGTACCCTTTTCAGAAATGCATGATGTTACCGCACAGTATAAACCATCACTATCCTTGTGTATTATGGTCATTGAATGTCCTCCTTGCTGGGTTATTCTGTATTGTAAGCTTTATCTTGCCATTGGCAAGTGGTACCTTCAAGTCTGCCAAGTTATAAACCTTGAGTCAACGTAAAGTACATTGGTTAACACTAATCCTAATGGGGACGCGGGTAGCATTCCGGCAGTCGGGATGCCGACAGTGGAAACACAGACACCGGCACCTGGACTAGTGCCAGAATGTCAACCTCAAAGAGGATGCCTATGATCAAATCCTAACTGCTAGCACCCAGGCATGTAGGGCGGGTTAGCATTAGGAAAAGGGGGGGGGTTAAGGTTTAGGCACTAGCAGGGGAGCAGGACAAAAGGTTAGGCCGCGGGGAAGAAGGAATAGGCTGCAGGGAAGAAGGGTTATTCTGTGAAGAAGAAGGGTTAGGCCCACGGGGAAGAAGGTTATTCTGCGGGGAAGAAGGGTTAGGGCCGCGGTGAAGAAGGGTTAGGCCGCGGGGAAGAAGGGTTAGGCCGCGGGGAAGAAGGGTTATTCTGCGGGGAAGAAGGGTTAGGCCGTGGGGAAGAAGGGTTCTTCTGTGGAGAAGAAGGGTTAGGCCATGGGGAAGAAGGGTTATTCTGCGAGGAAGAAGAGTTAGGCTGCGGGGAACAAAGGTTATTCTGTGGGGAAGAAAGGTTAGGCTGCAGGGAAGAAAGGTTAGGCCATGGGGAAGAAGGGTTATTCTGTGGGGAAGAAGGGTTAGGCCGCAGGGAAGAAGGTTTATTCGGCAGGGAAGAAGGGTTATTCTGTGGGGAAGAAGGGTTAGGCTGCAGTGAAAAAGGGTTAGGCTGTGGGGAAGAAAGGTTAGGCCACGGGGAAGTAGTGTTATTCTGTGGGGAAGAAGGGTTAGGCTGCAGGGAAAAAAGGGTTAGGCATTTAGAAGGGTGAGTTTACGCATTGGTTACAGGGTGGGGGGAGGATTGAGGTTAGTTTGGGGGGAAGGGGGCTTATTGTTCAGCACTTAGAAGGGGATGGTTATGGTTAGGCTGTGGGTTGCGGGAGATGTTTGGTGGGGGGTAGGAGGATTAGGGTTAAGCACTAGCAGGGATGATTAAGGTTAGGCTGAGGGGGGTTATGGTTGGACTTTGGGGAATGATTCCCTCTATAAGAATGCCAGCGTCGCTACTCTGAAAGCTGGCATCCCGTCCATCAGTCATTGATATGTATCCCTTGCAATACTGCAGTGGAAGCCTGGTCTCTACACATTCCATGCACTCTTGCCACCTGCATTGAGTATGCTGAAAATGTCCCTTCAAAAATGTCCGCTGCTTTGGCAAAGACAGATGTCAGGGAAGTGCAGTGCATATAGTTTTACCCAGAAGTGTTTAATTCCGGTAACACTTGTGTGTCTGCTAGCAACGATAATGAAACCACTGACAACAAGCATGAAACCGCTGGCAATGAGCATGTAGGTAAAAGAATTATAATATAATGGGGGGGGGGGGCAACAGAAACTTTTTTGGCAGGGATGCTCAAACTTTCTAGTATGTATCCGCACATATGTGTGTGTACGTGTGTGCAGGGCTGCCATCAGGAATTTTAGGGCCCGGGACTCAGTTCCAGTCCCCCCCTCCTCACTTGACTTACTGTAACCTGGCTCCTGCTCTCCCATCTCCTCTTCCGCTGAGCTGCAGCCCGGAGGTCCCGGAGTGCAGGTTTCTTCAACTCAGGATGCCGGCGGCCAATTAAAATGTGGCATCAGCTGGTGAGCCAATCAGAGCTTGCGTACCGGCTGCCAGTACGCAAACTCTGATTCAAAAGCCAGTGCAGCATTTTAATTGGCTGCTGGCATCCTGGGTTGAATAAGCCTGCGCTCCTGGACCTGCTCTGTTTGGTGCTCTGAGCGCAGCGGAGGCAGTCACGGGGGTTGCGGTGGGCAAAATGAGCTGCCCGGGCCTTTCCAGAGGCCGTGGCCTGGGACAGCTTTACCCACAGCACCCTCTATTGGTGGCCATGTGCGTGTGTGGGTTCCTTTTCTAGGTGCAAGTTAGCAGCTGGATGAGCCTACGCCTAATATCAATGGATGTAGATTGTAGCTGCTCCTGTATCTGATGTCCATCCCTGTAATACATAATTTTTCCTTATGTGTTTTTTTAATCTGTCAAAGCCCAGGTTGGTCTTCAACCACAAAATCATATTATGTTATTGTGTTATCTCAATCTTTATTTTCCTTAAATACACAAAATCTTAGAAACAAGGAAATAAGTCTGACTGACGACTGTTCCTGTTCATGCAAATAAAGGTGGAGATTTTCTGCAATCTCCAAGGTGTGGGAGTTTGTCATTTCATTCTGTAAAAATACATGACTGCATGACTACAAGTAGGGTACGGTATGCAATACCGTGATAAGTAATGAGCAACACTTTACATCCCATCATCTGATCAAATAAAACGTAACTATACATCAAATGAAACAATTGAAACTGTATAAAGACTAGTTGGGGGAAGTTACTAAGATGGGAGTTCTATTTCAGTTGGGATGTTGCTATGGGGATAGAAAACTGAGGCCTAGATGTGTCAAGCGTCAAAGTCATAATAAACAACCAGCCACTCAACCTACCTGTCATTTTTTAAACCTGGCCTGTAGCATGACAGTTAGGAGCTGATTGACTGGCTGTTTATCACTCTCAATTTTATCACTTATTGAAGCTTGATACAGCAAAATAGATAGAAGAGGAGAGAGAAGAGGGTGGGCGAGAGAATAAGAGAGGGAGAGCAGGGTTGTGACAGACATCACTTTGTACCTCCTAATCCCCCCCACCACTGTGTACATCGTTAACTAAACCCCCCCCCCTACTGTGTGTCTCACCAAGCCCCCTCCCCCACTATGTACCTTGCTAAGCCCTCCTTCCCCACTGTATACTTCACTAAGGGGCAGATTTATTAAGCTTGGAGAAGAGATAAACTGGAGATAAAGCGGAGAAAAGGTAAAAGGAGATAAAGCACCAGCCAATCATCTCCCAACTGTCTTTTTCAAACACAGCTGATTGGCTGGTGCTTTATCTCCTTTTACCTTTTCTCCGCTTTATCTCCAGTTATCTCTTCTCCAAGCTTAATAAATCTGCCCCTAAGGGCCTTATTCTAGTTCACTCTTTCTGACAAAATCCTTCTCAAATGGGCAAAACCATGTGCACTGCAGGTGGGGCAGATGTAACATGTGCAGAGAGAATTTAGATTTGGGTGGGGTTTTACTTCAAAGTGAGATCTATTTTGCAGTGTAAAAATAAAGCAGCCAGTATTTACCCTGCACAGAAACAAAATAACTCACCCAAATCTAATTCTCTGCACATTTTACATCTGCCCCACTTGCAGTGCACCTGGTTTTGTCCATCTAAGAAGGAATATGTCAGAAAGAGTGAACTAGAATTAAGGCCCTAAGTCTCAGTATCAGCAGGCTCTCCTCATGGCTGGCGCTGAGCCCTGGCTGGCTATCCTTGCCTGCGCCGCTATGCTCTCCTCATAGGCTGTGCTGTACCCCGGCAGGCTCTCCTCATCAGCGCCAGGTCTCCTGCTCATACACGCTGGCAGCAGGTCAGGTGGGAAGCATAGGGGAGGAGTCATAGACGCTTGTTCTTACTTTACCATCCACCTCGGCAAAAAGTCAGACAGTAATAGTGTGCTGCACGCGAGCACGCATGGGGACGCGTTACACTAATCGGGAGTCAATGCTGACATATAGGGCGAAATGTAATAGGGTGCGATTTTTTAGACTAAAAAAAAATCGCACCAAATCGCACCTTTAAAAATCGCATTTTTTGCCGCGAATTCGCATATGTAATGAGATGCGAATTAGCGGCAAAAAAATGCGATTTGCCGCGATTTGCCGCGATTTTTAGTCATGAAAATGTGCGCATTTTCAGTCATGAAAATGTGCGCATTTTTATAAATGCA